>NW_027551564.1:3710396-4100755 GCF_008692635.1 Crocuta crocuta
AATCACCAACAGGGGAGGTGCAGAGGGAAAGAGAGAGAAAGTCTTTTTTTTTTAATATTTTATTTATTTCTGAGATAGAGATAGCATGAGCAGGGGAGGGTGAGAGAGAGGGGGGGACACAGAATCTGAAGCAGGTTCCAGGCTCTGAGCTAGCTGTCAGCACAGAGCCCGATGCGGGGCTCGAACCCACGAACTGTGAGATCATGACCTGAGCTGAAGTCAGATGCTTAACCGGATGAGCCACCCAGGCGCCCCGGAAAGAGAGAGAAAGTCTTAAGCAGGCTCCACACTCAAAGAGTCCAACACAGGGCTCAGTCTCCCCGCTGTTTGCTGAAATCAGAAGTTGGGTGCTTAACCCGCTTAACCACCCAGTCGGCTTGCTTGAAAATTTGCAGCCCAGGTATAGCAAGTACTAAGATAGTCTATGTATTGCATCAGGGACAGATGGTTCTTACTGTCGAGGATGTTCATTTTACCAGAACACTCACTTCTCGGCACATCTGAGGGAAAAAAGAAAATGCATTCTGTAATTTTCTCAAATGCCGACACTATCTTTTTTGTGTCAACAATCTCCACATTTATCAGCCATCAGCTGCATAACATCAGAAGCTATAAATAGGCTGAACCTTTGCATACGCTTCCTCAAGAAGAAGGCCTGGTAAGAGATTCACCAGTGTCTGAAAATAGTTGAGTTTCCTCATGTGGAGTTTAGAGGAAGGTAAATCTGACCGGATTTTACTGGTACTCTGCATGATTGAGGAAATCAAAAAGAGATTAACCAAAAATGAGTCCCCAGAGCAATGGAAAATGAATCAGCTTTGCTTAGCCTCTCCTAATAAAATAGTATACTCCTTTCAATAGATTATTTTTATTAGTCCGTAGCTGAATATGTACACGAAGCCCAATAGAATGGAAGTTGCCAGGTTGTGATAAAACCAAATAACCATAATTACGAACAGATAACAAAGCCAGACTCAATAACATTTCATTAATCCTCAACGCCAAATTACATGTGCTTGAGAAGAAAATCCTTTTTCTCCTGCACCATGGAAAATGGCAGCGTTTTATTAAGTCTATCTCTTAAAACTTAAACATTCGCTCTTTCTCCCTACTGCCTAACGGTGAGAACTAAAGCTCCTGGAACATTTTATTTATTTATATGGAATTTGCCTTGACGTTTCCCAAGTTATAATACATAGTAACAGAGACAGATGAGAGTTCTGTGTCATCCTTTCCCTCAGGGCAAACCAGGCACAAATAGACCTCTAATGAAAAAACCCACAAAGCAGGACAATAAATAACAAGGCATAAAGTGGGGGAAACCATTTCTAAGCACAGTCTTTAAAAAATACAGAACAATATTCTGCTCAAAATGAGGTAAGACCTCTTCAATTTGCACATTACACACTAGGTTTTAGCTTCATTACGAGATCCTTTCCCACTAACCAGGTTACTTTTAAAAATCTGACATCACTTTCTTTGGTTTCAAGAAGTAGCAATGGCTTCCATGGCCCTTCACTAATATAATGATATGTGTTTGTAAGTAGTAGTTGAAGTATATATTCTCCAACAAAATGTAAATATGATTATTCTAGCCATGCTTATTTCCTACTGAGCAATTATGCATTTATTCAACATATATCTTGTGATTTCCAGCTCCACGCCAGAAGCAACACTAGGTTCTAGGACGATGTGAGTGAACAAGATGTGGCTTCTGCCTTGAGGAAACTTTGGTCTAGAGGAGGAGATAGGCCACTGAATAGTCCTAGAGCCCAAAGAAGTGATATTCTGTCGGTCCAGAAATTTGTCATAGAAGATATGCAGAGATAATCTGAGATAGAAAAGATGCAGAAGAGTAGGCCAGGAAAGAGAGGGGTACGTACTAGGAGTCTACGGAGAAACAGAACCAGCAGCACACATACAGCTTCACGGATATATAAAGAGATCTATTATGCAGAACTGGCTCATGTGATTGTAGGGGCTGAAAAGGCCCATGACCTGCAGTGAGATTGCTGGAGACCCACTCCAATAATGGAGTTCCGGCCCAAGTCTGAAGGCCTGAACACCAGGAAAGCCTATGGTGTAAGTTCCAGTTAGAAAGCCTGGAAGGCTCTCTCTATACCCAGGAAGAACTAATACTCACTTTGTGTCTGAAGGCAGGAATAGACCAACGTCCCAGCTCAACCAAGCAAGCAGGAAGAGTTCCCTTAAAAGAAAGTCAGTGTTTTTGTTCTAGTCAGACCTTCAAATGGCTGGATGCAGCCCACCCACGCTAGGGAAGGCAACCTAGGTTTTATCCAGTCTACAGGCTCCGATATTAATCTCATCTAAAAACACCCAGAATACTGTTTGACCAAATATCTGGGTGCCCCATGACCCAGCCAAGTTGACACATGAAATTAACCATCACGGGGTGTGTAATGACAAAGCAAAAGAGAGTTGGCCAAAGGACACACTGATCCTCAGGGAAGAAGTTTTCAAGCAAAGGACCAGAAAATGAAAAGGGCTGAAAGGCCAAAGATGGCATGAGGAGGCCTCTAGACTTTTGGGGTTTGGAAGCTAATAGCTAAGCGTCATCCTGGAGAATCCCCAGCTGTATGCTGAGGCTGAGACAGCAATCACACATCCTGAAAGGGCCCTAAACATCCTACCCTTCGGTGCGTGTCCTTCAGCTTTTATCCTATAACTTGTTTTTCACCAGCTTGTCCTCCACCTGCTACTGAAGGGCCTCTACTTTTCCATAAAGTCCACCTTGTAATTGTGTCTGGAGGTCCCCAAAAGGAATCAAAACTGTTCCCATAAATTGGTGTTTCTCAACCAGGGATGACCACTCCCCAGGAGACATTTGACTACATAGATAATAAGAAAATTTCAGTTTTCACATGTGAGGGGGGCTGCTCTTGGCTTCTGTTGGGTAGAGGCCGGGGATGTTGCTCAATCTTCTTCACTGCACAGGACACCCCCATCACAAAGAATTATCCAGGCCAAAATGTCAATAGATGAATGCTGTCAGCCATCAACTGTACTAGTGATCAGACAAATCTAAACATGGGACCTCTTCTTGTCTGATACTCCATCTGTGGGGTTGCTTGTAGCCAATCTTCCACATCCCGGGGCTACAGACTTCCCTCATTTGCTCTCGAGTCCACTCAAATGGAAGAGTTTTAGAAACATGCATCACTGATAGCTTGTGCCATTGTGGTCTTCATGCCTCTGACTTCTTCCAGTAGAGTCTCCGGCCTTTGCTCCCAGAGGAGTCGTTTGCCCTGATTACCTGCAGCTCCCACCAGCAATGTCTCCCAAGTGTATTTTGTTAAGACGTACTATAATAACCTTCTGAGGAAACGGAGTCTTTAGCAGATTTTAAGTGTCTTGTAGCTAATATTTTATTTATTCCTGGAGCAAAATGATGCATTTATTTATTTTGCAAAGAAAGCTATTAACACTGATGGAAGTCAAGTGGATTTCCCAACTTGTTCTGTGAATAACAAAACAGAAAACAACAGCTTGAGCTTTAGGATGAGGTTAGGATCAGTTCTGTCTATGGGGTGCCTGGGTGGCTCAATCGGTGAAGCCTCGAACTCTTGGTTTTAGGCTCAGGCCGTGATCTCATGGCTTGCACATTAGAGCCCCGCATTGGGCTCTGTGCTAACAGGGCAGAGCCTGCTTGGGATTCTCTCTCCCTCTCTCTCTCTGCCCCTCCCCTCCTCATTTGCTCTCTCTCAAAATAAATAATTAAACTTTTAAAAACTACAAAAAAAAAAAAAAAGAATCAGTTCTGTCTGACGCCCAAACTGTGCTCTCAGTGAACCAGACTCATGATTCTCAGACAGATACTCAGAGCAGCCCCCATGGCTGACCGTGGCTCTGGCTGTGTCCATATGAGGCCCTTCTCACATTCCCTATTCTCTCATCTGAAAACAGATGCACCTTAACAAAGCATGGGCAAATCATGTATTTGTGTGGGACAGTGGGAAAAGTTCTCATTGCAATATTTTAAAAATATCATTTGAACCATGTTGTTTGTTCTTTCCTTTTTAAAAAAAAAATTTTTAATAGTTTATTTATTTTTGGACAGAGAAAGAGGGAACACGAGCGGGGGAGGGGCAGAGAGAGAGAGGGAGACACAGAATCTGAAGCTGGCTCCAGGCTCTGAGCTCGCTGTCAGCACAGAACCCAATGCAGGGCTCAAACCCACAAACCAGAGATCATGACCTGAGCCAAAGTTGGACGCTTAACCAACTGAGCCACCCAGGCGCCCCCATGTTTGTTCTTTCCTGTACGATGCTTTTTATCCAGTTTCCCTCCATTCCCTCAGCTCTACCTCCTCTGCCCAGCGCACACACAATCTCTGTGATTTCTTCCACTCTACTGAGCAATCCAGTTTTTAGTCTCAGTTTGCAAACCCCAACAAGCAAAGGAAAAAAGAAAGAAAGAAGAAAAAAATTAAATAAGTAAAAGGGGAAAAAAATCAAAAGATAGCTATTTCTTCCCACCTTACAAGGCATGTCTTCTAATGTTTCTTCAGACTGCCTCTTGGGAGGTTTTGCCTCAGAACTTTGTTTGATTCAAGTCTTCATTAAAAAAAAAAAAAAAAGAGTACTTCATAGGATTGAGGGAATGGGGATGTTCTACTGCTAAGAAAATAAAAATTCTCTATCATTGATACGTACACAATTTAACCAGCCCGTGCATTAGCTTTTAAGATTTGCCCTACCTGAATGCAAGAGGCTTAAGTAATAGCGGTAGTCATATAAGACACTACTTATTATGGGCCAACCATCAAGGTAATCCACTCACTTAGAAAAGAGGTTAGCAAATTACAGTCCAGAAGCCAAATGTGGTTCATTGCCTCTTTATGTATTATTTACACGCCATACATAAAAATGCTCTAAAATTTTTAAATAGTTACTTTTAAATGGTTATGCAAACATTTACATAATATCCTCAATTCTGCCTCTTGGATCATCCCTAATTTAAATCAACAATGATAGGGGCACCTGGGTGGCTCAGTCCGTTAAGCGACTGACTTCAGGCTAGGGCCATGATCTCGCAGTTCATGGATTTGAGCCCCACGTCGGGCTCTGTGCAGACAGCTCAGAGCCTGGAGCCTGCGTCGGAGTCTGTGTCTCCCTCTCTCTCTGCCTCTCCCCAAGTGGCGCTCTGACTCTCAAAACTAAATAAATAAATGTTTAAAAAATAAAAAATTATATGAAATGGAAACTGTCATTACCCCTATTTCATAGAAGAGGACACTGAGGCTTGGGGTGGTGAAGTGATTTTCATAAAGTCACCAAGTTGGAAAGGGCAAACCCAGGATTCCCACCCGCATGTTCATACTCCAAAGCCACCACTCCAGCCACCATACTCCACAGTGTCCCTAACCCAATGGCATGGAGCCAAGAACACATATCCTTTAATAAAATGAAATATAATTTGAAGCAAGAGGTGGTTCTTTCTCCCACTTAACTGTCTGGGCACCCTGCCGTGACCCGGGGGGCAGACACCACGGTGCGTCAGCTGGTCGCGTGCAGCTCTGCACCTGACGGAGAAAGGACGCCTTCCTCAGAAAGTGGGGAGAATCAGAACAGTGCTCCTCACGACCTGCAGTCTTACAAAGTTCCTGCTGAAACAGCCCCACTGCCCTCACAAGATGCAGACCTGACTCCATGAGGGTCTGGACGGGGAGATAAACAGATAAAGGCAAAGCTCATGCTGTATTTGGAATCATTCTTCTGGGCCAAGAACTAAGGCTTTTATTTGTTTGTTTTAAAACTAAGTATCTTGTCTGCCTAGGGGTGGGGGTGGGGGGTCCTTTCTCCATTCTGTTACGCAACCAGTCCTCTCCTCACCTCACCCTAGATCCAGATACAATCACGTCCCAGGGCTGGGGTGAAAGAGCGAAGCTCCGATTACTTACAACACACACACACACACGCACGCACGCACACATGTATATATGTAATGACTAGACAAACATCAGGAGAACGTGATAAATGCACATATATATCAGCTTATAGAATGATTCACTCCAAGCCTTTACTGTTTTTGCCTTTCTCCTTTCTCTATAGAGTTGAATCGAAGAGTACATTTCTATTCACTGTAGAGGAAGCTCATTATGAAATAAGAATCATCTTCAAAGACTTGTTTGTCCATTGTCACCAGTTTGTTGCAAAGAGGTGGTATAAAGTATTGCTTCTGTTCATGGCTCCAGATGGCCTGGGTTCAAATCCCAGTTCTGTGACTCTTGATGAACAATTCAACTCTTCTGTTTCCCTCCATGTAAAATGGGGACACTAATTATGGCTGCCTTATTGGTCACTGTGATGGTTGTAAATGTAAAGCACTCAGAACCATTTATGGCACTAACCATGGCGTTAACTGCATGCATGTCCTCCAATGCATCACAGCTTTGACATTTCAATACAATAGGAGGCTTTCCCACAACTTCCCTTTAGTGTTTCATTCCCAGTTAGCATTGCATCAATGCTAATTTTATTTTATTTTTCTGACACAGAAAAGTATTCCAGGTGCCATGAAATATATAATAATGCTCAACACAAGGTCTAAAAGAACTTTCGCTCTAAAGCAAAAGTATTTAAAAAGAAATAAATGTTTAGAAAACATTTTTGGAAAAGGGTCAGCAGCTATTATAATGATGTAAAGATATGTGCAATGTACTCTAATTTTCCATTTTTAGCAATTTCAAAGCAAGTTATATCTTGAAGTGAGCTTGGCAAAGATCTCTCTCCCCTTCCCACACATTTTTTCCCCAAATAATTACAGATTCCAAATTCTTTTCTATTAGTGCAATTTAAAATACCAACCCATAAAACATAAACAATATGGAGGAGAGGACTTTTGCTCTCAAGATGGAGAATAAAGCAAAAGAATTACGAGGATAGAAATTCACTTGCTACCACTAGGCTGAGAAAAGCCTGAATATGCTAAGAGAGAATGCAAGGTCCTGAGAGCCACCTACCCAAACCAGACTGAAGGGAGCAAGAAAGAAAAGAATGAGGTAAACAGTCTCTTTTGTTCTTCTGAGCCCCTGCTGTCTGTACGTTCTCTCTGTAGCTCTTCTCAATGGAATATTATCAAGTTTTTTTTTTCCTTTATGGTTCAGTTCTATCTCATAGCTCACTTAAAATCCCTCTGTCTTAAAAGTTAGGACCTCAAGGTCTTATATTCTGACAGATAAATTTTTTAATATAACTATTATAGATCACTCCTGGAGATACAGTGCTTTTCTCAAAGGAATTAATCTCTAATGGTAGAAACCTGGCGCATCGCAGGTAGTGGAAGAGCTACTTCAGGGAAGGGGCATACTTCAGATCACTGTGATGCTTCCTTGGTCATCTGTGCTGGGGAAAACTGGGCTGGCTATAACATCTGGACTTCTTAGAGGAGGGCAGTAGGAAACAAAAGAAAACAGAAGAGAAAGAACCCTATTTGTTGTGTATCATACATAAAATGTTTCTTTCTCCTCTACCGGAGGTAGGAAAAGCAGGTGTGTTTCATATATGCAGTAATTGGAGATGGGCTAGAGTGGGAGGGGGTCTGATGATTATCCAACATGTCTTTAGGTCTATTTTATTGTCAATAACTTTGCCTATGTTGCATTTAAAAAGAAAAGAGAAACATACCTTTTCTCTCTTTGCAATTTGTCTATCTAAATAATCGTCATATAATTTTAACTTATAATCTATTAAAGTCTCATATTTAATTTGTTTTTTTAATTTAAAATAGTCAGAATATTTTAAACAAAATCTATAACCCATCACTTGCCCTTTCAAGAATTCTTTCTTTTTTAAGTTTTTATTTCTTCATTTTGAGAGAGGAAGAGAGAGAGAATCCCAGGAAAACTCCTGCTGTCAGCGCAGAGCCTGATGTGAGGCTTGATCTTAAGAACTGTGAGATCATGACCTGAGCAAATATCAAGACTTGGACACTTAACAGACTAAGCCACTTGGACGCCCCATCTTTTCAAGAATCCTTAAAGAATACAAACTTTAATCTATTTTTCAAACTGTAATATACATTAAAATACAGACTTTGGGGGAAAAGAATATAAAACTGAAAGTTTGCCTATACCCAATAATGTTCTAGGGAAAAAAGACTTATTTTCAAGCCAGTACATTTTCAATACTGTATCCTTATAAATTCTTCATGCACTCAACTTTTCCTCTTAAAAAGAGATGTGTGAAATAAGGACAGAGATTTTTTTTTTAAATACTGTGACATTGTGAACTATGGCATTGAATAGCCCCAGTTAAATAGCTCACAACTTGACTCTTTTGAGCAAATAAAACTTTCAAAAATTTTTATTTAGCATCATATTAATTTCATTTCCCTAAAATACCAAAATGTGTATGGTGCTGTAAAATGTATCTCAAGGCTCAGTACGAGCTCTGAAAGACATTTCTTTAAACGAGTGTAGCAATCCAGAGCACAGCTGCGGGGCTAGCAACAGCTGGCCACAGCTGAAGGATCCAATCCTCCCAAGGCCCATACTTGGAAAACTAGGAGATCCATCGTTGGTGACAGAGAGGTCTCTCAGAACAGAAGACACAGTCTATGGGACAGCATTTGGAGATGAGCCCTCAGGACCTTTTTAGGTGGGAGTGAGTTTGGCAATGGTAAGGAGCAATTCTATAGGTAAAGAGGGAGGTAATAAGACACTGAATATGTGTAACAAGATTGGAATCTAATTCCCATAAATGGAAACTGTGTTTCCTAGAATTAGCCCAAAACCTAGTTCCCAGTCCTGGGTCAAAGAGTAGTGTTAGATGACAAGAATGGCCTTGAGGACCAGACCCTCTGAAATTCTTCCTCAACAAGGTTAAGATAAGTCAGGAAAAACTGAATGGACTTGAGACTGTAAATAATAGCTAAGTGGCCCAGCTAAGGGAAGATGCAGGTGTAAGTTGAAAACTTGTTGAAGTCTGAGAGTGGAGACTTAGTGGAAACAGGAATTATAATACCTGGCAGGGAATGGGAAAGGTAGTGTTGGATGGAAGTTTTTTAGGATGAGTGGAACTGAGATAAGAAAGAGAGGAAAGAACATTCCAGGTGGGATTTGTGGAAGCAGAATTGGCCCAAATAATGACATGGTTTGGGTGCCATATTGAGGAATGTAAGCTTTTTTCTTTTTGCAAATATTTCTCTATTTTGTTGGGTTTTATTTATTTATTTTGAGAGAGACAGAGCCAACACAAGTGAGGGTGGGGGGCAGAAAGAGGGAGAGAGAATCCCAAGCAAGCTCTGTACTGCCAGAGCCTGATGTGGGCTTAAACTCATGAACTGTGAGATCATGACCTGAACCGAAATTAGGAATTGGGTGCTTAATTGCCTGAGCCGCCCAAGCTCCTCAAACTTTTCTCAATAGGCACTGGTTGGAATTGAATATTCAAAAACAGGACTAATTGGATTTACCTTTTGGAAGATAACTTTGGATACCGTGTGATGGGTTTGCATTCCTGTATGGAAAAAAAACACTAAGCTCTAAACCAAGACCAGTAGCATGAATCACTTGAAGAAATGCAGCGTTAGGAAAACATGTAGCATTTGGCAAAGGTTTGAGTACTGAGATAAATCAAAACAGTTAAATTTCAGGAAGAAAAACAACTGTCCCCAAATTCTGCCACCTCATTGGCTGTCCCAGAATTTCCTGGATGCTGGGATACATAAGCAGGATTCAGATTAGTAGCCTCCTAGGAAGAGTCCCGACATTTCAACCCTGAACAATGGTTTGGGGACAATAATTATTTACATTGCTCATTCTCTGATGGGGTAAGTAAATAGAAAAGGCATGGGGGCAATGTCTTAACCTGGATAAAGGTTGCACTGCTGTGTCCTATTTGTAATAATTATCAAAACATATATTTACTATTTATGCACTCTTCTCTATGTATTGCAAACTTCAATTAAAGTTTGTTAAAAATATATAAAATGGATACAGTATTGAATAGCAAAACAATTAAAATGTTAATTTAATATTGATTCTATTAATAAAAAGAAGAATTGTGTATCTTACAAATATTTAGAACTCACTTCCTTTTCATGTATTATCTGAATATTTTCAAGCATTAATTTTATGTAAGTCACAACGAAGCTATCAAGAAACTGTGTCTCTCTGCCCCTCCTCAAACAAGGAAATATGAAGAACATTACCCTTTGCCACAATAAAAAAAAATGACACTAGAAATTCTTAACAGAATATAAACATATGATTTTAAATGTTTTTCTCGTTAAAAATGAAAAGTTAATGAGCTAAGTATCCAATGCAAGAAGTTGCAAAAGAAAAAATCACCAGAATGTTAAAGGCAACACAGAGGAAGATAATTATTGGTGAATTGGGAAGCAGAAAAAAGAGAAAGATCCATGTAAATGAAATGGAGCTTTGCTTCTTGTAGTTATCCATTACTGCACTGACAGGACTTCACCAAATTTTAAAAAAGCATATAGTCTCCAAAGAATGCCCAACACCAAGAATGAACCCTGATGTAAACTATGGAATTTGGGTGATTGTGATGTGTCAGTGTAGGTTAATCAATTGTAAGAAATGTACAAAAATTAAATAAGTATGTAGTCTACACAACACTCACAAAATTGAATATGTGCATACTATATTAAGTACTTCACTGAATTAGACATTCACCCACTCACCTGAGATAAAAGGAGTACAAAAGGCTTGTATGACTACAGATCGGAAAATATACGCCAAGAATATTAAGAGATACACTTTAGGACAAAGAATTTGTATCTCGAATACATAAAGAAATTTTTGACACAGCATCTCAATAAAAAATGGACAAAAATTTGAAAGATGTATCACCAAAGACGATATACAAATGACAGGTAAGCACGTGAAAAGATGTTCAGTATCATTAATCACTTGGGAAGTGAAGATTAAAACCACAATGAAATAACATTGCAGACCTAATCCAAGGGCTAAAATTAAACTGCCAATTCCAAGTTTTGGTGAGGTTATGAAGCAACAGGAAGTTTCAAACACTGCTGGTGGGACCACCAAATGGCATAACCACTGTGGAAAACACTTTGGCAATTTCTTATAAATGTATACTTGTAAGACCCAGGAATCACACTTCAGGGTATTTATACAAGAGAAATGTAGCAGGTGCCACTGAAAGGCTTGTGCATGAATGTTCACAGCATATTTAGTCATAATAGCAGAAGACCTGAAAAAAGCCAAACCTCCTTCAAATGAGTAGATAATCACACTATAGACTATACAGTCAACAGCACAGGTACATTTGCAAAACAATATGCTATGTGAAAAAAAGCCAGACACAAAAGACCGTGCATAGCACAATTCCATTTATCTGAAATTCTAGTTGACGCAAAGCTCTAGGGACAAAATGCAGATCAATTATTGCCCAGGGCTGGCTGGCAGAAAAGAATTGACTACAGACGGGTACAAGGGAACTTTTTTTTTTTTTTTGTAGTGAAAAGATGCTTCCTACTGAAATAACATTATGGCAAATAATGTTAGGGCAAAGGAAAATTTTTGGGAAGTCAGACTCTGAGTTGTGAAAGAAACATGAATAGGAGACAGGAAGGTAACAAAACAAAACCGAACCAAAGTATATCTCTCAATTCTGGCTAGGTTGTACACGCACTTACCAAATAATCTTATCACAATTTCCATGATAATTACTACTCTGTTTTATTTTTTTTTAACATTTATTTATTTTTGAGAGACAGAAGGAGACAGAGCGTTAGTGGGAGAGGGGTAGAGAGAGAAGGAGACAGAATCTCTAGCAGGCTGCAGGCTCTGAGCTGTCAGCACAGAGCCTGACGCAGGGATCCAACTCACAGACTGAGACATCATGACCTGAGGCAAAGTCAGATGCTTAATTGACTGAGCCACACAGGCTCCACTACTCTGGTTTATTTTAATCAATATTTGGTTCTGCTCCGAGTGTCAACTATATCTTTAAAAAGGAATGACTTCTTCAGCTATTCAAAACGTACAGAGGATTTGAATACCTTCCTTTTGGGGGGTGGATATTGGTCCAGCCTTGCTCGGTCCAGCCTTGCTCGCTGCCTGAAAACAAGAGGTTTTACCAATTGCTGGACTTTTACCCCTTTGTGTACCCTGTACTCGTTACCATAACTCTTGTCACCACCTGCCGCAGGTGAGTGGTGACCACGTTCATTCACAGAAGCCTAGACTCCGACTGCACTGCTGGTGTGGTAAGATGGCAAATCGGTCGGATTCCAAAGCCCTTGGAATATTTCATCGAGGGTGTAGGCATTTTTATTTTTGAAATTTTATTTTTGAAATCCCAGCTATGCAGAGAAAACAAGAATAATGAGAGATGAATTCCTGAACCTCCCAGCATCTGCTGTCTGGCCTAGCACATCATGGATGCCTATTGTTTGCTGAGGTTGAAAAGGTCAACTTCTGGCCTTCCGTGACTCTGCTGGGATACTAACAGGCCCCTATAAATGGTTTGCTTACTTAAATCTTCAGGACAAATTCTTATTCGGACAACTTATTACTTATCACTCTGTAATCTCTTTTGGAACAATTTATAAGAACACCTTGCCCTATAGGTTGTCCAGCAAGGGAGAGGGTCAACCCATCCTCATGGACTTTAAAGCTGTGATTATCATTCTTGTCTATTACCTGTAGAGTTTGGAAAATATGTACATATTTAGCAAGAACAAAATACTTGCTCTTTGCTCTAAACAGCTACAGCTTACACTAGGAAAACAAAATATATCAGGCCCAGGACGCAGTACCCACGGGAGTGTTTAAATGTCAGAGGTGCAGGCTTAATTATTATTTATTTATTTTTCTGGTTTTGCTGTGGGAACCTTGGGTCTCCATTCCTCTGAGTCTCAGGATCACAATCTTCAGGAAGAGATTCCAGCCACGGCTCTCATCCTAATCCCTAATTTAGCTCAGGAAGCCAATAAGCTACAAACGGACACGCCAGGATGTTTTCCTAACCCTCAGCAGGGACTCAGAGGCAAGAGTGTTATTTACCCCTGTGTCTCTCCTTACGTGTGAGTTGGGGTTAACACACCTGACAAGGCGTCAATGTATCCCCAGCATGGGCCCGTCCTCAGTGGGAACCAAGTATGTCTTCTATTTTAGTATAAAAATGGAAATGCTCTCTATCTGTGAGTCAAGACAGAGAACTCTGATACTCGGAGAGGCTGGGAAGACGCTGGGAAGGGTTTCATAAACAAAAGGAAAGAAACATGTTAAGGGGTCACAGCAGTTGAAAAAATACTGTTCTCTCATGCCTTCTTTCTCAACCTGGAAAAAAAAAGTTTAATTCCTATGCCTCCCAGAATTCCGAAAAGAATGTTTCAAATCTTCTTAGCAATGATCCTAGAAGCCATAAAATAGACTTTGTGTTTAAGGCCCTAAGAAAAGAATAGATTCTATATTTCAATGTTAGGCATTAAAAGAAATGATCTTTTTAAAATAAGGACCCACTGGCACTGAAGCATTGGCACAAGGCCCTGCAGAGGCACTTAGACTATCTGAGGGACGGGGCTGGCAGGCCTCCGCCTTCCCCGTCACGCAAACCATATGTGCTTTTAAAATAAATCCGAATTTTAACTTTTTGTTGACTTCTTCTTTGTCTAGATTTTATTCGACAAGTCATTTCACTTCTGCAGTAGTTTGGAATCCTTCTTTTTATAACCAGGTGGTCAACTATTTTAGGATGAAAAATAGGCAACTGCAAATTTTAAGCTTTAAGCCTCAAATCTATAAAATTCGGTGACTTTTATGAAACTCAGAGGGTGTGTCCTTCTGTCATATTCCCTCTTCAAACTCCTAACTTTAGAGAAATGCTTTATTATGTGGCTCTATGTACTATTCCACACACATAGGTATATACGTCTCTAACTTCTTTGTGATAGATAGATAGATAGATAGATAGATAGATAGATAGATAGATGATAGATAGATGATAGATAGACAGATAGATAGATGCAGATAACTCCAACTACTCTTACCTATGATCCAGATTTTCTTTCTTACAAATCTGTTTAACAAAGTCTTAGAAATCATATGTGATAAGAAATATATTCAACTGCGATAAAAGTGGTTTTAAACAAAAGGAAATTACCCCAAATATTTCTTTCCATTTGCATTATTGACATGTAAATTTGGTATTTGACATGGAAATTTGGTATAAAATCTAATTTTGGTCAGATGATTATCAATCTGACATTAAATCAAAATGGCATATTTGGGAATTGGGGAGATATGTTACAAATCAAGTTCAATAGCAATTGCAATTATAATATGAGCTTTAAAAAATTTTTATTTATTTATTTTTGAGAGAGAGAGAGAGCATGAGTGGGGAGGGTCGGAGAAAGAGGAAGAAACAGAATCTCAAGCAGGTTCCACGCCGACAGTGCAGATCCCAACGTGGGGCCCAGTCCCAAGAACCATGAAATCATAATCTGAGCCGAAATCAAGAGCCAAGTGCTTAACCAATTGAGCCACCCAAGCATCCTTCCTATATTATGAACATTCTATAGATGGGCAATCAGCTTATATTTTGACCAAGGTTATGCTTAACAGATTTTTTAAACATTTTTTTAACTTATTTTTTTGTCTATTTTTTGTGTCTGTTTTAAAGATAGAGGGGCACCTGGGTGGCTCAGTCAGTTGAGCATCCGACTTCTGCTCAGGTAATGATCTCTCGGTTCATGGGTTTGAGCCCCACATGGGGCTTTGTGCTGACCGCTCAGAGCCTAGAACTTGCTTCCGATTCTGTGTCTCCCTCTCTCTCTGCCCCTTCCCTGCTTGCACTCTTTCTCTCTCTGTCTTTCAAAAATAAATAAGAATGTTAAAAAAAAGATAGAAAATATCTGTTTTATCTAAGATCTCTGTGTATAAAGAAGTCAACAGCAAATTCTTAGTCGATTGCTTAGGAAAAGAAATACATGGAGCAAAGTAAACACAAAATTCTAATTTTTAATCAGTAGGAACCATCTCCAAAATGTAGACAGGAATAAACATGTAATTTAAACATACTGATGTTATTATGGTAACAAAATAAATAAAAATTTTCCAGAGGGCTTGGTCCATCCTTCAGTGTGTGTGATAATTTTTAGTAGAGGTACAAACGTTGGATGTGTATTTGATGAAAAAGTAGAAAAATATGTTCATGTAATAACAACAGCAGCTTCTCATTTTCTCCTTGTGAGAGAAATATCTTAAGTGACTTCTCCAGGGTAATGAACCAATCCTGGAATGTTGGACAGAGAATATAGCACAACATGCTAAGGAAATGTGGATGGAACTGATGTTCTCGCAGATGTGCTAAAAATATCTCTGTGCTAGGAATTCCTGTTTTATCAGACATCACGGGAGCCAGTTTCTTACGCTATGAACACCGGTGTGCTCTGTGGGAAAACAGCCTACCCTTTTAATATTTACGGCCTATAGTGTGCCTTATCTGGAAATCTGAACGAGAAATGTTACTAAATTAAGAGATAATGTGACATCTTCTCTCCTTGAATAGAGAATATGGCTGTGATAAATATGATCTAATATATCTTGAAGAAAACCAAATAGTCACGCAGGAAGAGTTTATTTACATTCTTCTGGAGGAAAGAGGAAAGAATATCAAAACTTAAATATTATACAGGAGAAACTGGTCACAAATCTTATCCCAGATGATCTAATAAGAGTACTCTCTTTTTCTTGCACCGAGATCATAATCATGAATTATGTCGAGAGGGAACCTGAGTTTTCACTGATTAAAGAAGATAAACTCTGATAAAATCCGATTTTATCTGATAAAATCTGTAAAGGAGGAAACTGGTTGCCTTATCAATTCTAAATTATATTTTTAAAAAAGGGCCTTCAAACTGCAGAGCATAAAATTAAGCAAAGCAGTTTGCATGTGAGAAGAGAACTTTTTAGACCTAGTCTCAGGACAGATCTGTTGTACCTCACAGGTTTATCAGTGAGGAAATTAGAGACACTAGAATCTTGCTCCCGTTGGTAATATTTACAATTGACACGAATGAAATTCCTCTGCTGAGTTTTCAAGTCACAATACAGGAAGAGCCTCTTTCAAAAGATGGTACAACACAGAAAGTGTACCCTCATTTGTGGGGAAGGGTTTTTAATTCCAAAACCTAGCTTGTAGTAATAGTCTAAGGGATTTACTAAATTTGGTTTCCAAATTGAAAGCAGAATCTATTATTAATTATTAACGAGACTTTCAGAAGCTAGATATAATTATTCTTCATTGTGGATCAGTAATTTAAAAACACTAAAGACTGAAGAAAAGTAATAGTCACAATTTTATCAAATACTATTATGTTTTAGGCTTTTTTATTTTTTACTTATTTTGAGAGAGAGAGAGAGAGAGACAGCATGAGCGGGGGAGGGGCAGAGAGAGAGGGAGACACAGAATGTGAAGCAGGCTCCAGGCTCTGAGCTGTCAGCACAGAGCCCAACGCGGGGCTCAGACTAATGAACTGTAAGATCATGACCTGAGCCGAAGTTGGACACTTAACCAACTGAGCCACCCAGGCGACCCAAGACTTTTATTTTTTAAGTACCTACTATAATTAAGTCATCATTTAAAAAAAATGAGAAAGTAGGTACAATGCGTATTCATTGCCATTTTACAGAAAGGGAAACAGAGCAACCTGCTCAAGATCACAGGAAGAGCTCAGTGGCAGATACAGGCTTTGAAACTAGAGATAGTTTCACTTTAACATCCATGCCACCAACCACTGTGCTAGTTTGCTTAAGACCTTTTAAAAGATAATTAAGATCTTCTATCTTGATGATGAGATCATGCATTTGCTGTAAAGCAATAGCTGTCAGTTTTCTTCCTCAAAATGTTTCAGTTGAATGTGTGTTTCCTGTGTTCCTCTTCTTTTATCATGCTGTGTGGTTTTTTTTAAAATCGTACATGATAAAAAAAATTACCACTTTGTTGTCTAAAAAAAAAAATGTTATAAAGTGACCTGTTAGGATCACATGTTAATATGGGCATTATTTTCAATTTTCTGGTATCTTACTATTCTAATGGGATCCTACAGGCTGTAAGCTACAAATTTTGTTTGAAGAAGAAGTAGAAAAATTCCACTCATTCCATTTCTAATTCCCACAAGATTGCTTCTTTGTCTTCAGAGCACTCACTCCTGTGCTGACCAGAGTTTTAAAAAGATTTTTCTTTGACTCCAAGGGATTCACAGAGGGGACCCCTAAAGGTTCCCTATTCCCTGAATAGCTTAAGGACTTCTGGGTGGGGACAAACAGGAAAAATACTGTCTGTGGAACCTTGCCTACCCTTGCTGGTGGAGAGAAAAGATGTTCTTACAGCTGAAACTAGTAACTGTGGTTTCTTCAAAAATGGAAGGACCTTTTGTCAACAAGTGCAGTGGGCCAGGATCTAGCTAGACCACCATGGAAGATAGACACGGAGTAACAACTTAAATATGGAGACCTGACGTTAGTGGCATTTTAGGTACTTTCTAATCATTAAATGGAGCACATTTTGGTCACCTAAGTTACAGCATAATCCAATAAAAATTATACATATTCCTTTCTGATGAAAATTCGAGAGAGAGGGAGAAAATAGAACTGTTTGAGCTATAATGTTATGAACGTAAGAAAGTGTTGCAGATAGTTCCCATTTTTCAATAGACTAAATATTCTTTTTTGGTGCTTTACTATTTGAATTCATCAGACGATAGCTTCAATAAGTATATAAATAGACAATGGCCTTTAGAGCATAATAAATGTAACTAGTAGGTTTATTTCTTTCTGAAGCTAATTTTCAGCAACTGAAAAACAAATTTTCCTGCATTCACTTCATTTCATAAATTTGAAAACGCCACATTCTCCTTTTCACCCTGCCTGTCCCAAACCGTTGGTACCAATTTTGTCATTATGCCACATGAAGCAGGCTTTTCAGAAGGCTACACGAAGAGGCCCTTCAATGTACCTGTTTTGCTGGAGTCATGTGCACCCATTACTGTGATGTTCTGCTCACGTTCCTCTGAGTCTCCCTAGAATGCTGAGAGTGTAGAGCATGTAGCAAAATGACAAGAGAGCCCACTGTCCACTGGCCTTGAACAGGCCAGATCTGTTCCTGGTAGCAGAGCCTTCTCATTCACCCCTGAGGCAATGGCTTGTCATTCAGTTAACTCTCACGTCCCCCTGTCCTGCCTCGGTAGCAATTGCTGCACACTGGGAACCACCAGGCAGCCATGCTGGGCGTGGGGCTAATTCCACTCTCGTGGACACCCGTCTTTAGCATATCATGGGAGTTTGCTGGCTTCTGGAAATTCCAACATGTGCCACAGTTGTTTCTGTTTCTAAGAGAAAGAGACTCTTCTCCAACTTAGTAAGAGTGGGAAGGAAGGGCCAGCGACAGGAGAGCACAGTCATGGTGGCCTCTGTGGAGCATCAGCAGACGAACCATAATGATGGAGAAGGACAACCTCTACAGTAGCAGCCCAGAGGAACCTTACTTTGAGATGTTTCATGCACAATTTTAGTAACTATTAAATTTATTTTTCCAAGTCTATCCTTCTTCCCAAGTTTCAAAATTAACACGAAGAAGCAGGATTTAGGGACGTTTCTTCAGAAAACATGTCCTAAGCCTTCCTATGTGACAGGCACTGAAGGAAGTGAGGAAGATGGAAAGACAGTAGTTGTCCAGGAAAGTATAGTCTAGTGACATGTCAAAAAGTTGAACTGAGGGGCGCCTGGGTGGCTTAGTCGGGTAAGCGTCCGACTTTCGCTTGGGTCATGATCTCGCGGTTCGTGGGTTCGAGCCCCGCATCGGGCTCTGTGCTGACTGCCAGCTCGGAGCCTGGAGCCTGTTTCGGTCTGTGACTCCTTCTCTCTGACCCTCCCCTGCTCACGCTGTCTCTCTCTCTCTCCTAGAAAGAAATAAAAACGTTTAAAAAAAAAAAAAGTTGAACTGAATTAAGGAGAGCAAACTAAGCTTCTACTTTTTAATGGAAACAACTTGACCAAAAATCTGTCACAGAATTTTGAGACACATTAAAAGAAAAGTTTAATGAGAAAAAAAAAAAAAAAAGCTTCTCATTTAACAACAGTGACAATAACAAACAGATGAAATTAATAATCAATAAGGGATATAATTTTTGATATTTTTTTCAAACCCAACCATCAATAGAAAGCATCATTAAAGCAGTACTGCAAAGAAGCCAAAGATGAACTAAAGAACCACTAATGTTCATTTTCTAATCAGATAATACTTCCGGGTTAAAGTTTCCTGCTATTAAACATTAGCCTAATCCTTACATACATGCTTTGAAAGTTAGTACTAAGCATGAAAGAGATCATTACCCACCACTCCCTCCTGCAATCATGAAGATGGTGCTAGTATTTGTGTTCATAAGGGAGAGGTCACAGACCATTCCCAGTTAGTACGGAAAATGTTATTATCTTTTAATTTAAAAAAAAATTCTTGGGGCACCTGAGTGGCTCAGTCGGTTAAGCATCTCACTCTTGATTTCGGCTCAGGTTATGATCTCACGTTCATAATTTCATAAGTTCCTGAGTTCAAGCCTCAACTGAGGCTCTTCATTGATAGCGCAGAGACTGCTTGGGATTCTCCCTCCCTCTATCTCGGACCCTTCCCAGCTCACACACTCTCTCAAAATAAGATAAATATTTTAAAAATTATAAAAAACATTCATTATGAATCCATAGATAGTTTCTGATGTTCAATAAAATGAAACTACTTTTTGTGTGTGTTTTTAAGCAGATAAACATATTTTAAAATAGGCAAGCTTATGAAACATGTTCTTTGGTTAGAGACCCCAGGGCCACAGTTACGGACTGGGACACAGGGAGTGTGTGAGGATTATTAGAGACACCTACCATATGCACTCAGGGTTAGAATTGGGCATACTTTCATAAAGTACCCTAACCCCCAGCGTGCGAAGCTGAGCAGCATCGGGGGGGAAATTCCTCTCCTTTTCCCAGTCTGCAGGAGCGGGAGAGGGGCAGAAGTGAGGAGAGAGGCTGCTCAGAGCCCGGGCCAAGCACCGCACCCTGGGCCTGCGTCCAGCCCAGGCGCGGGCCACCTCTTGGGGACTCTCAGATCGGGCGGGACAGGCTCCGGCCCAGGACAGCAGACACCCTTCACCACTGCCACCACTTCCCGCCTGCCCGGAAGGCCCCCAAGTGCTACGAAACCCCTTCAGGCAGCGGGTTGAGGGGGTCTGTCAAGCAGCAGGCGTCGGGAGTTTGGTTGTCTGGATTTGTGCGGACCCCATCTGAACCTGCCTCCGAGGCCAACAATTGAACCTCGCGGTGTCCCGAAGAGCCCAGTGCACCCGGACCGGTCAGCGCGCCGGCTGTCACTGTGTGCACTCCGAGGGCTGGGGGTGCGGTTGGCTCACAGCTGCGTGCAGACCGAAGGCTAAGGAGGCTCACAAGGAAGATCCCACTGAGGAATCAGGGGGAGATCTCCGCATGCTCTCAGTCTCGCCCCTCCGGGAAGAGGGGACTCGGTGGCTCTCCTCCAAACAGTTTCCCTTCGACCCGATGTAACTTTTGTTCCCCACTCCGCAGGGTACATTTAAATTGTTCAGTCCCCTACAAGTGGTTCCTTGGCTCAGTCCCGGTTCGTGCCCTCTGAGAACACCGGTGACTTTCTGCAGGCCCACCACAGTATCACTTCTCACTCTGTGAGCCCTTATCTTCGTGCTAAATCAAGAACCACGATAACGATCGTAAGCCCTGACCTAGTATTTATTATGGCCCAGGCCCATTGTAAGAGTGCTGGGTTAATCCATCAGTAAACATGATGAGGTGCACCTTCTTATGGTGCTCATTTTACACGTAACAAATGGAGGCCCAGAGAGGTCAAGTAATTTGCCCATACCTGGTAAATACTGTAGTCAGGAGAGATACTCTTAGCCTTATGACTTGCTGATTCCGATTTATATTATAATTCTGAATGTGTTTGCCTAAACTGGAGAAGTCCAGTTTAGAGCTCAGAGTCTTGCATACCTAGAAAAATACAATGAATTAGAAAATGTTGTTTTGAATATGTTGTAGCTGGAGAAAATAGCACTTATACAATGTGCACGCTGATACTGGAAAGTTGTTTCTTCAACTGTCAAGGCCGATGCAACCTCCTTTTAAAAGTTTTCTGTAGAGCTTTCTTCACCAGGCAAGATACATCATGTCCTCTTGTGTAACACCCCAACTTCAAGACTTTCACAGACAGTCCCCTTTTCCATGTCACCGCCGTCATCACTGTCTCTAGGGCATATATCACGGCCGCATCTTTGAGAAGGCTGCACTCCAATTCCTTCCCAAAGTCCCGCAGGAAAAGTCCATCTTTTTTATTATGGTGGTGTGCAAAAATGTACCTCTCTGAAGTATACCCAGGCTCCTGTGTTCTCCATTCCCCCACAGTTAAATTTAAATTCTTCATTGTTCTAATCTCTATGACATTTTATTTAGAGTTCTGTTATAGTCTAATATAATTTTAAAGTATTTATTAAGGATCGACTCTGAGCCAGGCAATTAGACATATAAAGAATGTGAACGAGACAGATAAACTTTCCTGTACTCACAAAGTTTTTTGGTCTAGGGCAGGGAGGGGGTTACAGACAATTAATGGACAACACAACACAGTAAGAAATGCACTGTAATAGAATAAGAACAAGAAGTGACAGCAGCCATAGGGAGGGCCTAAAGGGAGGAAGCAATTAGAAAATGCTTCTTTGAAGAGACTATTTCTAAGCTGAAGTATATCAATGACTAGGATATTGTCACATGAAGGTGTTAAGATACAGAAGCTAGAGGTGACTGTTGGGTGGAAGGAGAAGGTCCTTTAGACCAGGACACCGTGTTCAGTGTCAGAGAGTAGAGCATACAGTGTAGAAAGGAAAGCTGCCCAGTCTGGCAGGAGATTGAGTTTGAGGCAGAATTGCTGGGAAAAAAGAAGCCAGAAAGGAAATGGGGAACCAGATCATGGAGATGTTAACCATCATAGAGAGTTTAGACTTTATCCTCAGGGCAGTGTGGAATCATTGAACAGTTTTAGGTAGTAATAGGATTGGAGTTCTGTTTTAGAAAGATCATTGTATAGACTGAATGTATCCCCCCCAAATTCATATGTTGAAACCTACTGCTCAAATGTAATGGTATTTGGCAGTGGGGCCTTTGTGAAGTAGAGCCCTCATGAAAGGGATTAGTGTCCTTATAAAAGAGATCTGAGAAAGCTTCCTCCCCCTTCTGCCATGTGAGGACACCACAGTTAGGACAGTCTATGAACCAGGAGTTGGGCTCTCACCAGATGCTAGATCTGCTGTGCCTTGGTCTTGGGTTTTCCCACTTCCAGAAACATGACAAGGAAATTTCTATTGTTTATAAGCCACTCATTCTATGGTAATTTGTTATAGCAGTCCAAACAAACTAATACAAGACTTTATCTGCAATAATGCAATTGAACTAAAGAAATATTCCGGAATCAGAGACATATCTGTTGCCGGGTGGGGGTGGAGAGTCACTTTGATGGTTGCCTGAACTAGGATTGTGAGAGTATAAATAGAGAGAAATACACGCTTCCCATAAGTATTTAAGAGATAGCACCCTGAGGAAATGGTGATCAACTCCATGTTGGGCTACTGGGGTGGCCATTGGATACCATTATCTAAAGTGGGGGCACAGAAGAGAAGCAAATTCAGAGAGAGTTAAGAATAGGTATGTCCAGTATTAAGTGTGGAATATTGGAGATGTCTAGTAACAGGAACAAAAAAGAGGAGGAGAAGGAGACGGAAACAGAGATGGAGAAGGAGAGGGAGAGGAAGAGGGAGAAGGAGAAGAGGAAGGAGGAGGGGGAAGAGGAGGAGGAATAGGATGAAGAAAAGAAGGAGGAGGAGAAGAAAAAGAAGAAAGAGAAGAAAAAGAAGAAGAATGAAAAGGAGAAGACAGAGGGAAAGAAGGAGGAGGGAGGAAGAGAAGAGGAAGAGGAAGAAGAGAAAGGAGAAGGAAGAAGATGAGGCAGAAGGAGAAGGAGGAGGGGGAGGGGAGAAGCAGGGGGAAGAGGAGGGGGAACGTGTTTAATATGCATATCTAGAGTTCAAAAAAATAAACATCTGGGATTATTTATGGTTTGGGGGTCAGTAGCAGAAAGAAAATTGAAGGCACAGGAGGAGGGCAGATTGTTTCAGGAAAATGCACAGCATAAGAAAATAAGACGGCCCAGGAGAGGTCCCCATCCTGAATCATTACCTCCTATACATCCTTGTATTTATGTTACCTGAATGCTTCCCTTTCACACTCAAGTTGTAAATAAATGATCAATAATGAGACAATAATATGATCAAAAAACAAGTACAAATAATACCACTTAGCATTAATAATAAAGTGTCAAATGAGTAGGACTGATCAAATTGTGACGATTAGAGAAAAGGTAATTGGATATTAGAAAAAAAAGAACAATTTTGTTTTCTCCAATTCAGAGAGCAAATATCTTCCATATTCATTGTTTTCTCCCCTGAAGCTCAGAAGCAGGAGAGGCTTTGCCCCCACAGAACACCCTGCGTGCTCCCACGGACTTGAAGTTTCCCATGCTGAGTCATCCTGGGAATGTCCCGCAGCTCATGACTTTGAAAGTTCTCAGAAACTGTCTAATTTCCAGTTCGTCAAATCCACACAGTTTCTAATATATAGCAAGACATATATGGACTTTCTCCTATTTGACTTTCTGTTTCATCTCCCAAGCATGTACTCTCTCAACTAACAATTTTCCTTTTGCTCTAATTTTCTGTTTAAATCTCCCAAATACATAGTCTTTCACCCAACAGTTTTCCTTTTGATCTGACCAATTTTTTCCCCATGATAGAGTCATCTGAGGCAAGTTTCTCAAATGTGGCACAAACCACCTGAAAGCCCCCAAGTGCACACATTGTCTATTTATTCATGTAAAATTAATTACACTCTGAGAGCATTAAAATCAAATTCTTTATTATATTTTTATTGATCATCAACTGTTCTAATTTCTAAATGTACATCACCTTGAATTACAAATAATAAGTAGTTTATCTTTAAAGAAAAACAACTGTTAGAAAAAAAGATACCAAAAGCTCTTATAAATAAGATCATAGATTTGTGTCTTTTCCCCCTTATCTTCTATATGATCCGCATTTTACGAATTCTGTGTTTGAAAGAAAAATATCAACATTGAGAATTTACTGGGTCAGTTTTTCTGCTTCTCTGTCACTTTCCTACTGTTGTTTTTTTTTTTTTAATGTTTTATTTATTTCTGAGAGAGAGAGAGACAGCGTGAGCAGGTGCAGGTCAGAGAGAGAGGGAAACACAGAATCTGAAACAGGCTCCAGGCTCTGAGCTGTCAGCACAGAGCCCGACACGGGGCTCGAACCCACAAACCGTGAGATCATGACCTGAGCCAAAGTCGGGCGCTTAACCGACTGAGCCACCCAGGCGCCCCTCCTACTGGTGTTTTGTTATCAATAGTCATACTTGGCCTCTCCCACTTTCTCAGAGAAGATGCTCATCTCCACCCATCTTTCCTCAACTTCTGGCTCCCTGCTGCTCTCTCCAGACACTGCTGCTGGGAGCCATTTTGTTACTGGAATCAAAGAAGGAAAGTGAAATCCATCTCTCTCCCCATCTCTTTCCCTCCTCCACCTCCCCTCTTCTCCTCCTCCTTTTCTCCTCGTTAACTTGGAAAAACAGTTGTGTAGGAAGTTAGAAAGACCCAAACATATGATATTTTCCAAATTTAACCAAAATTATAAAAGACAACCTTTTTACGTTCGCCTTGGGGTGCATGGAACAAATGGATTTTCATGTGGGGAAAGTAAGTGCATTGCAATGGTTTAAGGAACAAAAAATCAAAATATAGCTATACTAGGCATTATGCATGTCTTAAATGGGATCCATTACTCTTGACAATTAGGGACTATAATCTGTGGATCTCATATTCCTAGCCTGTTTGAAAACACATTTTTATCTACTTACTATTCCAAAATTTAGTTTCTTGAACTATTCTTCCTGTTCTGCACCTCATCCCCTACCCCATTTCTCATAACTCTTTGCCACAAATGTCATGACCCAAATTACCACATTGCTTCCTCTTATCTTTTACATCAGCAGATATCTATTCCATCAAATCATCTAATATTTATCAAGAATTTACCATGTACCAGGCACTGTTTTAAATGTTAGGCCTACCGATTTGAACAAGACAACTAAGAAATAGTCATACTAATAAATATGTAGCATAGTAGAAAGTAATACCACATTAATTGGCATAAAGCGATAGAGTGCTAAGGTGTGGAAATGTTACCTTAGAGAGTGTCGTGGGGAATTCCTCTCTAGGGAGAAGACATGAGAAGGAGGACCTTAATGAAGTCTTAAGACCTTAAGAAAGTCAAAAATGGGGGATAGCGCATTTTGCTGTGGTGGGGAGCGGGGTGGTATAGAGGCTGGTTCAGAAAGAAGAAGCCCTCATGGAAGGATTAAGTCTGACATGTTCAGGGATCAGCAAGGAAGTCATTGTGGTTGGGGCGGTGTGGGGGAAGCGGAGGAAAGGAGATTGGAAGATTCACCAGGACATACCATTTAGGCCCATTTAGGCAGTGCCAAGGAGCTAGAGATGTATCTGCAACTAATTTTTGGAAATGTATTTAAACTTTATCAGTTACTGAAAGGCATGAAAAAGTCTGAAGCAAGGGAATGCCTTGAACTGACGTAGACAGTTGTTTGTTCTCTGGCTGGGGTACGGAGAATTGACTGTAGGGGCAGCAAGAGTGCAGGAAGACCCCTCAAAGCATCCCTGTCTCCTCTCACACGGCCTTAGATGTTTTCAGCTGTGCCTCCCACACTCCGTCTTAACAGAGCACTCTCTGGCCCCCTTAAATGCCATCCTCCAGTCCTACCTCACTTGCCTGACTCAGACTCAAGCCTCTGCCATCCTCCTCAGCAGGGCACTCCTCAGCTGGTCCCTACTACTGGGGAGCAATCCACACCCCTACAGTCAATTTACGCTTACGGGGATATACTTTTTGGCCCAGAAAATATCACCAGGTTGCTGGAATATTCTAGAGCCTGTTTATTTCTTATAGTTGACATTCCTTGTTTTTCAGTGGCTTTTCAGAATTTTGAGCTCTCTGTAGTTTCAAACACCCAAGATCGATGAGCATGCATAGGGACCCGATTTTGTTTTAGTATCAATTTTAAAAAGCTTTGAATAAACCAAATGTCCTTTCCTAAACTTTCATATCAAACAATCTTAATAAGTTTGCACAAACTCACTAGAAAACGGAGACATCAGTTCCTGAAAAGTCTTGGAATTTTGCTTCCATCCATAGCTTGCAAAGACAAGCAGAAATGTTACAGAAGCATTCCAATCGATGTTGCATAGGTCCAGGAAAACCGCGTTTTTTTCAAACATCTCCAAACATCATGTCCCTTATTTATTTACAAACCAGATACGTACAGGCTTCTGGTGCTGGTGGAATGCAGCTGACCCTGGAGAAACATCTCTGGCTGCTCAGTTATACTTTGAAGTTGTTAAGATTTTCCAGAGCAAATATCCAGAATTTCAGATAACATGAACTATGCAACGTACAGCAAATACACTAGGTTAAAACAGAGTCACGCTCTTGGAACCAAGATGGTAGTTTTCCATTATGAAAACTACTACTATTATCTTGGCTGAATAAGTGAAAATGGCAGAGGCAGGGGAAGGCTTTGAAAGTGGAATAAGTTTCCTCATGACTTCCCTTGTGAACAGAGGCCTCAGATCAGTCTACAGCGGACATCAGAGACATTCACGTTACCCCCGTGTGATAAATAATGAAACACAATGCATAATTGTCAGCAAGCTCTTAGAACCTTCTCAGACCCAAGCTACCGTGCAGAATGCATTACCTCAGGCTCCACAGGGTCACGAGGGAGGTAACCAAGTGTTGAGAGGAGTAAATAGACATTATTGTACCCAACTCCTGTCGTTATAACAACCCTCTAGAAAAACTGGAAAGCCATTTTGCTCAGCTGCTTTCCTGACTCTGCTGGGAAAGAATAAATGGTCTTTGCAACCAGCAATTTCTGACCATGCAAATTTAGCTTCTAATCTTAGTTCGATCGTAGACCTGGTTGCTTAGCTTTTGAAATAAATACTTTATCTTTTATTCTCCCTTAATCTGAAAATATTTTAGTAGTATGGAAAATGCGTGATAAAATGTAATATTTACCAAAGAGACGTAATGACATAGAGGGTCCAATTATGTTGCAGCTGTTTAACCAGTAGGGCCTCTGGTACCACAGGGTGGAACTCGGTGCTTCGAATGAGACTGATGTCAAATGCTCCTCCTTCAGGGACCAGTGAGATATCATAACTCTAAACATGTTTCGAATTATGGACAGGGAAGGGAAGTGGGCTTCCTGGTGATCCTGCCTGTTCAACTTTAAGGGCAATATGGGACCTGAAAAAAATTAATGTCATCTCCTAAATGCCCAACTTTTTTTCAAGAATAGTTCGTAATTCATAGCAATATCAAGCAGTTCACACAGCACCAGCTCAGGAGGCAGAAGATATGAGTGTGGCCCTGACCCACCAATGACCCCCTGACTGTGTGACCAAAACCCTTAGCTAATTGTCCTATTTAAGATCATTCTCCACTTCCCCTTATCTTCCCAAATGCATTCTCTTTCTTTCTTTCATAACACTTAATACAGCTTATAATTATTTTTATTTCCTCTTTTATTTACAGTGTCATAAATATACAAATTACATAAAGACAGAAAGCATGTCTGTCCATTCAACCTTCTGTTCCCCAGGCTGTAGCACTCATCCAGCTACAAAATGAAATTTAGGAAATATCTGTTGAACAAATGAGTGAATGAGTCTTTGAACTCATTTTTCTCACTGTGAATTGAGGGAAGGGGGATTACCATCTACTTCACAGGATTTTTAAAATATCAGATGAAATCATACATTTAAAGCATTTTGTGAAGTAAAAGTCACAATTAAAAAGCTGTTTAATTAAACCTAATTCAAGGTCTAATTAAATAGCTTTTATTGCTATTTACTTCACATGAAAGTCTTCTAATTCCGGAGAGAATAGCATTCCTTTCTCTGTAGCCAATAAACAAATATTCTTTTTTTAATGTTTCTTTATTATTTTTGTTTTACTTTTAATATTTTTATTTATTTCTAGGAGAGAGAGAGAGAGAGCGTGAGCAGGGGAGGGTCAGAGAGAGAGGGAGATACAGACTCTGAAATAGGCTCCAGGCTCCGAGCTGGCAGGCAGGACAGAGCCCGATGCTGGGCTCGAACCCACCAACCGCGAGATCATGACCTAAGTGAAAGTCGGACGCTTAACCGACTAAGCCACCCAGGCGCCCCTCTTTATTATTTTTGAAAGAGAGAGATTGTGAGCAGAGAGGGGAAGAGAGAGAGGGAGACACAGAATCTGAAGCAGGCTCCAGGCTCTGAGCTGTCAGCACAGAGCCTGATGCGAGGCTCAAACTCACGAACTGTGAGATCATGACCTGAGCCTAAGTCAGGAGCTCAACTGACTGAGCCACCCAGGCGCTCCCCAATAAGTAAATATTCTTAATGTTGTCACTATAACAGAAAGTTGCCAAATATAAGTTTCTGGTAAGCTAACTTTCAAATTTTAAAAATTAGTTAATTTTATTACAATAGGCAAATAGATGGGAGAAAATTATCTATTTTGTATTAGAGGCTTTAATTGATATAGTATTTGATTTAATAAATGTAATACCACTTAGAAGAAAGAAACCTTTTATCTGAGTTCAGATGCAATTCATGATGAATCGAGAGAATGAACTTGAACTGTTGTGGCCACCATCTTTTTGTCTCACATTTATATGAAAATGCATTTGGATGCCTTTTTGGTTAGAAACCAGATATTAAATTTTAATTCAGTATCTTCTTGTAAATGAAGACACTTCAAATACAAACCAGTATTTTTAAGCCACATTTGTTAGTGGGTGGACTATTTAAAGATTTCCTAAGAGTCTTGAATAATAAGGCATGTCATCCAACAAAATCTTTGTTGTCCCTTTGGGAATTCAAACTATTTGGGGTTACATAATACTACTTCACTACATATGTAGCTGACTGCTAATAAACTGCACAGATGTCACCATTTCAGCTAGGCATTCTCAGAAGAAAACATGAATATCAGAAATAGAAAAATAATTTATTGCCACAACAACCCCGGCCAGATCTGTGCTTATCTATGTTGAGAGACCAATTGCGTAAAGAAGTTCCAAATTTTATTTTTAGGAGACTCTCAGAAAACTATTCAAAAGGACATCCATGGGACATTTCTCCCACATTTTCGTTTAAAATTTCGTTTTAAAAAGCATTTCGTTGCTTAAGAGTTTAGTTGTTTTGTGCATTCGGAATGATGTCGTTTTCAAAAAACCTTGTTAGCATTAATTGTATTTTGTCATTAACATCTAGTTTGGATCAATTCCACTGCATTCAACAGAAATATTTGTTGAGCACTTACTATGTTTTAAGCACTGCTCTAGACACAGGCTAGAGGGTAGCACAAAGAAGCTTGTACTGTAGTAGTGAGAGAGATATGCACTTGATATTGGGACAATATAGTTTGTGCAACTGTCAAAGGATAGAATGCTTTTGGGAGGTGCAGGAGAGGAGCACCATTTCAATGCCCTCAGACTGAGCAGATCAGGAAATACTTCCCTGGACAAGTGCACCGTGCCTGTGTCCTGGAGGGCAGATTCTTACTGGGCCCTATGTAGTCATCATAATCAAGCAATCCGACTACTTTCTCTACCAAAGACTTCCTTGATTACACTTGAAAACCCATTTTCAGCATGTAGGAGGGCACTTGTTAGGATGAACACTGGATGTTATATGGAAACCAACTTGACAGTAAACTATATTTTTATAAAACATATTTTCAATATTTAGATCTTTATGTTTCCCCTTCTCATGTTTTCTTTGCCTCACAATGATTTCAGGTACGATATTTCCAATACCTGCGGACTAACAATCTACGTCCTCACTACTCCTACTTTTCACAAAAGTTGCTGAAATATTTGGCTTGCCTTTGCTCTTCGGATCATCACTGAGGTGGCTGGAATCTCCAAGACACATGTAAAGGATTCTGGAGTTCTGGGCAATAACAGCGTTACATTTATTAGGCCTCCACCCAGTTCCTTGGCTATTCTTATCTCTGCCTTCTTTCCACACTTGACAGTGTTCTCTTCCTTTTCTAAGCTTTGATCGCTCTGCCGTGTTCTCGGGCATTCTCACCCTCCTCAAGAAGTAGTTAATTAAAAAAAATTTTTTTTAATGTTTATTTTTGAGAGAGAGGTGAACAGACAGCATGAGTAGGGGAGGAGCAGAGAGAGAGGGAGACGCAGAATCCAAAGCAGCTCCAGGCTCTGAGCTGTCAGCACGGAGCCCAACCCCAGGCTGGAACTCACAATTTGTGAGGTCATGACCTGAGCTGAAGTCGGATGCTTAACCAACTGAGCTACCCAGGCACCCCAGGAAGTAATTTATTTAAATGAAATACGAAAAGAGTCTTTTTAACTAACGTTCATATTCTAACGCTTACCTTTCACAAAAGCTGGGATCAGAATACTTTTTTAAATGCTTATTTATTTATTTTTGAGAGAGAGAGCATATGAGTGAGCAGGGGAGGGGCAGAGAGAGAGGGGAGAGAGAGAAAGAGAGAGAGAGAGAGAATCCTAAGCAGGCGCCACACTGTGAACACAGAGCCCTATCTCCTAAACCAAACCATGAGATTAAGAACTGAGCCAAAATCAAGAGTCAGACGCTCAGCCAACTAAGCCACCAAAAATTTCTTGACCTCAGACATACGGCACAGCAACAGCTTATAGAGGGATGAGGCTGAGAAAAAGCGGCCAGTGATTTGGAGCTGTGAAGACTGGGCAGTCTAGTGATGACACCAGGAGGACTGTAAAAAAACATTCTTGTGCCTGAGGGCAGAGGCAGTTTTTGGAGAAAGATCCATAGCTCTCATCAGATCATCAGAGGTCTATGGTGTGGAAAAATGGTTTAAGAATTAGTTGATCGGAAGTCACAATGCTCACATAACTAAGGGCACTTAATCATCCACATGGTGACGATGAGGATCCATCTTCATCTAATCCTCCTTTCTCTTTCAATACTTATTTATTTTCTCTTTCTGATGTCAGTTTTTGTCTCTTGCTATTCATGAGAACATCCCAGCAGCTGAACACTCAGAGGATCTCCAGGCACAAAGATACCAGCAAATCTGTGTGACTCTCAAGTAATGATGGAAGATGACAGAAAAGAGGCTTGACTGCAGAAGGACCTGTATACAAACCTTCACATTTACACGAAGCTCTTCTTTCACAACACTCACCTCAGGATCGTTCATTGCTCAAAAGCTTTTTTTAAGTGACTTTTTAAAAAATTTATTTATTTAGATAGAAAGAGAGCATGCACAAGCAGGGGATGGGGTAGAGAGAGGGAGAGGCAGAACCCCAAGCAGGTCCCATGCTGTCAGCGGAGTCTGTTGTGGGGATCAAACTCAGGAACCATGAGATCATGACCTGAGATGAGATCAAGAGTCTCGTGCTTAACTGACCGAGCCACCCAGGCACCCCTCGTTCTCAAAAGCTTTGCAGACCATCTTCAGGTCCCTTTTAAACTTATTAGTACAAAGCAAAAGTTCTCAACATTGGTTGCACTTTGGAATAACCTAGAGAAATTTAAAAATTGCTGACACCAATATTCCACCATGAAGATTCTGATTTCACTGAGCTAAAGCATTGATTCTTACTCTAGGTCATGCATCAGAATTACCTGTGGGTATTTTTAAAGATACACATACCAGGTTCCTAATTCCAGAAATCTAAATATAAATCTCTGGGAATAAGATCTATACACAATTGAAATTTCCAAAACTTCTCAGGTGATTCTAATATGCAATACAGGGTTGACATTCACTACTCTGCATTCACACGTCATCATGGGTCCCAAATAAAATATGAATAGCCTCCTCTATTCAATGAAACGACCTCCGTGTGGATCCTGGCATTTTCCAAAAACCGAATCTCCCTCTCAGAACTTTTCTTGAACATTTTTTCTTGCTCTGTTTTTTTAAAATGTTAATTTATTTTTCACAGAGAGAGAGAAAGAAAGAGAGAGAACAAGCAGGGGAGGGGCAGAGAGAAAGAAAGGAGGACAGAGGATCTGACGCAGACGGTGCTGACAGCAGAGAGCCTGATGTGGGGCTCGAACTCACTAACTATGAGATCATGTTAAGTGGCACACTTAACCCTAACGGAGCCACCCAGGAGTCCCTACCTCTCAGCATTTTCTTGTTTAAAGAAAAATTGTCACAGACGCTAACAATATAGCGGAAACAAAAAAGTAGCCTTAATGTGAATCCATCTGTAACTCTCCCAGGTGATTTCTTTTGAGAGGCCAACACTCAACTGGTTGCATATAGATATTCCTGATTGATATGCCTGTTTTGAGGCCTTCAAAGTTACCCAAGTTCATGGATTCTGCCAAAATATATGGCTTCTTCCATAAGATATATAATAGACTCTGAAACAACAATAAAGTCATATGAAAAAATACCTACAGAGCAGTTCATTCAGGATCTTTCACTTGCCAGTAAAAATAATAGCTAATATTTACTGAACAATTACTATATGTTTAAGGTTCTCTGAGAACTTTATATGCATCCTAAAGTTTATTCTCATAACTGCCTTCTGGCATAGATAATATTATTATCCCCAAATTACACACTGGGAAAATAAGGCTTAGAGATTCAAGTGATGCTTTGCTTACCAGTTTCACAGAATTTGATGTCTAAATAAAATTATAAATTACTAAATGACATTGACTTTCGGGATAAAATAAAGTCAGAATCACAACCCTTATGCCTACAAATGCCAATATTTAACTGCTTGTATCTAGCAAATATGGTAAAATACTTGTTAAATCTGTTTTTATATCACATAAATCCATTGCTTTCCAAACCTCAGAGCCCATGGTGACACCTTTCCTTCTCAACGTCTATTTCTTTCTTAGTCCTCTCAGTGAGGCTAGAGCATAACACTGAAATTCAAAGGAAATTTATAGTGACTCAAAATTTCTACGGAACAGTAGATTCATATTTAAAGGAAATGTGCACAGGGGCATCTGGGTGGCTCAGTTGGTTAAGCATCTGACTTTGGCTCAGGTCATGATCTCACAGTTTGTGAGTTCTAGCCCCACATGGGGTTCTGTACTAGACTCTGTGCTGGGCTCTGTGCTGACAGTTTGTAGCCTGGAGCCTTTTTTGAATTCTGTGTCTCCCTCTCTCTCTCTCTGCCCCTCCCCCACTCACAGTCTGTCTCTCAAAAATGAATAGACATTAAAAAAAGAAGAAGAAGAAAATGCACACATATGAGCTATTCTCTAGTGACAGAATTCATTGCTTAATGATTTATCAATATTATATAGTTACAATTGAATCCATATTGACTGGAAGGAATGTATTCACTCAAATAATAAAGACACTATTGTAGTAGTCTCCAATGGTGCCAGAAAGATATCTAGGTCCCATCTCTGATACCGATGAATATGAGGTATCATAATACCGTAATCTTATGAGGCTAAAGACACTTTGTAGATGTGATAAGGGTTAAGAACCTTGAGATTGCAAATTATCCTGAATGATCTGTGTGGGCCCAATCTAGTCACAAGTCATTAAATGTAGAAGAGACAAATAAGGGCGTTAGAAAAATGTAGCTTGGAAGAGTCTACTTACCTTTGTTGATTTTGAAGATGGAGGAAATGGTTAAGTGCCAAAGAGTGAAGGCAGCCTCTAGAAGCCAGTAAGGCAATGAGTAATTTCCTTAGAGCCTCTAGAAAAAAACCCTGCTGTCACCTTGATTTTAGCCCAGGGAGACCTGTGTTGGACTTCTGATTTACTGTACAGTAATAAATTTCTGCTGTTTTAAGACACCTAAATGTGAGCACTTCATTATGACAGCAATAAAAAACAAATACAGAGGGGCATCTGGGTGGCCTTGTGAAGTGTCCGACTTTGGCTCAGGTCATGATCTCATAGTTCATGAGTTCCAGCCCCACATGGGACTCGCTGCTGTCAGCTCAGAGCCCCCTTCAGATCCTCTGTCGCCCTCTCTCTCTGTCCTTCTCCCTCTCACCCTGTCTCTCAAAAATAAATAAAACATTGAAATAATTAAAAAATAAACAAAAACAGAAACAGTCCTAGGTCTGCCATCAAATCACCATTAACTGCTAAAGAATTCTGCAGATAACAATGTCTTCAATTGCAAGTGGAGATAACGTAGCATTTTTCAGAATTAATATATCCCTTTATGAGTTCTAATGATTTTTATTAATTATATGCTATTCTTTACATTCACCTAAAATTATCATCAACAGTAACATCAGTTGGGGAGCCTGGGTGACTCAGTTGATTAAGTGTCCAACTCTTGATTTCAGCTCAGGTCTTAATCTCTGGTCTTGATCTCAGGGTCGTGAGTTCAAGCCCTGCACTGGGCTACGTGCTGGGTGTGGAGACTACTTAAAAAAAATAGTAACATCAGTAACTATGTTGTCATTTGTTTAAATTCAGCCACTCCTCAAATCCATTTTTATTGTTATTTCAACAATCAAGTGAATACATGTCTACACAGGGCCTGTACATGTAAGGCATTTTCATTATGTGTAGATGGAGGTTTCTGACCTATAATTACATATTCCATAAAATAGTGTCTTTGATCCCAAATAGAAGAAACTTAAGTCATTTTCTTGAATTTTTCTAAATTTCACCTTTGTAATCAGGAGAAACTTAACAGAAGACCATGGGGGAGGGGAAGGAGAAAAAAATAGTCATGGAGAGAGAGGGAGGCAAGCCATAAGAGACTCTTAAATACTGAGAACAAACTGAGGGTTGATGGAGTGTGGGGGAGAGGGGAAAATGGGTGATGGGCATTGAGGAGGGCACTTGTTGGGATGAGCACTGGGTATTATGTGGAAACCAACTTGACAACAAACTATATTTAAAAAATTAAAATAAATAAATAAAATAATTTTCACCTTTGTAGCAAGAATTGTTGAATGCTTATTACTTTCTTCGTCTCATGTTTATTTAAAATGAGAACATACATCATGAATTCAAAAAACTTATTTTGTAACACTGAGAAGTTTCAGAAAATAATAAAAATGCAAAAAGGTTTTGAAGTGAATGTTTAATAAAATTTATTGTGACCACTCAAATGTTAGTATGGCAAATTGTATATAAAAGTAAGGGGGCAGTCGGTGGGGCTATACAGGGACAGGGTTGACTGCATGTTGATGTTGAGTGATGGGGTCACTGGCATTCATTAAAATCCTCTGCTTTTGGAGGACATGATGCTCTACACAGAAAACCCAACAGACTCCACCAGAAACCTACTGGAACTGATCCAAGAATTCAGCCAAGTTGCAGGGTACAAAATCAACGTACAGAAATCGGTTGCATTTTTATACACCAACAATGAAGCAACAGAAAGNACAGCAACCTCTTACTTGACACATCCCCCAAAGCAAGAGCAAAAATAAACGATTGGGACCTCATCAAGATTAAAAGCNNAAAAAAAAAAAAAAAATCCTCTGCTTTTGTGTTGGTGTGAAATGCTCCACAAAATGAAGTTTAAAGCATACTGCACATTAGAAAGCACAGCCATATATTTGTCACTTAATGCCAGTTGAAAGGAAAGTTGAAAACAACTAACTTTTCTTCTTATGAATTGATTCTTAAATTTGTCCTCTCCTTTTTATTTTGCCCGTCCAAGCCACTCCAGTTCAGATATTAATTACTTGCCCCTAGATTTTTGCAGTCAGCTCCTAACCTAATACCACTTATTTCAACATCTCCCCAAATCCATCCCTCTACCACAGCCATACTATGCTTAATGCCATTTCAACATTTATAAACTTTCCAAGGGCATTCTGTATGTCAGTTCCTCAGTCCTAATTTTAAAGTTCCCCACCCTTTTGGCCCAAACTCTTTATTTCATCTCTCTAATCCAAAAGGTTAGTCAAGTTTCTTTATTCTTCTACAGATCCCATTCATTCTTATTATACACAATCTTTCTCCCCCTTATGTATTCCAATTCTATCAGTATTATAAGATTGATTCATTTCCCTGAAAAATTACTTTATTTTTGGACATTGAAATAAGCAGATTATAAAAGACATACGTTTATATATTTTAATATTTAATAATACGTATATACATATTTTTCATCTTAATAAGTTTAAGGTATTTACTTAATTTGACCTGATGGTGTCAATTACTGAGCAATTGGTCATTTGAATATTTAAAATGAAAGAACCTACTAGCGTGCTTGTTTTCTTCAATCTACTTTTGGGTATTAAGTCTAAATGAAACTCGATAAATTCTATAATATTGAGGTATTATATAGAGATAGTGTTTTACTTCTTGACTGTCTCAAAATATCTCTAAAGATAAACAAACAAATGACAAAGATGATGAAAAATGTAAGATGGATGTCCTTATTTCTTTCCCTTATGGTTTGGAATCCAGTGCCCTTTGAGACGCTTTTGCCTGTTGAGGACTAAGGCTGCCTAGAAAGTATAAGCCAGCTGACTCCCTAAGCATTTACTCTGGGGCCATTGTCCCTTGTACAGTGCTTTCCATAAAGCCCTACTTGGGTTAACCTCAAAGGAATGCAGTTTGCCTGGGGCCGAAACCTCTACAGCACATCCATGAAAATCAGCGATGTAGCAGGGTGTACAATATCAATCTACAGAGCAATACAAGGGCCCCTTGATACGATAAAAAAACATCTTTGGTCAAAGGCATCATGAGATTAAGGATAAAACTGGATTTCTACTTAAAAGTGCAATCATGTTATCTAATAGCAGATCTCTGTCCTCATTACAAGTTTTGCTTCACGCAGAATATTTGTACTCTAAAAACACTAAATATTATAGAATTTAATTTATATGAGGTTAAATTGGCTTCTTGCATATGGGCTTTACCAGTCATTCTTTTTGCTTTTCTTGAAGACTTGGCTGCTCAAATAGACAAAAATCTAGGAAAATTTGCAAAAAATCTCAGAATCCATGTGTTGGTGGGCTACTTTGAAAACCTTTATGTAGTCTGGGAGTGACTTCTATATGTAATTTAATAAGCCCCCCATAGCTGACCCTTTTTTTGGTAAACATTTCCTTTAGCATCCCTGACATTACTCTTCATGTTCTCCTACCTCTTTGACTTCAAAGTGCTTTCTTCATTCACCCATTCATACAGATTGTTAAAGACTATAGCCCTTGACACAGCTCTCCCATGCTGTTCGCTTTTAATTACCTTTTTACCTGATGCAGTGACCAAGCACCCTATTTCCTCTCCTGGTCTCATTGTGCTCAGACACCTTTGAGAAACTCTCTCACTCTCACTCTCACTCCCACCTTCTCGCTGGTGAGGATGTGAAGCAACGGGTATTCTCATTTACTGCTGGTGGGAATGCAAAATGGAATGTTACTTTGGCAATTCTCACAAAACGAAGCATACACCTACCACGTGACCCAGCCATCATGCTGTTTGGTAATTACTCAGAATAATAGAAAAGTTACATCTACGCAGAAACCTACCCATGCATGATTGTCAAAACATAGAAGCCACCAAAACGTCCTTCAATAGGTGAATGTGTAAACAAACTGGTACAATGGATACATTATTCGCTGATGAAAAAAATGAACTACCAGGTCATGTTTGCTAAATAAAGTAGTGAACAAATGAATACAATGAATAACAGTGTGGTAATCACTATGTCTTACCTCCAAGAGTATATTTTTTTTCAGCTTTGGGAGAACATTATAAAGGATAAAGAAAGCATAATTTCTACTCTGATTTCCATTTGCATTGATCATCTCACCAACTATCTGGCTGTGGTTTTCTTAGGTAAAATGTAGAGTCATGACTGCTACAAATCCTGAGAAACCAGAACATCAAGATTCATATAATAAAGATACCAAACTCGGATAGACAGGGCACAATAGCTATTCTAAGCCTTCATTTCTATCTTCATTACACTATACAGTCTTGATAAGTTCCCACTTCACTGAGAAAATAGAAGCCATCTATCAGATGTGAACTCCTTCAGATTCCCTCATTATCAGTCTTCCATTTGAAAAGCTCTTTAAGAACCATAGCTTATGGAAAAGCAAACAAACAAAAAGAACACAAGCATACGAAGGCAAGGAGAATTAATTGCAGCACCTTGTCATGTACTAAGCTCTGCATTATGCAACTACTCCCAAGCTTCCATAAAAACATGGACCTCAGGGAGGCTATATGGATGTCCAGGCCCAGGGTAAATTTTTTTTTTAATTTAAAAAATTGTTTTAATGTTTATTTATTCTTGAGAGAGAGAGCATGAGCAGGGGAGAGGCAGAGAGAGAGAGGAAAACACAGAATCCGAAACAGGCTCCAGGCTCTTAACTGTCAGCACAGAGCCCAACATGGGGCTCAAACTCATGAACTGTGAAATCATGACCTGAGCCAAAGTCGGACGTTTAACTGACTGCACCCAGGTGCCCTAATTTTTTTTTTTTAATTTTAATGTTTATTTTTGAGAGAGAGGTAGACAAGAGTGCAAGCAGGGGAGGGGCAGAGAGAGAGGGAGGCACAGAATCTGAAGCTGGTTCCAGGCTCAGGGCTGTCAGCACAGAGCCCAACGCGTGCCTCAAACTCACAAACTGTGAGATCATGACCTGAGCTGAAGTCGGACCCTTAACCAACTGAGCCACTCAGGCGCCCCCAAGTTAAATTTTATTTTTAGAGCAGAGATTTAAGTCAAATTTCTCAGACACCCAAACACAAGTGTGTTATTACCACGCTATTGACTGTAGTTTGAACCCAAAAGAGATGTAGTTTAACCAAAAACAAACCTTACTTGCACCTTTCTATATTTTTATCCATAATATCAGAAACTTAGAAGAATTAGACTAGTTGATCACCGAAAGCAATATCAAATGTGGCTTGCAAGACACCTTTAAGAAGTCAAGACGGAGATACCTTTAGGACAAAATTAGTTGAGTGTGCTCTGACAACCAGTAACCACTCCTTTCTAATTGCTATTAAGAAGTTCACCACATATATTTGACAGGGATATGTTTAGAAAGTTTTATAAAACTAAAAATAAATTTGGTTTATCTTAAAATTTTTCAGATGGCTATCCAATAGGAAGTCCAATAAAAACCCATCTCTTTATTGTCAAATGAGGCAAAGTCAGTATTAAATCAATGAAATTATCTTTAGTGTTATTACTATGCGTGTGGTCATGATAATAAAGGGCTCAAATAAATCTCCAATTTAAATACATACTCTTAGGGCGCCTGGGTGGCTAAGTTGGTTAAGTGTCCAACTCGTGGCTTTGGCTCAGGTCATGATCTCACAGTTCATGGGTTTGAGCCCCATGTTGGGCTCTGTGCTGGCAGTGCAGAGCCTGATTGTGAATCTCCTTCTCTCACTGCTCCTCCCCTGTTCGCACACACTCTCTCTCAAAGTAAATAAATAAAAACTTTAAATAAATAAATATTCTTTAATTTGTCACATTTGGAATTGTGAACAATGTTGACTTTAGCCGAAAGTCTTTTCATTTAGAAAAGCTTCCATCATTATGTTGAGGCTTTTAAGAATGGTCTTAGATTGCCTTCTCCATCCTGTATCCCCATAGGACTTGTTTGAACATTTTTTCAAGTAAATGCTTGTTTTAAAGAACCATTTCTCACTCTTGCAAGTGTGGAAGTAAATCATCTGTATAAACTTGAAACAGCCTAGTGTGACTTTTATGGAAATAACAATGGCAGTTCAACAATGGAAGCGAGGGTGGGAGTGCCGGCTGTTATAAATACATCGCTAATAACGTCAGTGCATTTCCCTTGTCTTCCACACAAGAATCTCTGGGGAAATAGAAACTCTGTTGCATGCTAACCTGAATTCCTGTCATTGTACTCTACACATCAGTCTCTCGAGTCTCAGGCTTACAGCCTACGGCTGAAGTTATCATCCAGTGAGCCACACACAGCCACTGATATAGAATGGAAATCAATAGTAAGGATTTTTTTTTCTTATATGAGAGAGACAAATGATTCATGAGCTCAGCAATAAATCAGAGTGAACCAAAACAACTGAGCAATAGGACAAAGCTTAGCTGGAAAAACTGGAGGTTTCCAGGGGAAACGATATTAAATATAAACCCTTTCCTATGTGCTGATAACTATATTGGCTAGAAGTTTCTAAACCATTGAAAGTGATGACAAATCGAGCTTTACAACATGCCAAATGCATCATTTCCTTCCCTTTCCCTCTATACCACACCCTCCCCCACCCCAACATTTGAGAAAATAGCTTAGGACAGCAAACTTTACAGGATTATACTCTAGAACATTAGTCTGGCTTCTTCTGGGAGATGTTGGCTTTTTCTTCAGATAACAACTGTTCTGCAGGGAAGCAGGTATGTGATTTCTCTGCAGAACTTCTGCGACTGGTTCTTGTGATGTTTCTACATGTATACATTCGTTTATATACTTGTGGCTTTTAAGAGTCTTATTTTGCAATTATTAGTGCTTCAAACATGATTCAGGATTTGTGGTATGTAAACCTCAAGGAATGAGTAGTAATGCCAAATAGTGACAAAGCATGACTGACTGTCTTCGTCTGACAATTCCAACAACTCCGTCATATCTGAATCTGGTTCTGATGCTTGCTTTGTCTCTTCAGGCTGCATTTTTTTCCCTTGGTTTTCCCATGCCTTGTAGCATTTTGTTGTAAGCTAGACATAATGTATGAGATAATAGGTGCTGAGAGAAATAGGCCTTAATGTGAGATATTCTGTTAATCAACCTAGAAGTTGGGCTCTATTTAATTCTTGCTGTTACTGTGGGTCAGAGGTTTCCAACTCTTCTAGTGCCCTTGATTTTTGTATCCTCTATTGACTTAGGCTTCTCTAAATATTCTTCCTGAAAGGGAGTCTGACTCTTGCAGATCTCAGTTAGAATTCACTGTTGTTATAGGGACCCCAGTTTTATGTGGTTCCTATTCTACGGAAGCAGATAGTGGCTCTGCCTCTCTGGATTTGCTTACCTCTCCAGCTTCCGGTGTGACAATTTGTCCTGTGATTTTAGTTCTCTGATGGGTTCTGGAAAAGTTGTTGATTTCCAATGTTTTTGGCTTTTTTTTTTTTCTGTAAGGATGGGAGTGATGACTTCCAAGCTCTTTTCAAAATATTGGAGCTGAAACCATAAGTCCATGGGATAGTCTTCAAAATGCACAAGTAGGTTCCTTTATTTGTTTAATGTAAAAGACCCAAGTGATTGTCCCGAGATCTTTCTACAGTTTTTGTCTTTTATCTTTTTGCTTTTAGCCTTAGCGAGGAGTTACATGTTTCCAAAGCTAAAAATGAAAAACAGCTATATAAAATCACACACACAAACAAGTCAATAAATCCGTAAGTCCCTGAGATCAAAGGTATCAAGACAGGACAGCAGCCCTACCACAGCCCCTGGTTGTAGTTCAACACCCTTCTAAGCTAAAGAGCATTGAGTTCACAATAACCAAAATTATTTACTCAGCCATTCGACACCTGTCTCCTTTCTAAGATCTCACACTTGGAAATTACCCGACCAAAATACAAAACCCTTAGCCGCCAGTGCTTCCACCTCTTTATCCAAAGCAGCTATAGCAATAGTACTTTATTACTGGCTTCTTAAATCCACTCCAGGGCCTAGTAGTTAGGTTAAATTCATTCTAGCTCTGGTGTTGACTCCCACCCAACTTGCAAGCACCAATCCTCTGATACCTAGGTCCATTGGATGACTGGTTGTTCGCTAAAATATGTCTTTGCATTTTTATTCATTCAGCCTTTGCTGCCTGGAAATGTCTTCCACTCCACCTTTTGAAATTCAATTCATCTTTTAATTAATAACAACTTTATGAATTTACTCAATTTAGTGACTTTGTGTTTAAACTATTATGCACTTAACATACTCTGCCTTTTATTTAAATTTAAGTCCACCAATTTAATCTCCTCTAGAAAGTGAGTTATAATTCTTCTCCTTTTTAAAAAAATTTTTAATGTTTATTTTATTTTTAAGAGAGAGAGAGACAGATCATGAACAGGGGAGGGGCAGACAGAGAGAGGGAGACACAGAATCTGAAGCAGGCTCCAAGCTGTCAGCACAGATCCTAATGCAGGGCCCGAACCCACAAACTGCAAGATCATAACCTGAGCCAAAGTCAGACACTTAACCAACTGAGCCACCCAGGCGCCTCTAATTTCTTCTAGGAAGTAGTTTATACATTGGTGCCTTATACATAGAAAAAAATCATCAATCTAATGCATAAAGGAAAGATATTAATTTGTGCTGGAAAACAGTGAGTTACTAAGGCTCATAGAGTTATATCATTTCAAAGTTAGGAATTCCAACATGTCAAAAGCAACATGTTAGATGAATACATTCAGGGAATGGATTCTACTGATAATAAGGTCCCGATTTTACATTGGTTCAATATCCAGAGCCAAGAAGTCTCTAATATTCTTTGAGTAATATTACTCTTGGAATATTATTGCTCATCCTGAGGCTCGTTATTATCTTTCTATTCAGTCACATAACCTGGTAAATTCTCTCAAGGCTAACTCTCATAAGATTGGCATTTCAGCATCCAAAGGATCAGGGAATTTGAAATGTTAAAGATTTCATTTTGTAATCTGTTTAATTACCAGATAAATAAATAAGACTGGTTGCTCCATGAGCACTGTGTAGATTCCGTTAAGTGGTCATGTAGCCTGAGCTTGACCATCTCCAGTGAGTGTCAGGGTTTCATTTTCTCAGGTTTCCTGAAATTTCCTGTGTCTCCGCCAAATTTGTTTCAATGTGAAAGAAAAGAATTATATTACAGAAATTTAGCAGAGTGCTGGTAACTTTTTAGAAACTTTCTAGAAAAAAATTAAAGGAAAATGTCTAGAAACTTTCTAGAAAAATCGATTTGCTTATTCAAAAACAAAAACATATCGTATCATACCCCAGAATAGTGGATATGTTTCTGATGGCTGCGGTCATACAAACAAATAAATAATGAAGCTGGAAAATTCCATGGAAGAAAAGATAAGATAATGAAGGGGAAGTTGAGGCTTCTGTGAGGAAAGGCCAAAAATAATTAGATATCATAAATCCGGAATGATAAAGTCTGAGAGGAGGATGAGAGGATGAGATAAAAATGCATAAGACCACTAAGTTATTAAATAAAGCAAACATGGCTGAGTGACTAAATTCTAGAACAGTAAAACTAAGGAATATCTTTTGAAGTTTCATTGAAATCAAAAGCACTACCATTTAGGAAACATTTAAACTGGTAAAAATTACATCAATAAACCCACACGGAAAATTAACTAGGCTAAGCAAGAGTTTCAGTAAAGCAGTAGATGAGTTCCAAGGATTATAAAGAAAGAGATGAAATCATGAGTGTGTAAGAAGCCTCCATTATGGAGATTATTCCAAATAGATTTCTTTAATGGGATGGATTTCAACAACAGTGGAGGTCATAGATAGACATTTAATCTGATGAGAGATGGATAATATAATACGTTTAAGTCTGCCTGTATAGTAGAGATAATTTAGGTAAATCACCGGGCTCAATTATTGTATCCACACACCAAATATTGCTGTACAGGACAGCGTGTTATACATTTTCAAGCAAGTTAAGTCAAAGAATAGCTTTTGTAGGAGAAAGAGGAGTATATAACTAGAACATAATAACTATAATATGTAACAGTTGCTTAAGTCAGGAATCAATTTCTATTTTAGACTGATGTTGCCTAAATATCAGGCTAACCATTTCCATCAAAGAAAGCACTTTTATGAGAGCAATGACAACTTGTATCAGGCAGATCTTTGCAGTGGCATAATACTTTCTGAACTAATATTATCTGTTAATATAAGTAGCATAAAATAATTTAAGGGTAATTTAAGAGCTCTTTAAGGAAAAGATTGTATGATTTAGAAAACAAATAACATTGGCTTAATCATAATATTCCTGAAAATGCCTCCATTCTCAGTTTCCTTTAAAACTGACTTGAGTCAGCATCTTCTCGACTATCTAGATATCTTCAACAAATAGGAAAAAACTTAGCGATATGCCAGTTTTTGTCTGAATGTTAGCATACCCAAAACCTAGTGATCAATCAACATTTCATGACTGCATGAATAAATTAATGAATAAATAGCTGTAGTAATGGTCAATGCCAACATGTTGTGCAGTCCATAAGAACATAAGTCTGTGCAGGAGAATTTTAAGTCCAGAGTGCTATCATAATTTAAAATATCTAGGGAGGAAAAACACATATCTTTGCACTCACCATGTGCAAATTCATTAGCATAATTATATCATTTAATTTGCACAACAACTTCTTACAAAAGGCATCATGGAGCGTCTACAATGTACAAGACATTTTTTATTCATGGCCTCATTCAATCCTCCCAACAAATTTCTGAAAAAGGCATTATTTTGACAAATATACAAGTGGTAACACTAAAGCTTGGAGCGATTAGAAAATTTGCTGAAAGTCACCCAAATGAAATGTGCCTAGTTTTCTGTCCACCAGAAGAAATGTTCCACAAATTGAAATTTGAAGTTTAACCTTTTCATGATATCACAAGTGTTTTAAAATCAGCATATGAGTTGCTAGCATTCTGAAGTTGCTACAGAAACAAATATTTCCAAAAAAGGATATTGCAGAGCCTTTAAAATAGCCCTGTCATCAACATTTCTTAAATATATATAACACAGCATGAGAGAAATTTGCATGTTTTAATACTTGGCAAAACATGAAAGTTTGCTTCTATAATGTGATGTATCCTCTAGTTGGTCATGACAGATTTATGACAACTGGATGTTCTCCAAAAGTCATTATGCTTTCTGATTTATTCATTTGTTTTGATCTTAGAGAGATTTGAACTGAATTCTAAATTTATGTAATTAAACCATTAAAGTTAAGATCTGTCTAAAAAAATGATGGAAAAAAAAACCATTTTGGCTAACATCTATCATTGGAAAGATTCACGTAATAATTTTGGTGTTGATTTTATTCATTGTCTTTTCCAATAAGTATGTCAGTGGAAGACAGGAAAGGAAGCTGAGAATAGACGCTGACATGTAGTGTCAGTATGACTATGATCAAAACATTGGTTAAGAGCATGGGATTGCAGTCAGATGGATTTGGTCTCAGGTTCTTAATCTGTCACTTACTTGCACTATGCCCATAGGCACAGACTTACCCTCTATGAGCATCGGCATCTACATCTTTAATGCCGGGGAAATACCTACTTCACTGTGTTTTGTAAATAAGATGTTAATAAAGCAAAACACATAAGGAAATTAAGTGACTGATACATCATTGAGATACCACTCAATACATCAAAACTATTTCTACTGTTATTATTTTTAAAAATATACCTTGTTAAAGAAGCAACAGAAACTGGTGATTCTCGTATCTTTTTCATATGCCAGTATGTAAGCATATCTGATAAACTGGATCCAGGGAGAGACACTGAAAAGACTGGAAAAGAGGTCATACTGTCTCTGCTATCCACTCTACCGCAGAATCGTCTGCATCTTTGAGCATCTTTAGTCCTTCAAATCCTGGCTTCATCCTCTCACGTTTGACCCTGTTCAGCCTTCCTTTTCTGAGACAGTGTCTACACTTCAGTACTTCAGTCCCTGCCTTTGGCTCTATTCCTATCCTGTTCTCAACTGGTTCTCTCTGCACATTTCTCTGCTAATCTAATTCACCAAAGTGGTTATGTCTGCATTTTAAAACTGGACACTGAGACTATTTTCTCTCATATTTTATAAGAGAAACAATTGAATCTCTCAGGACACAGTTGAATAAAAATTAGTTTGTGAACTAATACGTCTTAATTAAAGAGAGCAGTTATTGTATGATCCGAGCTACTACCGTAACCATTATATTTAAAGAGGTGACTGTTTTTAGATGATGATAGAATATTTAACTCCTATTTAATATTAACGTGGAAATTATTTCATTTCAAGAAGACATAACCAGGGGCGCCTGGGTGGCTTAGTCGGTTGAGCGTCCGACTTTCGCTTAGGTCATGATCTCGCGGTTCGTGGGTTCGAGCCCCGCGTCGGGCTCTGGTGACTGCCAGCTCAGAGCCTGGAGCCTGTTTCAGTCTGTGACTCCCTCTCTCTCTGACCCTCCCCTGCTCACGCTGTCTCTCTCTCTCCTAGAAATAAATAAAAATATTTTTTAAAAAAGACATAACCAATAATCTCATATATTCAGAATAGAGAAAACCCATGCGGTTCCTTCCCCTCATTTTCTTCCTTCATCTCTTAGATACTGAGAAAGCAGCTTTTAGAAGAAAGGACAGAGATGATACTGGGAAAGTACTAAAGACCATATATGCAGAAGTGCAAACAAATGTCATCTATTTAAGTAACTCAGACAGTCCAAGAAGCAGTCTGAAGGGAGTCTGATGCTAAATGGCTGTAAAGACTTGGGAGGTAAATCCTAATCATGTCAAAGATTTGGCACAATGACATGTTTCAGGGTGAGTTAATAAACAAACTTGCTAACGGATACTAATGATAAGATCATGGTTAAGTCTTCTTAGTAAGATAGGGATTAGTGACCAGATTCCAAATATTTCCTACATGCATATTCTTTAAATATTTGTTTTATAAGAGGACATTCTATGCCATTTTGTGTTTTCTCTGTTCGGATGGTTAAATAATCTTATTTTCAATCTTTATGAGCTGAGGACAATTTACTATTGTATTTTGTGTCTGGAAAAAAAACTAGGTGTATTGTGGGTCATACCTATGTAGTGTGTGATCTGATAATTCAAAATAAATCCAAAAATGATAGGGATGGGGCACCTAGGTGACTCAATCAGTTCAGTGCCTGACTCTTTGATTTCAGTTCAAGTCATGATCTCACAGGTTTGTGAGATGGAGCCCTCTGTTGAGGTCTACTCTGACAGTGTGGAGCCTGCTTGGGATTCTCTCTCTGCTTTAATTACTTAATATAAGTCTTTATAGGAATTTTCACAAGAGTTCCATGACAGTAAAATTCTTAACATCTCTGTTGAAAGCCAGAATCTTCAAATATCATTGATGTCCTAAAATGTTGTGGCAGGTCAGGTCTCTGTTCCCTCCTAACACCCTAAACATAGTCACCCACTCTTCACAGTGGACCTTGATCAACGGCACCACATTTGTGATTGGACATGATTTTCCACCACAGGTGAGAAAGAAACAGATAGAACCTTCAAAATATAAAAATCTCAAAGAAAATTTTACTTATTTATTTTCAAAGTTTATTTATTTATTTGGAGAGAGAGAGCAGGTGTGCCGAGCTTGACATGGAGCTTGATCTCACAAACCGTGAGATCGTCACCTGAGCTGAGATCAAGAGTTGGACCTTTAACAACTGAGCCACCCAGGAACCCCCAATAACCCCAAAGTAAATTTTAAAATGTAAGATATAACAAAGTTGCTCTCAATTATGAACATAATTAGCACTATGAAAATTGATTATCTTGGAGATAGTTTGCCTTTCTCATCTCACTCAACATGTGCCAAAGTCCCATAGCCAACAATAAGAGACAGAAAAATCCTTGCCAATCCTATGAAATAAACAAGCTCTAATGGCTGTGGTAGTCTAGAAGCTTCTAACCAAGAGGTTAGTCTTCCAACATAAAATGTCAGCAGAAATACGAAGACACAATCAAAGACACATTAATAAGATTGAACTCCTGAGCAGCCTGGACCTTGCCCACCTCATCATCTTATTCCTACAGTGCATGTGGATAGTTAACACTTATCTACTGAATACATAATTAAAACAAAGAGATGGGGAGGAAGGATCTACAAGAACTGCATCCATCAATTGGCTAGTCAACCATTGCCCAAGTTCAGAAAACAGGGGTATTAATAATAAACAAAAACAAAAACTATCTGTGTGTGGGTTTATTAGCTATAATAATTGGAGATCTTCATAACTAGTTATGTTTCCTTTATTGGTTTTTTGACTGTGTAAGGTACTTAGGACCAGGTAGAATCCATTCACAAGCCAGGTTTTCCCAGATAAGAAATTATTGCCCCGGGGGCTCCTGGATGTCTCAGGCCATTAAACATCAGCCTCATGATTTTGGCTCAGGTCATGATCTCATGGTTCATTCTTGAGTTTGAGCCCCACATCAGGCTCCTCACTGACAGTGCAGAGCTTGCTTAGGATTCTCTCTCACTTCCTCCTTCTGCCCTTCCTGTGCGTCCTCTCTCTCTCTCTCTTTCTCTCTCTCTCAAAATAAATAAAATAAACTTTAAAAAAGAGATGAAAGATAATTCCTTAAAAACAAACAAAAAATGAAATGATCATCCCAAATGGCAGGGCATGTATTCAAGTATTCAAACCTAGAGTAAATACAGAGAAAAAGATATGAAAGGAAACATGTGAAGATGTAGTATCAAATTAGGAACAGCTACATAAATAATTATGGACCTGATGGACACTCAAAATTGTCTCAGAAGACACTTTAAATGATAAATAAATGAGTGAAATGAATGCATAAATTGGATCCAACTGAATAAGAATTTTATTATAAACTTAAGCATCAAAGAAAATAATTACTAGATAGAGGACAGATTACAAAGAAAAAGTGTAACAAACCATTTCCACCTCAGGTATGAAATGTAACTTAAAAACTAGTAGTCATACCATCACTCATATGCCATCCTGCTGCACTGCTTGTTGGCACTCCCGACTCCCAGCTAAGGCAACCCAGCATCAAAACAAACATACGCATTCCGTTTTAATCCACTAATATTTCTCAGAGATAAATACCTCCTCCCAACCCCCAGAAAAGAGATACACTAATGGATACTACCTTTATATTTAGGCAATTTATTCGCTTACCAATATTTACTGAAAGCCTACCATGCACCTGTCACTATTCTAGGCACCATGAACTTGGTAATGAATAAGAAAGAAAAAGTTTGTATCTGTGTAAACTTATATTCTAATGAAGTGGGATAAATGATCAAATAGAAATATAATTAGAGTAAGAGGAGACAAGTATTAGAATAGGATTTATTTTAGATAGGTAGCCAGTACAGTTCTTACTCATGTTTTTGTATCAGTCATAACTATCTGGATTATCATATTTACTGAATAATAATAATTCAACCATGCTGAAACTAATTTTGTAGCTTTGTAATTTTGTACAAAATTGATTTTGTAAAAATACTTCACTATGCCAAATCGAAGGAAAGGTAGGGAGATTGTTAGGCTTCAAAAAAGCCAGATGGAAAAACTCAAAGTTAAAAAAAGCTCTTCCCTACTGCTCTTGGCTAGTTGACTAGATTATCCTAACTGTGCACTGACCTCTGTTGTTTGATGGAGGCCTCCAAGATCTCTTAAGAGAAAATTATTTCCCTGATCTATTCAAAACAACAGCAACAAAAACAAGAACAAGAACAAAACTATAAAAAAAAGCATTGTTAGGACAGCTTACGTCTTGTTCCTCCCCATCAATCAGCGATGGCCACCAAGGCTGGGTCATATGGTACGAAAGGACATTTGGGGGATCTGACCCAGTATGCTCAAGAAAGTTCCCAGAAAGGAAGAAACACGTATGGGTCAGAAAGCTTCTCCAAGAATATCAATTATAATCAGGTTGATTAAAAGGTTTTGGGTTTTTTAAAAATAGGACTTGCTATATAAAATTTGAGAAATTCCTCAACACTGTGAAGAGAGTCAGATTTGGGGTCATGATTTTAAACATAAAGTCTAGTAAACCTAGCCACTTCATCAATGTCCTTATAGTACTTAAAGTTTCATCTTATTTTAGTCTCAGTTATGCATGGAAGAATTTTTGATGCTGTATTAAAAAATAGAATCTGGCTTTACATAGTGGCTGTAGGAAAACAGGATGGAGTCATCTTAGTCACCAACTACCATGACATTGGGCAGCAACTATTTAGATGCTGCTTGTCAAAAACAGCATCTGGAGACAGAATTTGTTTCTCTTTGGCTTGCAAAAATCGTTATTTTGCTGCTAAATATAGGCCTATGTATAATACACATTTAGAGTTTGGGTCTTACCTTATAAGGTAAAAGTAGGTGTGGAAGTGTCATAAAATAGAGAGGGCTACAAATCCCACTGAGACCAATAATAAGACCCAGCTGTGCATGTTAAACTTTGCAAAGACAAAACTTTAGGCACTGCATGTATTTAGCAAAGTCTCTCTGTTTATGAGAACAGCTCAGAATTGCTAAAAGCTCCCTTTTGGCGAAAAACAGATGAACCAATAAATACTGGATTTTTAAAAATAATGTTTTGTATGTATTTTTCAAAAGTTAATAAGTTACAAACTATCAAAATTTCTGACATGATTTTCATCTCTGATATGTCCTAATGCAGATGGTCTATGTCCACCACTGTGGAAGTTTCTATCTGAAATCATTTCTCTATCACAACACTATTGTCTTCCTGAGAACAAACATCCAAAGAATGTAGAAATCATTTATAATAATTTGTGGTGCCACATTACAGATATTTAATAATATTAAGCATAAAATTAAAAAGAAATATTCTGAAGTATAAATTGGAATTGATACTGTTGTGCTCCAGTTATCGATATATTCCTCTCCAAAAGTCGGTTATTGGGCACACACTTCATGCATGATAGTACATTTTAAGAAGTTGCTGAAATTCACAAGGCATCTGAGTCTATGTAGCTCTGTAACTGATGCAAAATATGCTATCTACGTAACTAGTTTGCACTGCTTTCCATTTTCTTGGCTTTCCTGGTTATTGTTGAGTTAGTCATAAAGACCATGACCACATCTTTGAGGACTAGTGAAACAATCACTGAGGTGGTCAGTCTCACTCCTTTCATAATCATTGCATAGCTGTTCATCAAAAGACGGTAACCCAGCACAACAGCCAAACCCAATGATGGCACAGACTTACCCATCAATCAATTCAAAATACATCAAGTCTATTAGGAGCAAGCCTTTGCTTAAGAGACCCTGTCATGCAGTCTACCAAGTGTATCCACCTTAAGATCTACTTTTGAGGAACTAGAAAATGTATTAATAAAAATGATCTCTGATATTTCCTAGATAGTCATTTTATTCCCAGCACTGTACCGAATGTTTTACACCCATCATCAAATTCAAACTTCTCAATGGAGGCACTAGTCTTATTCTCCCTTTTACCCACGAGATACATGGAGGTAAAATGATTCACATGAGGCTTCTCAGATAAAGAAATGACCAAGAGGTTCGTTCTCTTCTCTTTTCCAGGCCACCTCCCTTTAAAAGGGGCATGCTTCTCTCCTGTTTTTAGTCCAGAGGTTTAAAAGGAAAGCTGTGATCAGAAAGCTATTAGAAAATTGACCTGACATGTACGACTCAGTCGTCAGGGCCTTGACAAGTATCTAGCCCACATCAAAACTAAGACAATTGATATCTCGTTGCTCCAACATAAATAGGTCTTAGTTTAAAAAATTAACAGCAGGCGCGCCTGGGTGGCTCAGTCGGTTAAGCGTTCGACTTCGGCTCAGGTCATGATCCCCGGTTCATGGGTTCGAGCCCCGCCTCTGGCTCTGTGCAGACAACAAGCTCAGAGCCTGGAGCCTGCTTTGGATTCTGTGTCTCCCTCTCTCTCTGACCCTCCCCTGCTCACACTTTCTATCTCTCTCAAAAATAAATAAAAGATTTTTAAAGAATAAAAAATTAATAGCAAATACTAGCCACAGCCACAAAAGGTAAAGTCTATTGTAATGTGCCTTTAAAAATAATAAAGGTCACTCCTCAACCGCAGCAATTTCTTACTTAACACATCCCCAAAGACAAGGGAATCAAGAGCCAAAATCAACTATTGGGACCTCATCAAGATTAAAAGCTTCTGCTCTGCAATCCATAAAACTAATAGGCAACCGATGGAATGGGAAAAGATAGTTGCAAATGACATTTCCAATAAAGGGCTAGTATCCAAAANATAAAGGTCACTTAAAAAAAACAGAAGCTATATTGTAAGACCAGGCTGAGGCCAATATAATGGTACATATCCAAAGAATATTGACACATTTGTGTGGATGGAAAGGTACATCCCACCATGACCAACCTTTACATGTTTATTGTATTCTTTTCCCCTTACATCACACTTGTGACTGTCTGGGAAGATAGAGTCCTATATACTGTGATTCTCTCACTCATATACTATGAGTGACTTCTATGAGAGCTTCTAATAGTCAAAACACTTTATGGTACTGGACCCACATTATATTTGCTCATACTACACAAACAAGACTTTTGCATGATTATTTCCCTCGTCAGTCACTTCCAGAAATCTGTTGTAACAGCAGCATAGTGACAAGTGCAGGAAATGAATCACTAAACTTTTGACCTTCATCAGTGTCTGGCACCCAAAACTTAAAGCTGACACATGTTGTAATATAACTGAGTTTTTCAATGAAAATGCTTATTGCTGAATCAACCATGATTACTTTGGATCCTACTTCATCTTTGACTAATGGGATAGGCTCTAAGTAAATTTGATACTAATAGAAATTAAAAGTTGGGGGTTGTCATTGTTCAATTAAGCATCAGAAATATTTTAAGAAATTTTTAGGAAATTATACTTAAATAATTTGGTGAAAATGTTACTAAGACAATGACATTTTTGCCTTTGTTTCTTATCCTTAGAGCAAATTCAGCTTCTCCCTGGAGTAAAGGTACAGATCGCACTGTTCTCAGACTTGATTTTTTCTTGACTTCCCAGAAGCTGTGTTTTGTCTGGAATTCCGAAGGAAAAAGGGCATTTTCGTTTTTCAGGCAAATCCATTTGCATTTATATATTTTAGATTAAATAACTTAAATGTGTGTTTTTAGAGCTAATTTTAAGCCAAACACATTCTTGATGCCTCCAGTGGTAAACATTTTCAGGAAAAGACATTCCCCTTGAAAACAAAGCTCCTTAAAATATCATGTGCTCCAGCTAATTTTATACCAAAAAAACACTGTCATGAAAAAAAATATATAAAATATTTGGTAACAATACTGAAACCACAAACAAAAGGGACAAAACATTTCCTCAGAATATTTCTTGTTGGTAAATGAGGACCAATGAAGATCAGGTCACTTGGTCTTGACATAAAATGGTGGTTCACATTACAGCTTTGAAAATATGAATCCACACATATATATACATATAATAAAGAGATATCTTATTTATCTTCTAGATTTTTATAAAAGATTAATTCAATTGCTTCTTTATTTGCTTGTAAATAAAAGATATACCTAAGTAGCAATATTGCTTTTTTTAAATAAATGCTTGACTTCCTCACAAGATTGGGATTATTCACCATGAATGTTTAGATGGATGGATGGATAAAGGCGCTAGAAGAAAAGAAACTGTGACAGTCTTAAGAAATTATAGCTTTTACTCGGGATAAATTTTATCCAGTGCTCCCATGATGATTAACATCACCTAGTTTCTCAACTACCTTGAAATTGGAAAAATATCATGAAAATATTCCCGTGAAGTTCCTGATTGTCAAATTTACTAAATGCCAAGATGGGTCTCTTACCAAACTCTCAAGAAAGAGGAACTTGTCTTAAATTTGCCTTGAGCATCCCTACCCTTGGTGGCCCTTGGCCTAGTTCCTAGACACAGACTTTCCCAATTCTCACCCTTCCCCCACAATGGGTCAGCTAACACCCTTCTTGTACAATTTCAGGTCTGTCCAGTTCCCATACCAGTCCAGAACAAGGCAGAATATTGTTCAAGAGTCTAATCCTTAACCTGCCTCAATTTAGAAATCTCTGAATGCATTCAAGCTCCCAGATCAAGGACTTGAGGGCTCAGTGCACCCAGGGTGATCTTTGACTCTCAGACTTCTATCACCAGGAATAGAGAACTAGATAATGAAGAACAACCTTTCCGCTGAAGAGGAGAGATAGCTAGATGATAGATAGATAGATATTTATCTTGTGTGTGTGAATATATTTTAATTAGCTTGAAGCCATCAAAGAGTTAATAAAGTAATGAATCCCCAGGTTCTCAGAGAAATGTGACATCCAGAGAAATGAGCCTGTGATTTTGAGATCACTTTTGCTGCCTTGGGCACTCAATTCTGAAAAGGGGCAGGCTTTTTTCCAGCTTTGCAGAGCCAGGAGAAGAAAGTTGGAATCTAGGACACACTAGGGTGGGAGCACGGATAAAGGTCACCATTTTAGGCTGTGGCTCAGAGGATTCTTTCTTCAGGGTAAGGGTCGGTCAGGAGTAAATGAGCTCCCACATGCGCTGAAACTCAAGTTCAAGTCAGGTATTGTAATACCCCACCCAAACTTTGGGCCCCTGGTGTCAGCCTGTTTCCTACCTCTCCAAGAAACTGGACCCAGTGGCATCTGGCTGGCCACCATGCCTCTGCATGATTGCGGCTGTGGCCTTGCTGATTAAGGACCCAGATAAATTGTCTATGGGGCAAGAGCTGGCAGTCACCACCCCTCATGCGATAGAGGGAGTTCTAAAGCAACCACCAGATCGATGGCTCAGTAATGTCCGCATGACTCATTATCAGACTCTGCTACTCAACCCTCCCAGAATTATTTTCCAGGCCCTGACCGCCCTAAACCTGGCTACATTGCTTCCTGACCCGGACTTAGAGGCTCCCCTCCATGATTGTGCCAGGATCCTGGCTCATATTCATGCCACCCGTCCAGACTTGCAGGACGTCCCGTTGCCAGATGCGGAAGTTACCTGGTACACAGACGGCAGTAGCTTCATACATCAAGGACTGAGGTATGCCGGGGCCACAGTAGTATCCACTGAAAAGGTCATTTAGGCGGAGCCCCTGCCAGCCAGGACCTCAGCACAGAAGGCTGAGCTAATTGCGCTCACTAAAGCTTTAACTCCGGGGCAAGGGAAAAAACTAAATGTCTACACACATAGTCTATACGCCTTCGCCACTGCTCAAATCCATGGGGCAACTTATAAAGAAAGGGGTCTCCTCACTGCAGAGGGAAAGGCTATTAAAAATAAAAAGGAGATCCTAGCTCTCCTCAAAGCTTTATGGCTCCTGAAAAAAAGTAGCTATCATCCATTGTCCAGGCCATCAAAAGGACATAACTGAGATGGCCAGAAGCAACAATATGGCTGACCGGGCTGCTAAAAAAGCAGCCCTCAAAGGCACCCCGGCCCTGACAGTCAAACTCATAGATCCAGGAGACCCCAACCTACCAGAGAGTCCTTGTTATTCACTCAAGGACCTACAATGGATTAAAGGACTGCCTATGATCCAATACCTTAAGGGCTGGTGGAGGTCCTCAGATAACAAAATCATCCTGCCCGAGGAAATGGGAATAAGGGTTCTGTCAAAAATACACCGAGCATCCCACATGGGACAGAGATGACTACAAGACTTGGTGAGACAGTCACACATTAAAACTAAAGATGCCAACTCCAAAATTGAACAAATCGTCAGCAAATGCAGAGCCTGTCAACCGACCAACGCTACCCGGAATCCCCATAATCTTGGAACACATCTAAGAGGAAGACGCCCCCGGGGCCTACTGGGAAACTGACTTCACTGAGGTAAAACCTGGCAGGTATGGCTACAGGTACTTACTGGTCTTTGTAGACACTTTTTCAGGATGGACTGAGGCATATCCCACCAAATACGAGACTGCACAGGTGGTGGCAAAGAAGCTGCTGGAAGACATCTTACCAAGTTATGGATTTCCTCAGATGATAGGGTCAGATAATGGACCCGCTTTTGTGTCCAAGGTAAGTCAGAGCCTAGCCACAACCCTGGGGATTGATTGGAAGTTGCACTGTGCTTATAGACCCCAGAGCTCAGGACAGGAGAGGGGATGAATAAAACCTTAAAAGAGACCCTTACCAAATTGGCCCTTGAGACTGGAGGTGACTGGGTGGTCCTCCTCCCTTTTGCCCTATATAGGGTGCGTAATTCCCCATATCAAATGGGATTGACTCTGTTTGAGATCATGTTTGGCAAAGCACCCCCCATCATACCCCGCCTACAGCATGAGGCCATTGAGGAGTTCAAAGAAGCCTGTCTCCTCCAAGACCTCAGAGGCCTCCAATGGGTTCATAAACGTGTTTGACCTAAACCGCGTGCCCTCTATGAAACAGGTCCACCTCCGGAGCCACACAGGTACTGCCCCGGTGACTGGGTCTACGTACAGAGACACCGCCAGGGCAACTTGGAATCACGCTGGAAAGGACCTTATGTTGTGCTACTGACCACCCCAACGGCACTAAAGGTAGACGGCATTGCTACCTGGGTTCACTACACCCACGCCAAACCAGCTGACCCATTTGCCAACAAGGACAACTACCTGACTCCAAATCCAGATTGGAGGACCGTCAAGGACCCAGAAAATCCACTAAAGCTCAAACTACAGCAGAAAGCATGAACTGGCCTTTAATCTTAGAACCACTAACCGTATGTACTCTACCTTGTCAGGCCAACCAAAACCGAACTCCTCACCCACCCTTCCAAGTAACATGGCAGGTCATTACGCCTAGTTCAAATCAAGCCATAGTTACTAAGGTTGAGCCCCATCTGCCACATACATGATGGCCTACATTTGAATTTGACCTTTGCAGCTTATTTGAATAAGCCCCATTACCTAAACCAGGGACAGGATGGCCGGAAGTCCCTGGATGTACTCGAACTCAAAACTCCTTTGCCCATACCGCCCTGCAGGAGTTACATAGAACCTGTTTTTATGTATGTCCGGTCCCAGTTTCTAATGACAAGGCGGCTCAATGTGGGGACCAATCAGATTATTACTGTCGGGGATGGGGCTGTGAGACCACGGGATCTTGCNCTATCATCCATTGTCCAGGCCATCAAAAGGACATAACTGAGATGGCCAGAAGCAACAATATGGCTGACCGGGCTGCTAAAAAAGCAGCCCTCAAAGGCACCCCGGCCCTGACAGTCAAACTCATAGATCCAGGAGACCCCAACCTACCAGAGAGTCCTTGTTATTCACTCAAGGACCTACAATGGATTAAAGGACTGCCTATGATCCAATACCTTAAGGGCTGGTGGAGGTCCTCAGATAACAAAATCATCCTGCCCGAGGAAATGGGAATAAGGGTTCTGTCAAAAATACACCGAGCATCCCACATGGGACAGAGATGACTACAAGACTTGGTGAGACAGTCACACATTAAAACTAAAGATGCCAACTCCAAAATTGAACAAATCGTCAGCAAATGCAGAGCCTGTCAACCGACCAACGCTACCCGGAATCCCCATAATCTTGGAACACATCTAAGAGGAAGACGCCCCCGGGGCCTACTGGGAAACTGACTTCACTGAGGTAAAACCTGGCAGGTATGGCTACAGGTACTTACTGGTCTTTGTAGACACTTTTTCAGGATGGACTGAGGCATATCCCACCAAATACGAGACTGCACAGGTGGTGGCAAAGAAGCTGCTGGAAGACATCTTACCAAGTTATGGATTTCCTCAGATGATAGGGTCAGATAATGGACCCGCTTTTGTGTCCAAGGTAAGTCAGAGCCTAGCCACAACCCTGGGGATTGATTGGAAGTTGCACTGTGCTTATAGACCCCAGAGCTCAGGACAGGAGAGGGGATGAATAAAACCTTAAAAGAGACCCTTACCAAATTGGCCCTTGAGACTGGAGGTGACTGGGTGGTCCTCCTCCCTTTTGCCCTATATAGGGTGCGTAATTCCCCATATCAAATGGGATTGACTCTGTTTGAGATCATGTTTGGCAAAGCACCCCCCATCATACCCCGCCTACAGCATGAGGCCATTGAGGAGTTCAAAGAAGCCTGTCTCCTCCAAGACCTCAGAGGCCTCCAATGGGTTCATAAACGTGTTTGACCTAAACCGCGTGCCCTCTATGAAACAGGTCCACCTCCGGAGCCACACAGGTACTGCCCCGGTGACTGGGTCTACGTACAGAGACACCGCCAGGGCAACTTGGAATCACGCTGGAAAGGACCTTATGTTGTGCTACTGACCACCCCAACGGCACTAAAGGTAGACGGCATTGCTACCTGGGTTCACTACACCCACGCCAAACCAGCTGACCCATTTGCCAACAAGGACAACTACCTGACTCCAAATCCAGATTGGAGGACCGTCAAGGACCCAGAAAATCCACTAAAGCTCAAACTACAGCAGAAAGCATGAACTGGCCTTTAATCTTAGAACCACTAACCGTATGTACTCTACCTTGTCAGGCCAACCAAAACCGAACTCCTCACCCACCCTTCCAAGTAACATGGCAGGTCATTACGCCTAGTTCAAATCAAGCCATAGTTACTAAGGTTGAGCCCCATCTGCCACATACATGATGGCCTACATTTGAATTTGACCTTTGCAGCTTATTTGAATAAGCCCCATTACCTAAACCAGGGACAGGATGGCCGGAAGTCCCTGGATGTACTCGAACTCAAAACTCCTTTGCCCATACCGCCCTGCAGGAGTTACATAGAACCTGTTTTTATGTATGTCCGGTCCCAGTTTCTAATGACAAGGCGGCTCAATGTGGGGACCAATCAGATTATTACTGTCGGGGATGGGGCTGTGAGACCACGGGATCTTGCAGTTGGATCCAGGACTCTCAATCTCTCATTTCCCTCCGACTCAAACACTCAACCACCCCCTGTAAGCCTGGCTCTAGATGTAATCCTTTACAATTAATATTCACTGACAAGGGTAAAAAAACTAAGGACTGGGACAAAGGTCTAACCTGGGGATTAAGACTATATAAATCAGGGTATAATACAGGAGTACTGTTTATGGTCAAGCGGGTCCTTGCCCCCTTTCAATCAGAATCAAGAGAGACCATCGGCCCTGATAAGACCCTAATTCCAATCCACCTGACCCACAGGCAATCCAACACTACTCCCATTACTACTAAGTCCGTGGCAACCACCATCCTCAAGGAGCCAGAGCCCTTATGGGACCTGATGGTCCACACTTTTAAAGTTCACAATTCTATGGGGCGCCTGGGTGGCTTAGTCGGTTAATCGTCCGACTTTCACTTAGGTCATGATCTCGCGGTTCGTGGGTTCGAGCCCCGCGTCGGGCTCTGTGCTGACTGCCAGCTCAGAGCCTGGAGCCTGTTTCAGTCTGTGACTCCCTCTCTCTCTGACCCTCCCCTCCTCATGCTGTCTCTCTCTCTCTCTCTTCTATAAATAAATAAAAACATTAAAAAAAAAAATTTAAAGTTCTCAATTCTACCAGGACTGATTTAACCGAGTCTTGTTGGTTATGCTATAATCCCAACCCCCCACCCCCCTATTATGAAGGAATAGCCATCCTGGACCAATATTGCCCTTCTAATACGTCCTCTGAGTGCCGGTGGCAGCAGGCAAACACCGGCAGGCTAACCCTGCAGTCTATAACGGGACAGGGCCTATGCATGGGACAGGTCCCGGCTTCACAGTCACACCTTTGCAATCAAACTAAACAGATTAGGGACAATGGATACATGGCTCATCCCTTGTGTACACAGTGCGGTCCTAAACCACAACAAAGACTTCTGTGTCCTGGTCCAGCTAGTGCCCCGAGTCCTCCACCATGCCAATGAAGACATTATAACATCCCTGACTGGGTCAAGCTACCCGACGCGGGTCAGGAGAGAGCCTATCACTGCTCTCACTTTGACCGTCCTTCTGGGCCTGGGAGTGACAGGAGCAGGGACTGGTATTTCAGACTTAGCAACCCAACGTAAAAACTATCAGGACTTAAGAATGGCCATAGATGCTGACATCCAGAACCTAGAAAACTCTTTTGCCCATTTATAAGAATCCTTGACCTCACTAGCAGAAGTAGTACTGCAGAACAGGAAGGGCTTAGACCTTTTATTCCTCCAACAAGGTGGATTATGTGCTGCTCTTAGTGAAGAATGCTGTTTTTATGTTGATCATTCAGGAATAGTCAAAGAACCTCTAGCTAAGGTAAGAGAAGGCCTGGCTAGGAGAAAACGAGAGTATGAACTGAGCCAGAGTTGGTTCGAGAAATGGTTTAACAACTCCCCTTGGCTAACTACCCTGATTTCTACTTCATTAGGTCCCCTATTGATTTTATTGCTGTTACTAACCTTTGGACCTTGCATTCTTAATAGACTAGTTACATTTATGAAAGAACCTTGGGGGCCATCCAATTAACGGTCCTCCGGTCACAATACCAACATCCCCAAAACATAGATAACTCGATAGAGCTCGAGCTCCTAGAGGACCCATGAGTGGGTCCACAGAAGTCTCAAGAAGAGGGGGGAATGTAATACCTAAATCTAACTGACTCCATTTTAGAATACACCTCCATCTTGAGGGTGAACTAGGCCCAAACCCAGTCCCAGGTTCTGCCCTTAGTTACTTCCCTAGGAACAGCAATAGCCAATCAGTTTAAAACAGGTGCCTATGTCCCAGGGCGTTCCGGTTGGCAGTTTGCAGCCAGGCCAGATGGGCCGAACCAGTCGGGTGCTGACAAGACAGCCTGTACCTGTCAGGAGGCTGCCAAGCTGGAACGCCCCAAATTCCACTGTAATCACAATAAAAAGCCCTGCGATCACGAGTTCGGGACTCCATACCATCACAGCTGCATCGGGGTGCATTGGAGTCCCTGCTCGAGCTTGTAATAAAGACCCGTTTGTACTTGCATCGGTGTCGGCTCTTTGGGGGTCTCAGGGGACTTGCGAATCGGGCACAACAGTATCATCGGCATGCATTCAGAACACTGGCGGTTCCCACCCTCAGGAAAGTTTTGCTGAAACTCTTGCAAATAATTCCTGCTCATCAGTCTTGGTCCAAGGTTTTTTTGCTCATCAGTCCCAGCCTGTGTTTTCCTGCTTCCCAGCATCACCCCATCTTCTCCCTAGCAGGATGCTTCCTGCTCACCAACTTCAGCCAGTGGATGGGGACCAGCTATGGCTCAGGACAACCCAGTGAACTTCTCTACCACAGAGTGTGCCACGACCGCACCCTTCACCTTGGGGAGGATCCCTTGTTTCTAAATGGTGACCTATGGTGCCAACTCTCAGCCCAAGGGTATTCTTTAGGGTTCTCTGTGTGGTCGTCAAAGGCAGCCTCGAAAATGGCTCTAAATAATCCCCACGTGCTGGTATCCATACCTTTGTGCAATCTCCTCCCTGGAGTGTGAGTTAGATCTAGTGTCTTGCTTTAATAAGTAGAATACCAAACAAGTGATGAGATGTCACTTCCAATATTAGCTTACAAAGACAGTAGATTTCATGTTGGACCCTCTCACTCTCTCGTTGCCTGCTCTGCAGGAAGCCAGGTGCCAGGCTGTGGGCTATGCTCTGGAGCAGCCCACACGGCAAGAAACTGATGTCTCTGGCCGGGGAAGACCTGTCCTCTGCCAACAGCCCCACGAGTGGGCTTGGAAGTGCGTCAGGTGAGGCCTGCCCCTGAGGGAGCGGGGGTGCATCTTCCCATCCATCCCAGGTGACACTTGAGAAGGCTCCAGTCCCTGGTGACACTTCACTGTGGCTTAGAGGGGGACCTGGAGCCAGTGTGGACCATCCGCAGCTCCCCTCTGCTCTATCTTCCCAGCCTGCCTGGTATATGGCACACAGCATCTCAAAGATTCTTCTCTAGCTCCATTCTCACATCACCTGGCCACTGTCTGACTGCAGAGTGGATTTAGTTTTTTGCCCTGTCCACCCCACCCCCCACCCAGCAATTTACCTTCCTAATACGAAAAAATTTGCTCTCATGAAATGATCATGAGCACATTAGTGCCTGAATGTGGAATTCCAGACATCAGGAAGCCAGAGGGAAAGGTATGCATTTGAGGGGCAGTGAGGACAAGTGGTAAATCTTCCCAGAAGTCCTGACGTCATAACCATGTTATCAAGTCAATCACAGGCCACGCTGCCCAAGGGTAAATCCCTTCCTGTTGCAACAAGCAAAAGGTTTTCTTTTCTCATGTAAGCTCTGAAAGATAAAGGATTGATGTTGCAATTTACATCGGAAATTAACCTATCTATTTGTTCATTTGTTTGGCATCAATCCTCTCCATGGTATCAGAGTAAGAAACGAGAGGGGACAAAGAAAATAGCGATTTCATCCTGACACATTTCAGGATAGATTTATTATGTCCCTTTATATTTTAACCATTCATACTTTTCTATTCAATGATATTATGAACTATTTTCTGAAAGGTAGTTTACTTTAAAGTATAGGTATTGTCATTGTAAAATGGTACACTGCTATGGAAAACAGTATAACAGTTCCTCCAAAAATTAAAACTACTGTATTACCCAGCAATCTCATTTCTGAGTGTATGTCCACAAGAATTAGAAGCAGGTTCTCGAAGAGATATTTTCACACTTATGTTGGAACTGCTACAACAAGAAAGCCATGGAATAGGTAGCTTATAAACAATAGACATTTATTTCTCACAGTTCTGGAGGCTGCAACATCTAAGATCAAAGCTTGCAGGTTCAATGTCTGGTAAGAGCCCACTTCCTGCTCATAGACCATTGTCTTCTTGCTGTGTATTCACATGATAGAAGGGGCATGGGAGCTCTCTGGAGTCTCTTTTATAAGGACACTAATCCCATTCATGAGAGTTCTACCTCCCAAAGGCCCCAAATCCCAATGCCATCACACTGGGGATTCTAATTCACATAAACACCCAGTCTATAGCACACATTCAGCCCAATGCTATTCACAATAGCCTAGGTGGAAGCAACCCAAATGGCCACAGACAGATGAATGGACACACAAAGCGTAGTGCACACACATACAATGGGATATTACAGAATATTATTCAGCCTTTAATTTTCTTTTTAATGTTTTTTTTATTTTTTATTTCTAGGAGAGAGAGAGACAGCGCAAGCAGGGGAGCGTCAGAGAGAGAGGGAGACACAGAATCTGAAGCAGGTTCCAGGCTCTGAGCTGTCAGCACAGACCCCAACGCGGGGCTCGAACCCACGAACCGCGAGATCATGACCTAAGCAAAAGTCGGACGCTTAACCGACTAAGCCACCCAGGTGCCCCTATTCAGCCTTTAAAAGGGAATAAGTCCTGTCACATTCTGCCATATGGATGAAGCTTGAGGACATTATGCTAAGTGAAATAAGCCAGCCACAAAAAGACAAATATTGAATGGTTCCACCTGTAGGAACTATCGAAAGTGTTCAAATTCATAGTAACAAAGTAGGACGGTAACTACCAGGGCCTGCAGGCAGCACGAAAGGGGAGTTGCTTTCTAATGAGACAGAGTTTTAGCTTTGCAGGATGAAAAAGATATGGAGGTCATCAATTTAGATTACACAGCAGTATGGATACACTTAACACTATTGAACTGTACACAATGTGGTAAATTTTAGGTTATGTGTTTTCTTCACAATAAAACAAACCAAAACAATGTTGATATTCAAAGGGTTAGCCGCTCTCTGGATTCTATTTCCTGCCTGGGTCTCTGCCTGGTACTGGTACCCCCACCTCTGCAGTGGCCCCTCAAGTGCCAGCCTCACATCACCTGGCTGCCCTTCTGGGAAATGTGTCTCCTGAGTATTCCCTATAAGATTATGTGAGCAATTTCATTTGGATAATCCATGGTTGATAAAGTCATGTCAGAATCCAGCAATCCCAGGTCTGGGTGTTTGTCCAGGAGAATTAAAAGCAGTAGCAATAAGTGTTCTTCCTAGAAGGCCTGAAAGAGAAGAGGCGCTTTCCTGTTTATGCATCTCTAAGGGACATCCCCAGAAGCAGCCTGATACACATCGGGCACACCTCTGAAAGCCCCTGATGATCCCTCACCTTGACAAAGAGATACCCTCGCTGAGCTATGTATTTTAGATGTGGCTGGAAATCAAAGTATTCAGCTCATGCACAGTAGAGAAGCTTTCAGGAATACCATTGTTTCCCTTGACATTTTGATTCAAGTAGTTCTATCTTCCTACAACTAGGTTTTTAAAATTAGGAAACTTTTCAAAGATATCAGCAGATTTTCACTATAAAGATTTCCCTAACTATTAGCAGAAATGGAATAAAAATATCTCACTGATAAAATAGAATGGTTTAAAAAGTAAAAGAAACCTGCTGTGGAAATTCTTTTCTGTGCCTTCTAGCATATTCTAGATTGTACTGCAAAGGACCTTTCCTTTCTTTAAAGAAGTAGCAACTCTCCTTGATTCAACAGCAGATTGTTAAATCTCCAAATGTTTCTTTCTCCTTTATGTCTAACCTCCTTTGACTATTTCACCTTCTTTGGGACCCCCCATTAGGGTATTGAAAGGCAGCAATAAGAAAGATAAAAATTAAAGAAAAGAAAAATTAAAGGTAACAATTAAAGAAAATAAAGAAAGGTAAAAATTGGAGGTAGAGATGACCCATAAACTCATCAGAAACCATTTCCCATCTGAAATAGCAGCCATCAAAAGGATGGCTTACACCTGCTAGAATTGTTCGAATAAAAAGTAATGGTAGCATTTGCTCCACGACTGAATGGACTGAAAGTAATTTACATAATCGTCAAGCGTGCACTGACAGACGAAGAATGCAAGAGTTGGACTGCCTGCTTGCTTCGATTGGAATTTCTAATACATTTTAAAAGCTGTGCCAAGGAGCACTTGTGAACAGATTTAAAGAGTCTGTAGACCACATTACACTCATTTTTTCTTTTGTCAATGCTGGTATTAAAAAATACATCAAAGAAAGAAATATAAAAATTACTTAAGCCATAAGCAGGAGAGCAAATTCTTTCATTGAATCTTTAATTAAAGTAGGCCAGCGTGTGAAGTAGCCGAACTATGCTGCTTTCCTCAGAAGAAAGGAAGTGTGACCTTCCTGTTTCTCATATTTCTTTTAAGCAGAAAAGAACTAATTGTGTCTTATTTCTAATTACTATAAGTCTATCAAATTTTCATGACTGTAGGAGCCTGGACTACAACTGGTCACTATTGAGTAACCATCAATTAAGTTTCAAATCTTAGATTCTTTCATTTATAAGTTCACCTCTAATTTATGAATTATGTTTCTCTTATAGCAGCGGCTGATCTGTATAAAACAAATTGATTAAACAGAAAAATGTCTTAATAAAAATGTTAATAAGAATAGTGCCCAAGTTCCAACTATTCAAATTTCGCTGCTTTCAAAGAATAAAAGGATTTTCAAAAAGGTTCATGAAGTATGGGTCCCAGGGCTGTGTACTTGTCAAAACTCTCCAGACTGGGTGCTTATGCCCTGTCCATTTAACTATATATAAAGTATACCTTAATAGAAAAAGAATTTTTAAAGTATCCTTACCCCTAAGGCCCAAAGAGCTATAGTCACGTAATCATAAGAGAAAAATCCAAGAAATAGAAAGGCCCAGGCTGTTTGCTATTGATTTGTGCAGCCATTTTAATCTTTATTCCCTTACTTCAACCACTATTTGATCATTGGATCTGTTCCTAGGGGAATGTATGGAGAAGAAACTGAACCAACTCTTTCTGTGTGTTTCACACACCTTGTCCCTCAGCATTCATGATTTAAAGAATGCAAGGTAGATTTCGAAGGGTACATTCATATCAAGGGGATTACATGAAAGTATTCACTTTTTTTGTGGCTAAAAGGGCTTTTCTTTGTTCTCTTACCAAGGGAAAAGGTTTGCTTTGGGCAAGCTCCCCCTGGCAAACTTCTTTGAGGAATGAATTCTGAAGTGCATTCAACCATGTCTTCATGACCTTCTAGTTAAAGTATTTAAAAGGGATGGTGGGACATTGTCCTTCGCCACCTTTTTCTGTCTTTGATGGCTGATCTTAGCCAATCTAGGATTTTGATATACTTCTTAGGACTCTTGAAAAAGTGTCTTCATAAAAGCAACTTTGTAAAAGATTCCACATTTCCTAAGTAAACACAAAAACAAAGAAATCTCTTATAAATACTAAATTCAAGATCAGTTCACGCTCAAAAATGTTCAGGAAAGGATTCTTAAAATTTGATAAAACTTTTTTGCTTATATTTACAAATTAAATTTACACAGTGCTTTACTGGTAAAGCTATAAATAAAGTTTATCAATAAGGGATTTTAAGTCATAAGGTGAAAAAACCTTGTATCTGTAGTAGTACTGCCCAAGGCACAAGTAGAGAACATAAGAAGAAGGGGGGGAAACGTCGCGCACAAGATCTCACCTTGCTGCTCTTCAGGCCACCCTCCCAAGTCAGTTTGTCCATCAGACTGACATCTTTGAAGAAGTAACTTTAGACATCATCCAATCCATTCCCTCCATGTTACAAAAGGGGAAACTGAGACTCAATTTCTTGTGACCTGATTAAGGTCCTTCATGAGGGTCAAATAATAAATCTTTTACATGATTGCCTTGATATTTTCACTCAACTTCAGGTTAAGCTTCAACTGGATATCACTGAGGTCTAAAACACTGATTTCCCAAAATCAGAAAAAAAGGGGGAGGCTGGGTGACGCAGTGGGTCAAGCATCAAATTCAATAACAGCTCTGTTAATGATTTCACTGTTCATGAGTTCAAACCCCGTTATCAGGCTATGTGCTGGCAGCACCAAGCCTGCTTGGGATTCTTTCTCTTTCTGTCCCTTCCCTGCTCATGTTTTCTCTCTCTCTCTCTCTCTCAAAATAAATAAATAAACATTTAAAAAATAAAAAAAAAATCTTTAGATTCTATGCAATTAAATGAATCTAAAGCACAGTCTCTGTAACCAGATCTTCTTGTTCAAATCCTAGTTCCACAGGAACTAGGTTCAAACCCTAACCAGCCATGTGAACTGAGTGAATTTCTGAGACTATTTCACTTCCCATAATATCGTGAAAAACAATATTTATTTCAAAGACTTTCCTGAGAAAATAAATGAGATCCTATGAAATGAGGTGCCCAGCACGGGTGGTAGGTAGCCAATATTGCATTTTAAATTCCAAGTGTGGAATCTGTATGTTTGCCTTAAAATTATTTGGCTTTCTTCCTAAAGCCTATGATTAGAGTAATAAAATAAAATTAAATAACAAAATGTAATTATCAGATCTATAAAATTATTTCTTGAGGTCAATGGTGGCAGGTACTGTGATGGTACAGAAAGAACCTGTCATTCTCTCCTGTCTTGAAAAGGACATCGATTGACAAGAAATCAGTAGTGACCCATAGAAGCCTCAATGCAATCAAGTGCTCAGTCCTGTTTAACAGTCTTAAAAGAGAAGAGATAGATCTCTCAACGAGGCTTAGATTACCAGAAAAGCTCGTTTTACTGCAGTGCACTTTCTTGCACTTTGCAGATGCCACATGTTTTACAAATTGAAGGTTTGTAGCAACCCTGCATCAAGCAAATCTATTGGCACCATTTTTCCAATGGCATTCACCTCCTTCCTGTCTCCTTATCACATTTCAGCAATTTAAACTTTTTCTTTATCACGACATTTGAATTGCTACGTTCTTGGGGTAAAATTCTATCAGGTGAAGGAAGAGTTGCTTCTCATGGACGAGCAAAATAAGTAGTTTCCTGAAATGTAATCCTCCCTGGTGAAGATGCTGTGAAGGTTGTTGAAATGACACAAGGTGTTTAGAATACTCCATAAACTTAGTTAGTAAAGCAATAACAGGGTGTGAGAGGACTGACTCCAACTTTGAAAGAAGTTCTGTGGATAAAATGCTAAAAAACAGCATCACATGCTACTGAGAAAATCATTCATGAAAAGAAGAGTCCATTGATGTGGCAAATCTTATGTGCTGCCTTATTTGAAAAATTGCCCCAGCCACCAGAGCCTTCAGCAACCCCCACCTTGATCAGTCAGCAGCCGTCAACATCACCACCAGCAAAAAGATTACTACTCACTGAAAGCTCCAGTGATAACTCGCATTTTTAGCAACAAAGTATTTTTAAATCAAGTATGTACTTTTTTTCTAGATAGAGTGCTATTGCACGCTTAATAGGGTATAGTATAAACATAACTTTCAATACCGGGAAGCTAAAAGATCCATTTGACTCACTTGATTGGGGGTATTCACTCTATGGCGGGGTTCTGGAGCTGCACCTGCAGTATTTCTTAGGTATGCCAAGGCATCCAGCACCAGGTGGAGCAAGTGTGAATGAAGGTGATGGTGAACATGGAAGGAAGGGGCTTTGTCTACGAGGAAGAGGCAGTAAAAGGGATCTCCTGTAAGAAGGGCAGATCCAAAGCAGCAAATGCACCCATATGATTCTTCATTCATGTAACACTCTATTTTAACTCATCTCAGCTATGAAGCAATTGATTCCTGACCTTGTTTTTCCCCCAGACAGGGAGGAGAAGTACTACACCCAAAATAGCCAGTTTTGAAATTAGCACCCACAACCCTAGACTGTATTTCTCATTCCTTTAGCCTTACGCTCACTTTCCTTATGTTCTTTAGACCATACTTCACACTTAAAACTCACACTTTTTAAAGATTTTTTAAATGTTTATTTATTTTTGAGAGCGAGAGAGACAAAGATCTATCGGGGGAGGGCAGAGAGGGAGACACAGAATCAGAAGCAAGGCTCCAGGCTCTGAGCTGTCAGCACAGAGCCAGACACAGGGCTCGAACTCACAGACCCAAGATCATGACCTGAGCTGNCCAGGAAGCACTGCATAGAGGTCAAAAATCTATGATTCCTGTCCCAGCTAGGCTCCCAATTAGCTGTGAAGCCATGAATGAACCGCCTAATCTCTAGTGAATCTCAGCATGGAATGGGTCCTCCTGGGCATAAAAGTTTACAGATTAAACAGGGACTTAGTTGGGTGGAGTAAAGCAGAGGAATATCCGATGTGCATTGCACAGCTGGCATCTGACCTGTCTTATACAATCTTCAGCTAACACTGCTGGCCACCATTATATCTCTCTACCCCCATAAAAATGGAGTTCAAGAACAGGTAGGCGAAATGTATTTTTTGCTCTGCTTTGATAAAGAAATGACACCATGAATTTGAATGGCAGGTCTCTGGTTATTTACATGTCCCCTATAGGTATCAAATCCCTCGACAGAATAAAAATCCCTGTCGTGGCCTAACAGAGCACTGCAGGGCATAGCTGGAAGAAAGAGTCGTAGCTGCTAGAAGACGTGACGGAGGAATTTTAATCCTCTCTCAGGGCAGTGTGTTGGGAGCGATGTGGACTTGAAATCTGAGGGCAAACCAAAACCGACAAAGAGCACAGCCCCCAAATCAACCAGGTCTTAAACAGCACCGCGGGGTAGATACTTAACGGAAAGAGAAGTCACTTTCCGCATTGAAAGTCCAGGGTAACTAGTTAAATACAGAACCCTGTTCTAGTCTGGTGCGTGGAAACCTGTCCTTGGTTTAGGCCGGTGGTTTGGAGAACCCAGGACTCTGACAACCAGCAGGCTCTCAGACGCGTCTCTGGCCGGGACCGGACCGCCCTGGCCAGCGGGCAGCTCCCGCTGATGCTGTCCAGGGACCGTCCCGAGGGAAAGGTTGCAGAGCTGTCGGAAGGCGCGGGGGGAGTCTGGCGGTGATTGATGGGGAAAGGACGCATGAATAAAAGTACTTGTCTCTGGACGGCAAAGACCTCAAGCAAGCTGTGGAGGCTACTTGGTCTGGCATTCCCTCCGCGTTTAGTCAGAGCCAGACCCGCCCGCCCTGAAGGGAGGCGTGCTCGCCCCCCTGGAGCGGGCTGGAACCGACCTGCGAGCCCCGCGTCCTGGGAAGGAGGTCCCCTGCTCATCGCTTTGCTCCAGGTGCTTTCCATTCGCGAGGTAAACATTCTGGCTTGGTGTTGAGTTAAAATCAGCGATTGAACCTTCTCCTGGGGCTTCGGCTTGGGTTGGTAGTTTGGGGATATACCTTTTTAAATCTAATTTAGAGAGAGAGACATACAGATACAATGAATTAAAATGAGGTTGGAGTAAAGGAGAGCAAATAAAAGTTTGAAGCCACTTAGCGGGGACAGACGCTTCGTAGTTCATGCTGCCACTCCCCCAAGTCGGGCAAGCTGAGAAGCGTCTGGGTCAGCGTGCGCTCTCCGGCGGCGGCCTCCCAGGCAATCCGAGCGCGGGCCGCTGGGGAGTAGCGGCTTTCACCCGCCCGGAGGAGTCTCGACGAGGTTTAGACACCGGGTATCCGGGTTCCCTGTGGAGCAAAATGCAGAGGTTGGCATATGCCCTTGGCCTCTGGGTGACTTGATTTCCCCAGTTCCCACGCATCCTTAGCCAGAGCGTCTGTGCTTCCCTGGGACACGCCAAAGAACTCAAAGCTAAACGCTAACACCCATCCTTCTCTCTCTGGCACACCCCTTCCAGAATGCCCCGCCCCACTGCGAGTCACTTATCCCCCGGGGGAACGCAAGGGAGAAAAAAAGCACAGGGAAAGCTGGATCGGGAAGGACAGTCGAGCGACTCAGGAGTGTCACGCGCGCCAGTTCACCACTGGCGCGCAAACTTGAGTTACATTTGCGCCGGATGGTAGCCGCGCGGCTGCGCTCTGCGCTAGCTGTTTGCAGGGGCGTGGCTGGGGTAGCTGACCCAAGCGTCCTGTCTTTCTTCCCTTGCTGTTCTCCAGACTCAAAGCAGCAGAGCGGCCACCCGACGCCCACTGGAGCAGACAGCAGCATGCGGGTGCTGCCAAGCTTGAGCGGACGCGCCCTGCTGGCGCTGATCATCGCCTGCGGCGTGGCGGGGGTCCAGGGAGACGAGAGGGGATTCCCACCCACCGGGGCCACTCTGCCACTTCCGGGACCCGGGGAGATCATGACGCCCCCCACTGAGGTTTCCTGGCCGCGGGATGCCAACGCCAGCGTGCCGCTGACTTCTGCACCTCCGCAGATGCCTAAAGGAGGGAGAACAGCTGGAGCCCGGCCACGCTCCCCTCCTCCGTGCGAGAAATCCATTGAGATCAAGGAGACTTTCAAGTATATCAACACGGTGGTGTCCTGTCTAGTGTTCGTGCTGGGCATCATCGGGAATTCCACACTGCTGAGAATCATTTACAAGAACAAGTGCATGCGAAACGGCCCTAATATCTTGATAGCCAGCCTGGCTCTAGGAGACCTGCTGCACATCATCATTGACATACCCATCACGGTGTACAAGGTAAAGGGCTGATACTGACGGGAGGGGGCCCCGCTAGTGGGAGGGGGATGGAAGAGCCTTTGGGGATGCTTACTCAAGAAGAGTCATAGCCTCCTAAAAGTCAGTTACCATAGGAACCAGACTCCCTACTGGTCTTCAGTAACCTTAGGCTAAGCCAAGAGCAAGTTTAATCCCCAGACCAGCAGGATCAACATCACTTGGGAACATGTTAGAAATGACATTTTATGACCCCACCTCAGACGTACTGATTCGGAAACTCTGGGAGGGAGCTCAGTATTTTGTATTTTAACAAGCCCTCCATGTGATGATGATGAACTGTAAACTTTGAGAACCACTGGCCCTGAACTGTTTAGTCCCTAAACCAGCTTAGTGCGCCCACAGTCTCTGCAAAAAAGCTGTGCCCCACAGATTGGCAGGATTGATATCACCCAAAAGCCTGTTAGAACTGCAAGTCCAGGCCAGACTTACAAAAGCAGAATCCACAACTCAAGATACCTAGGCGATTCACATGCACACTAACCTTGGGAAGCACTTTTGTGGGGGGCCCTAAAAGTAGAGGGGCTGGAATGGGTTTTTTAGGAAACAAATGGGGTAGAAGAAAGAAACCCAGATTAGAGAGCACACCAACACAGTTCACCTGCTGTGAATGATTGTACTGCGTCTGCTCTTTAGCGCACGTCTACAGCGGGGCCAAGCACTGGAAAGGATGGGTTACTTCCCTTTACTACTTTTGACAACCCACAAGTAGACATTTCTCCATCTTACAGACGATCAACAAGATGTTCGAAGTCTCACAGTTAGTAAGAGATGGAGGGTGAGAATCAAGCCCAAATCTGTCAGGTTCAAAATGCAAACTGTACCCACACCACTGCCTTGAGAACAAATCAAAGAGCACTTAGAGTGAAGTCTCTAAATGGTTTCAGTTGCTAACATTATTGTGATTACCCCGGGCATCAGAGGAACCGGGCCAGAGAGTTAGGGCAGGACATAAACCCCCACGCTATTTGACTCCACGTTGCTTTGGAACTCTAGACACATCCTGATATCTCTGGGCCTTAGTTTCCTCAACTCTACAATGAGACTATTAGTGCCCAACTGCTGGGGTATTGTGGTGTTAAGAAAAAGAGCCTGGGTGAGAGAGCCAGAAAATGTTAAGAGCCCACTCTCGTATCTAAAATTCTGCTTACCCAGCATGATCGGCAATAGAAAGCCACACATAAGAACAGAACCAAAGTGTAAGGGAATGGGAATGGGCTTTGGGAATTGGCCTGAGGCTAATCCGGGGCTCAGTACAAAGGGACAACGTGGCATGGAGGGCTGGAAAGGGGTGGTGTAGGATGCTTTTATCTTTGTGGCAGGAGTCACCATAAGGCATGCCTTTAATCCTAATCCAAATAACCATACTTTAAGGGAATTCTAGCAATTTCTGAGGTTTAGTTATAGGATTCGGATTAAGATCCAGGCTCTAGAAAGAAACACTCCCACAAATGGGGGGGGGTGAATAGAAGAAATCCCAAAATCCTGCCTGGCAACTTGTTCTTAGGAAGTCTGAGTGTTTCCCGTGAGGAGCACAATCTGAAATGGGTCCCTTAAATGCAGTCGTGTTTCTGTTAGAGCCAGAAGTGATGCGCTTACTTCTTCATCATAAGGAGTGAGTCCCAATGACCAAGTCTTACCATTCCAGTTGGACAAAGGAATTTCAATTCAATTCATCCAAACTAACTGGAGAAACTGTGGAGTGGGTGTTGAGAAATGTTTAAATGAGTGAAGTAAAAGCCTTTTGAAAAGGAAGATTACAATCTAGTTTTGCTAGAATTGTGTGAAAGGTCCCTTTGGGGAGATCTCAGTAAACCCCACGCATCCAGCTCCATCACGTATCTCCCCAAGTGAGCCAGCAGCCGCAGTGCAGTGTGCAAGGAGGGCTGAGGACATTTCCCATCGGATGGGTTGCCTCCAGGCGAGATGAAATCAGCTCTTCCAGCACCATCTTACTTTCTTTGTGTGATCAAGTGCTTACATTTGATAAACTGGAGAATATCTGGCTCCCGTGGTGGGGGTGGAGGGCACACAGTTTTTACTTTCATTTCAATTTTCTTAATGATTTCCCTAGGAAATTACATCATTTTGCCTGAAGCCATTCAATCTGTTAAACCTGTGTTTTTACTTCTGAAGTAAACAGACTCATGAGTCACTACAAATCTGGCCCTCCGGTCATCTATATTGGTCATAAACACATCCACGACAAAGAATAAGGTCCCACTGCCCGCTGCTAAGTCTGCCAACGTGGGGTGCTACATAGTAGCTTTTGGGTTTTTTTTCTAGTGGGCATAAACATGTGTCACGTGAAGCATAATATAATAATAATAGCTACCATTTATCATGCACTAGGCTCTCGGGTGATATCACCAAATCACTGCAGCAAACCCCAAGGAGGAGGTACTGTTGTCATCCCTGTTTTACAGGAAAACTCCACGTTGGACAGGTGAAGAAGCATCTTGCCCAATGTTACGCCCCTGGACAGTGAGGAAACTAGGGCTTAAGCCCAGACCATCTGGGCCCTAAAACCTGGGGTTTTCCCTGTCCCTCTTCACTGAGTCAGCTCAGACCCAGCATGCCCTTCTCCCTCGTGCAGTGTTGTTAGGACCTCTTTGAATGCTCTCATGGAATTACATGATACACTCCCACACAGTGGGATGCTTGGTAAACATTTTCAGCTTTGAGTCACGTGAAGATTTCTATCTCCTGAAATTCCTCGTCAGATGATCTATAGTACATAATATGGAATATCGCTGTTAGTTTAAAGGCTTTATTTACCAAAACACCCAATTCAGACTAGTTAAAAACCATTTATTACCCTAAATAATTGTGATACCATGTGAGTAAGGTTTTTTTTTTTTTTGAGAGAGAGAGAGAGGGTGCAAGTGAACGAGGAGCAGAGAGAGAGAGAAAAGCGGGGCTCACCAGAAGCAGGGCTCAAGCTCAACCAAAGCGGGGCTTGTGCTCACCTGATGTGGGACTCAAACTCACGACCCATGACATCATGACCCGAGCCAAAGTCAGATACTTAACCGACTGAACCACCAGCTGCCCAACCATATAAGTAAATTCTTTAAAATCCATTTAGAACCTCAGCATAGTCAGGTATTATACTTAACACAAAGAAACGTAAGTGAATTATGAATGCCATTTAAATTTATCCTAAACTGGGAAACTTAAATCTCTAAACTAATGATTTCTAAAGTTTGTTAATGTTTATTTATTTTTAAGAGAGAAACAGAGACAGAGACAGTGTGAACAGGGTAGAGCAGAGAGAGAGGGAGACACAGAATCTGAAACAGCCTCCAGGCTCTGAGCTGTCAGCACAGAACCCAACACCGGACTCAAACTCACGACCCATGAGACCATGACCTAAGCTGAAGTCCGTCGCTTAACCAACTGAGCCACTCAGGTGCCCCTAAACCAATGATTTCTAATGTTGTTTTTGTGGGATATTACAATTATCTTTCAGGATCCAGTTAATTGTATATATTATATAAAATTTATATACAGTATAATTACTATGGTATANACCCAAGGGACCAGCAACGTCAATGTGAACCTATTACATTAATCTGGGGTTTAGTAAATCTAGCATTCAAAAATGTTGACAAACCCCAAAATGTCATAGTCTTTGATACTGCTGTAGAATGGGGCAGGACTTCGCAGGGAGGTCCTGACAAACCTTAGGATATAGACCTGTTCTAGGTTGACTCCCTTAAGAAACTAGGTCACTGGAAACTTCCAGAGAGGAAATCTTATGATGAAGGCCACAAATGTATCATAGGACACCCAGCCAAAGGAAGCTGTTGAAGGACTTCACCTACTCGTATTCATGTAAATATGCTGAAAAGAGGAGGCTGGCTTTTCCTTCCCAGCAGCGTACAGGGAAGGCTCTGACATGTTACATATGTAAGTCCATCCAGATGAAAATGAAAAATGCAGTCATCCAAAGAGGATATTTAAAAGTATATATGTATCTTTATATATGTATCTCTGTGCACAGGTGTGTACACATATAAACATATATAAATGGACAGGTAAATAGCATTTGGCACAGTGCCTGGCACCTAGGAAGAAAAGATTAAATGGTGTGTGTGTGTGTGTGTGTGTGTGTGTGTGTGTATGTGTGTGTAAGAATGAAAATTTGGGCTTTTTTTTTCAGTTTTGCCATTATAAATGTGACTACAAATAATGCATTTGTGATTTTGATAGATATCTGTATATTGTACTCCAAAGCTATTATTGTACTCTTAGTTTGAATCACTATTTTATATAACATCTCCATACAGATATACATGTATTAATGTCTATCTCTAATATATACATGGTTCACCATGCCAATATTGACATGGTCTATGTACACGTACCCATACCTAAAGCCAGATTTATAAGTATATGATGTGAGGATGAATCTCTCCTTACTCACAGGCTAATCGTGTCCTTCCTTGTATGGTCTGCAGTGATGGGGCAACCTATATGTCTGTGGCCTATAAGAACCTATCGACCAGCAAGTTGTGGTAGCCCAGATGGCAGAGCTGTCCCAGCTGTGTAGAAAGCAAAAGAGTTGGGATATACTTCTGGATGCCATGAAAGTTTTTATGTTGGTGGTGGTTGATTGGTTGGTTGGTTAGTTTGTTCGGCTTGGTTTAGCAGTGATATTTAACAAAGGTTGGTTGCAAGTTCAAGTTAAAATTTATTTAACTTCTTTTAACTTCTCAAAAAATTAAAAATTCTTGAGCAAATAATGAGTTTTTGAATTATTTCTGGATTTCATTTAACAATTTCAATCTCTGTGCTATGTTGGCATGGGTAACTGAGCTGATAGAGTTAATCCTCAAATATAACTTCCTTTATGTGTAAGCAAACTGCATTTGTAAACAAATTGGCTTGTGAACTGGAAGACAGATAGCGGCATGGACGTTGGTTTGATAAGGATCCACATGTAATCAGATGTCCAGTGCGGGGGGAATGCCTTTGGATGGCTTTGCTGCTAACATTTCCTAAGCTACCATTAGAGGCAAAGAGTCTGCCTTCGTAGTTCTGAAAGGCAAAATAGCTGATCTTTAATGTTTAACTAGTTAAGGTAGGGTATATCTAATATTTAAATGCTAGCATGTAAAAATGTGGAATTGCTTCACTGAACCCACAAATGAGTTTTGAGTGAAGTGACCTTGTCAGGTAATTGGACATTTTCTGCTTGTGACACCCTATCTTTCTGAACAAATTTACCTTTCTCACTTCCAATCTTAGACTATTGCTGGTAATTAACAAGTTTTTGTGTAATTGACTGGTTTCACAGTTAGAAGTAAAAGTTAGTTGGGAACACCACCAAATTTAACTTTCAAAGCTATAATTTTCTGATCAGTAAATGGAGGCTTATGCACGCAGAGCAATATAAGAAGTAATAAAAGTATCATTGGATAGGAGAGTCTGATTCCTTCCAAGATAATAACACTCTTCATCTCTAGTTAAGTAACTGAGATATTTTACTAACATTTTATAATGTTTAGAGATATTCTAGTGGCAGAAGCTCTTTGAACCCAAAATGGAACCTAGATATTTTGAGATTCATTTATTTAAGGCAAAAAGAAAAAAATTTAAGGAGTGCCAATTAAGCACATTTAAAGAGTTAGCTTTTAAAAAGTATTAATTGTTAGACTATTAGTTCTGAATGATCTGGAATAACCAACAAATAAAACCAATACCCCAACACCCACCTAGCATAGTGCCTGCAACAGTCAGTACTGGACATATGATTGTGGACAAAGAAGGTTATACATAAAACATAAGGACCGTGGGCTTTTAATAATCATATTTTTTATAACTGTTCAGATGAAAAAGAAGGAGGGAGTTGTTCCTCTTCCTGTATGAGAACATTGGTCATAATTAAATAATAGGTCAATAGCATAATTCAAATAATCCAGAAGCTCAAGGGTTCATATTCCCGACTTATTGCTTCATACGTGGATTCCCGTGACAGAATGGTTGGCAAACTCTTGGCCTTAAGCAGTGAAAGCCTCCCTGGGTTAACTCCACAGTACTTCTTGTGTTTGCTTTTGATCTCCTCCCGGCCACTCCATGAATCCCAGACTCTTAAACCGTCATGGCAATGTTACTTTCAATGTGGTCAGGCTTATCTATCAAAGGCTTTACCATTTTTTTCTTTGCTCACTTTAAATGAGTTGCTCCAGATAGAAGATATTTCCTTAGCTATACAAGAGAATGACATAGCCGGGACCCTGTTGTTTCAAGGCCACGGAGCCATGTTCTTCATTTCGCAAAGAAAACCCATATAAGGTGATCTTTGTGTGGCTAATATGCTGTAGTTTTAGAGAAACATGCCAAATGCTAATAAATGATTAAGTGCTTCAAAGGGTGTTGACAGATAAAGCCTGAGCTGAAATAAGATTCAAGATGTAATTTACGATGTGAAACAATCTCTTTCAAGACTTTGCGGAGTTAAGACGAGGTTGGTTATGTTTGGGAGACAGCTGAGTGTGGTGTATCAGGTACACCTTACCTAACAACTTCTCTAATTTTAGACCTCTGTCTTTTCCTCTTTCCAGTGCTTTTATTTTAGAGATTGATTATTTCTCTTTCCCTATAGACCCTCTGGTGAAAATGTAAACGAAGAAGAAAATAGCCAAAGTGTGATGGAAGAAGAGCAAGAAAGAGATTCATGCTTTAGTCAGAAATGTATTAGCCAAGTTGACTGATGCTTTTCTCAAGCAACTCTCTGTCCCAAAGACTCACAGCCACACTCATGACTCCTGACTTGTGTCTTCTCCCTACTTCTGCCCTCTTTAGTTCAATTGTATTATCCAGAAAGGAGGAGAACTATCCTCTGAATGTTTACATTGTACATACCTTCTTTCCCCCTCACTCAGTGTTTTCAAATTATTTTAAAGGGCTTTTAGATTCCATGGTAATAAAATGTCTTCTCATAGTAGCTTACCAGTGTCCCATAAATATTTTCTGGATAGAGTTAGGTTTAAGTAAGACATGAAATTATTTAATAAGGCTTGTTGACTTCATGAAGTTTCAGAGTCTCTTTCTGAGCTTTGAGACCGTAGGGTTGTAATTCTCCCATTTCTTCATATGTCACGGTGATTGTAAAAGATAAGTTCAGATAAATGAATCAAATAATCCACTAGGTCTGTAAAGAGCATTTCTTAATGTTCCTAGTTGAACTCTTCAGAATATGTAACATGTCAGTGAGTTTTTAAGCACAAACTGTGGGCATATTGCAGATAATAGGAGATGAGCAATCTATTTATTGATCTGCTAGACTTGAAAAAGATTTCATTGGAACACTAGTAGAAAATATATTTAAAGTAAACTTAAATTTCTCCTAAGGCATATTTTTTTAAATCTTTTTTTTCTTTTTGCTTCTGGAGATTTTGTTTCAAGAAACTGAATTCATCCTCATGGAGTCGATGTTCTATTTCAACAAGTCACAGGAATGTTTCCAGAGCAGGAAAAACCCTCTGGTCTGTGGGTGTGCACACAACAGATTCTTGGAGACAAGGCCTCTGTCTCGCACAACTCCAGGGGGCACTGTGCACACTGTGGTCTGTTTAAGTGTCACCCCAGGGGTTAAACTGGCATTATTTCTGACCCACGACCTAATCCTCACGACCTAATCGTTAGGTGATTAAGTGCATTTTAATGGATGCAGGATGGAACTTGTGATTGATATCTGTCCCCAAGGGCACAGGTACAACATATGTCAAGAAAATATTTTCTAGGCACTTGACCAGCAGCTTACCTTAAATTCTGTCCATACATACGATTAAAAAAAGAAATGGAAATCCCTGAAGAACGTGCTCTATCTTTAAAATGCCAGTTCAAATGCAGAAAGACTCTTATCTGCTGCAGGAAACAGAGATAAAAACAGAAGAATACACCCTTTCCCAAAGCTGTGAAACACAACCACTCCGTTATTTCCCTCTTTTGACTCTTACTGTAAAAACATTTCTATAATACCAGTCATTTGAATGAAATGTTCACACTTCATCACAGCCATCTGGCAAAGTAACCCTGGTTGTTGTTGTAAATACATTGCTCACCCAGCCTTTTAAACAATCATGTCCTACAGCATCTCCACACTTAAGGCAGCCGTCTCTGCCAAATTTACAGCTACAGCTCCTGGTGGGATCCCATTAGATATTGAGAAACAGTAGGTTCTGTTTTATGTCAGTCATTTCCTTGGCAGCTTTGAGTAGGAGCGACAGGATGGGAGAGGAACGTTTGCTTTTCGTGTTTTCTAGCCTGCTTGGAAGGCAGAACTCCAAAAAGCCAACCATCACCCTTCCATCCCTCAGGGCCCTGGCTCTGGGGTGTCAAGAAGGCTTGATCCTCTGGAAAGAGGAAGGAAGGGCATGGACTAGACCCTACAAAAATAAATAAATGCATAGCCATCTCAGTTCTCTAAAGACTTTGTTTCAAATATGAGAACTGAAAGTTCATGACAAAAGTTTTATTACAGTTCTGCCTTACGATTGCATTCATTCATTCATTCATTGCACATTCATTCACCTTTAATCAATGAGCATTTAATGAATGACCACTGTGCGCCTGGCACTATCGCTAGACATTAAAAATGTGATAGAATATTCTGAAACAAAAAAACAGTTAAAGCTCAGTATATACTCTTAATTTAAAAAATAGGAGAAGAAAATAGTATCTATGGTTAATGAAGCGATTGGGCATTTGTTAGTGCAAGACGGTTAACTTTCGAATTTCCTGACTTTATGGGGCTTGATCCCTTTGGGCATTAACAGCGGTATGTATTAACAGGGTTTTCTCCATTTAATTTCTCAAGAATGTGATTTTTAATTAAAAAGAGAAATGAAAAATGTAAATCTCCCAGTTGGAGAGATTTTGTAGGAATCATTAACAATAATTATAAAAAAAAGGTATTTATTTTCTGATCATGCTATTTATCCTTTTAGAAATTAAGGGGAAAAACCATATACTATAAAAATAATTGTTAAATGTAATATAAAAATAATGAATTTGTATGCTGTTGCCTTTTTTCTTTCATAAACAGCCATTCCAAAGTTATGCAGTCATGGTCATCCTTGAGTTTCTACTTATATCTTATAATCAGTATGATCACATCTTTTTTCAATCCACTGTTGATTTTATTTATCTGTATTTATTCATACAAAGCAAATGTTCTAGGGAAACAGTATAAGCCATAGGGGAAGGGGATCCCAAAGCAGGGGCTGTCATGTGTCAAATGGACACCACGCTATAGGACCTAACGGTAACAAAAGCTCTTGGTTGTATGAGCCACTGTGATATGAAAACTAGTAGTAGTTATAGGGGTAATTTCTAACTGGCTCACATTTAATAAATGGTAGGTAACATATATTCAAACTTAATTTTAGGCAGAACCTAAAATTTTAATTCCTCTGACAGCGACCTAGAAGCAATACAGAACTCTAACATTGATTTTACAATTAGAGAGATTTGTTTGATTACATGCTTGATTTGTCTTCACTATTCAGATCTTGCCCTTAAGTTATCTAATTGAATGGAGTAAAGTCCAAAGAAAAAACTAAACATGAGTAATAAGAATGAGTTATTGTTGGGTTTAAAGTTAGAATTGCTTCCTCTTACAGTAAAAAGAATCAATTTCTCCTACAAAGAGGAAAACTATATTGTTGGACTTCAAATTTGGTGTTGGATGTCATGATTTTTGTCAACAAATAGCAAAATAATTAATTTTCAGTTATCACAAAAATCTATAAGAATACTCTTTCACCAAAATTTAAAGATGGCATCTTGGTTGAGAGTGATTTTTGTCTTTACACTTTAGTAGATCTTCCCTTACCTCCACTTGGGGTTTTGTTCATTGATAAGCAAGAGGTTGATGTCTTTGCATTTTTTTAATGTTTATTATTTATTTTTGAGAGAGAGAGACAGACAGTGCACGCGGGAAAGGGGCACAGAAAGAGAGAGACACAGAACTGGAAGCAGGCTCCAGGCTCTGAGCTATCAGCCCAGAGCCTGATGTGGGGCTCGAAACCATGAACCGTGAGATCGTGACCTGAGCCAAAGTCGGACACTTAACTGAGCCACCCAAGCATCCCAATGTCTTTGCATTTTAAATAAACTCCCAGAACTAAATTGCCCAAGACTTACTGGAAGCCATTAAGACCGAGATGAGCATCAGAAGTGGGCATGGTTTCCGCCACTGGGTGTCTGGCTTCTCAGCGTCTCCACGAAGCCTTCTGATTGGAGAGGAGAGGCAGGGGTTGCCAAAGTCACCCTTCTCATTACAAAATAATAGAAGTGACGGTAGGCACATTGTCTCTCATCTTTTGCACCCTCCCAGGATGAGCAGCCTGAATTGAAAGGCTGCTAAAAGCTAACAAAGGTTAATGCTCCCTAGTTGTAGATCCTTTCCCTTTGGAAGGGGAGATCAGAACACTGGAATCCCTCAGTTATGATTAGGTTCCTGACGATCTCTGCGTCACATGTGAAGAGAATGGTTACAGTTTTTAGTTTGTGTTTCCCTGTCCTCTGTGATAACTTGGGTCAGAGGTCGAGCCGCAGGCCTCCCAGTGGTATGAAGAGCAATCATCCAATCCCTGGGCTGAGCCAAAAACAATAGTGACCTCAAAACAGGGCCTGGATTCATTGCAGAACTCCTTTCCATTGGCCAGACTTCTTTCCCTTCAGTGGCCTGGACACTCATTCATCTAGATTCATCTGATGCCTGCACCTGGGGGATACTAGTAGTTGCATCTTTGGAAATAGTTTGAGGCAAATAAGATATTTAGAAATATCTTAATTTTTGGATATTATCTGAATAAGATAATAGGTGAAGGAGAGACTTTATTTTGCATCTAGATATTTTATTATTGACACATAGCTATGGGTCAAAATACTAATGTCGATTTAATTCTAAACAAACTTTCTTCTATGGTCAGATATAGACTCTAAAATCAGAACATGTGGGTTCAAATGTGGATCGGTTACTTCAGTGTGTAATAAAACAAGTTATCAGGACAAGTAACCAAGTGAGTAAACCAAGGACAAATACATTGCTTGTCGAATGGTGAACAGCAAATAACCCCAAGACTCAGTGGCTTGAAACAGTAAATATTTATTATCTCACACCCGGTCTGTGGCTCTAGAATTCAGGAACCGCTTAGCTGAGTGGCTCTTGTTCAGTGTCTCTCATGAGGGTGCAGCCAAGATATTTGCCAAAGGCTTCAGTTTTCTGAAGATTTGCCTAAAGCTGGAGGAATCTCCCATTCGTATAGCTGGCAAACTTCTGCTGGTCGTTTCCAGGAGGCCTCAGTCGCTCGCCATGTTGGCCTGCCGCTGGAGACGTGGGTGTCCTCCTGATGTGGCAGCGATCTCCCCAAGAATGAGCCATCTACCAGATGCGAATGCCTTTTGTGAACCAATCTCAGCCATCACACATCATCACTTTCACCCCATTCTGTTTGTGAAAAGCAAATTGTTAAAGCCAACCCACATTCAAGGAAAGGGAAAGGAGGTTTCACATTTTAGAGGAAGGAGCAGCCAAGAATTTGTGGACGTATTTAAAACCAACACAGCATGTTAATAAACTTCTAAGCGCCTCAGTGTTCTTACCTGTAAAATGGGGATCTGTAGTACTATCTCATAGGATTTCTTCAGGGATGTCAATGATATGGTATGTGCAAAGAACTTAGAATAATGCCTAACTGTTAGTTTTGTTTTCTTTCTCCCCCCGCCCCAATACCTCTAAGAACAATCAGAATTAGAAAGAATATTGTCTGGATAATTTGTAAGAAGCTGGTCTGGTAGGGTCTTTGGAACTGGTTGGAACCTTTTTATTCCTATGTTTCCAAGGTCAATCGGCAGTTCCTTTAAAGCATCTTGAGTTCATAGCTAGTTCAGCCCTGAGGCACCATGAGTCTTCCGCATTTCAGTAAATGCTTCCACCATTTATATGACAAACCCCTTAGTTTCCTGACTTCTCACGTCTTATATCTGAACCAAAAGAAGTCCTGCTGGCCCTCCCTTCAAACATAAGAAAATATTTGGTCTACAACGTATTCTGTTCCCCGAGTCACCACAAGGTCCAGCTGACCACAATCTCTCATTAGAGCTTTCTATCTTGACCCCACATTCTATTCTACATTGAGCAGCCACAGTGATCTTTTATTGTTATTTTTGTAAATGTGTGTTTATTTTTGAGAGAGAGAGCACGAGCAGAGAAGGCCAAGAGAAAGAGGGAGACAGAGAATCTCAAGTAGGCTTCGTACCGTGAGCACAGAGCTTGACGTGGGGCTCAAACTCACAAATTGTGAGGTCACGACCTGAGCTAAAATCAAGAGTCAGGTGCTTAACTGAGCCACCCAGGCACCCCTGACTGTGATTTTTTTTTAAAAACATAGATATGACCATGGCATTTCTCTGTTTAAAACCTGACAATGAATTTCCTCTAGAAATTATTTAGACCTCCCCCTCTACAGCTTCATCTCTTAGATAGTTGGCCTGCATCGCTCTATTATAGCCTTGATAGGCTTCTTCCTGAAAGGTCAGTTCACTAGGTTTATTTTTCTACCCAAGACCTTTGCATTTGCTCTTTCCTCTCCCCAGAATTCTCTGCATGGCTTACTATCTTATATTAGTCAGATCCTTTACTCATATGCTGCCTCTTCAGAAAGATGTTGCATGATAAGCTTGTCAAGAAATTACTCCAAATCCCACCATACTCTCTTCATATAATGACAATACCTATGTGACACCATATTAAATATTTGTGTGTGTTTTTTAATCTGCCTCCTTCACAAGACTGTAAGCTCTAGGAAAGCAAGGAGTTTGCCTTGTTCATTGATATGCACCCTGTACTCAGAATGGTGTCTGGCATATATTGAATGCTCAGTAAATGCTTATTGAATGAATGAATGAATGAATGAATGAATGAACAAGTAGAATTCTGACTCAGTTGATTAATCCAGAAGTCACAAGGAAAGACTAGGCTGATCTACAGACATATTTTTGTTAATACAATGTTATTCCACAGTGTTTTTTTAAATATGAGTTAGCTGGCAACTTTTATAATTATGAGGTTTTATATAAAAATTCCAATTTTTTAAATTAAAATCAAGAGGTTTTGTTGTTGCTGCTGTTGTTGTTGTTGTTGTTGTTTTAATTTGGGATTCCTTGGCAAAAATCATGTCATGGTTTTTAAGCAGCTTCTCCTTTTAGATAGGATTTACCCCACACCCTACCACTCTGTATTATCTTCCTGGCACCAATGACTTTCTTACACCAGACTTCTTTACCCCTCTGTGTTACCTGCCTGGCCCCATAGATCTTCAGGACCCTAGAGTAAACATATCTGTGATAAGTTTGCAAACATCTGTCCTACATGTCAGTGCCACTTTTCGTGTCTAGCTTGGAAACAAAATTGGTCTCATGTTGGAGCTCCAAGTCACATTCACATGAGACACACAGCTCAGCCTTTGGTGTCATTTTGGAACAATCACCCAGCTTGACAGACTCTACAAAAAACGTCACTAAAGTGAAAGGACGGAAAGACTCAATTGTGTTTCAAAATAGTTTTTACTTTTGGAAGATTATTTTTTAAAGCATTTTTAAAAAACATTGATGTGAAATACTTTTCTTTATTTTCAAAACCTCATGAACATTCAACCCAGATGTTTACCTAAAGTGATTCATTAACCAGGGTGGGGCACACCCAGTTGTCCTAAGAAAGAAATTAACTGATTTTCACAATAGATGGTTGCACAGTCTAAAGTCAGATGGAGAGAAATATATATATAATAGCAAGAACTTATGTCTTTTTACTCATGGTAGAGCTGGTGCTTATATATTTTAGAGATTTGAATATTAAGCATCCACAACATGGCAGGAACTATATTAGGCAGTTGTAGAGGCCATATTCTCTTATACTCTAAGGATTCCAGAGAGCAAAAACTGAACAAAATAAAAAAGTGAATGTTATAATAGATGCAATAATTGTTGATAGGTGCTATGGATAGAAAGGAAAGTGGAGCAGAGTAACAGAGATTGGAACCTGGCTAGTTACTATACTAATAAAGTGGTTCAAGTAGGCTATGTTGAAGAGATGAGGCTTGAGGAAGTTCTGAAGGAGGTAAAGGAGTGAGCTGAGTGGATCTGTGGGGAAAGAACCTTCCAGAATAAGGAAACACCTAGAGTAAAGCCCTAACACAGGAGTGTGTCTGGGGCTTTCAAGGAGCAGTGTACGTATTCCTGCTGAGCTCCTGGGTAGTCAAGTTGACTACAGTAAAGAAGAAGAAATATACAAATGCACACTCTGTTCTCCACAGGAAGAGTCTAGTCTCCTCAGCTGAAGAACAGTTATCATCTGTTTTTAACATTTATCATCTATATTTTAGATTGGCCATGACCTGAGCATGTGAGACTCCATGACAGTAGAAGAGATGTTTTTGCTGCATCACGTTCAGTTTTCTAAGGGGAACTCAAAAGACTGGCCCCACTTGGCCCAGTGGTTGAGATTCTGATCCTAAGCTACTGTATATGCATAACAAATTCTCATGAACTGGCTGCATTTTCCTTATTCCCAACCACTCTCCTGATCCATATATCGAACACTGATGCTTTTCAAAGGAGTAGTCTATGAGGAAAAGAAGAACTGGGGTTGGTTTTCTGACTCTGCATGTTAATTACTGTCCACTAAGTAATGCAGTTCAGAGGGCACCGTGTGAAAATCTTGCTAACAGAGCTTCATGTCTTCTCAATGCAGCTGCTTGCCGAGGACTGGCCCTTTGGAGTTGAGATGTGTAAGCTGGTGCCTTTCATCCAGAAGGCCTCCGTGGGAATCACTGTGTTGAGTCTATGTGCTCTAAGTATTGACAGGTAAGAGCGTATATTTAAGCTGGGTATATCCTGAACACCGTACTATTGCTATGTTACTTAGAAAATAAACTATGTAATTCAATGAAAGCAGGCTCTGCAGCTTGACAAATAATTCTACTTTGTTCTCCAGATATCGAGCCGTTGCTTCTTGGAGCCGAATTAAAGGAATCGGAGTTCCAAAATGGACAGCAGTAGAAATTGTTTTAATTTGGGTGGTCTCCGTGGTTCTGGCTGTCCCTGAAGCCGTGGGCTTTGATATGATAACCATTGACTACAAAGGACGTTACCTGCGAATCTGCTTGCTTCGTCCTACTCAGAAAACAGCCTTCATGCAGGTGCATTTTACCTTTTCCATTCTGTTCTTGCCTCATAAATACTTAGCTACTTTTTGCCTGATCTTCCTTACTTGGAATGCTATTGATTTATGACTGTCCTTGGCATAAATTAAGAGTGTAAGCCCCAGGACTGTGGGGCTAACAGTGACTAATGACCCATGCGGTGGAAAGCTAGGTCACTACTTCTGCAAGAATTCCCTGGTGTTCAGGGATACGGGTAAAGCAAGTTCATATGACAGGTTCGATTTGAACTTATAGCTCAACTCCTCCAGAAGGACTGCCAACTACTACACGTTCTTCATAAGACAACACAGCAGCCATCAGAGGGAGTGGATGGTTCTGTGAATGATCAAGTAGGGAAGATGCCCAGATGTGGAAGGGTTCAGAATGGCAAGCCGGTCCTCTCTCTAAAGGGAAAGCTGCTATTGCAAAGAACTTTTCATCTTGACCATTTATTCAGGAATGTTTAATCAGGAAACAAGGGGCGTAATGGCAATGCTGGTATTTGAAGATAGATCTTAAGTGTAACAGACTCTTCCCAACAGAATGGATTAAGAGGTGTTAATGCAGGTGTCACCAATGGTTATTTTCTATTTCACATATAAGAAGACCGTATACAACATTAGGGATTATACATGTATCCTGGTAATAAAAAGAAAAAGAGGGACATTAATGTGAAGTTGAGAATGAGATTGCTATCCTCTTGTGTCTTATTAGTTAAAAGGAAAAAGTACTGCATAGATTACAAAAATTCTGCTCCAACACAGTTGGAAAAAAAAAAAAAAAGAACAGAAATAGAATAATAGAAAAGGCCTAAGTCATAAGCAGCTTTGATTTTCTAATTGATAAGTGAGACTTATACATTTCTTAATTAATAACAGACCTTTCCATACCTATCTTTTTTTTCCAGGAAACACATTTGTTAATAAGTGAGTGCTTCCCTTAAACACTAGGATATCTTTACACATTCAGATGTGATATTTCACAGAAAGAGTACCTTAAGGATGTGTTTACTTAAGGATAATTTGCTTGTGTGAAGACAAAAATATTTGAATTACCAAATATTTTTAATTTTGCTCAACTGCTTAAATTTTTGTGCATAATTACAGCACACTGCCTTCGAGAATTGAACTGCTCTCTAGGGGAAGTTTCTTTCACTTAACTATTTCATTTAACTATTTGTTCAGTAGATGTGGCTTGAAATATTCTATATAGTGTTTATGAAATGGATCTACTTTAGAAGTAGATGAGTATTTTTTTTAACTTTAGCATTTGGTATATAAGATGTTTTTTACAGACTAATGTTAATCATAGAATTCTCTCCTCTCCATAGTTTTATAAGACAGCTAAAGATTGGTGGCTATTTAGTTTCTATTTCTGCTTGCCACTAGCCATCACTGCATTTTTTTATACTCTGATGACCTGTGAAATGTTGAGAAAGAAGAGTGGCATGCAGATTGCTTTAAATGACCACTTAAAGCAGGTAAGAAAATAGAAATATGTGTTCACTCATGATTGTATTATAATTATGAATGAGAAAATTATTACAATGACAATAAATTAAAATTATTATACACTAGAGTATACTTCTTTTTTCTTCTGGTATATTTGAAAATACAAAGAATTTTTTTTATATTATCTATCGAGAGATATTCTATGTACTCTAAAAGATCTAGAAAGAGCCATTACTTTTTAAAGATGAATCTCTAGTCATTTTAGTTCTAATTCACAATAACTATTCAATTTAAACCTTGATGTTCTGAATTTGTACAAATGTCACTGGCTTTTTGTAAACAATATTAAGTATTCTGTGTGAGAAGGGAGAACACTGTGATTATCTGAATCATCTATTTAGTCTCTGACTATGGTTTTATTACAGAGACGGGAAGTGGCCAAAACAGTCTTTTGCCTGGTCCTTGTCTTCGCCTTATGCTGGCTTCCCCTTCACCTCAGCAGGATTTTGAAGCTCACTCTTTATGATCAGAATGATGCTAATAGATGTGAACTTTTGAGGTAAGAAAGGTAAAGTAGACCAAGTTTTGTAGGTAAATGCCATTCCAAAGTTTTTTTCCACTGATCCCTTTCAGAGGCAGATTACCATTTTGCTAGTCTTCAGGTAACAATTAAGATTCTCATTATTTCCCCTTCACGCCTGTTGCAGAGGAAGGAATAAAGCAGACTAATAAGAACACTGGGAATTGAGAGGCAGAACTCTCGATTCAATCTTAAAATGATCGAAATGATGTGTGGGTGGCACTAGTGAAAATATAAGCCCTGATTCTCCTTTGCATTTTCCAAAGCCTCCTCATCTGGCACTTCCAAATGAGATTTTATTGTCAAAGAGAGAATTGGGCATGGGAGGGAGGGGCATCATGACAGAGAGAGACGGAGTGAGAGATCATTATGAGCAAATACCAGTAATAAAGTCAAAAAATTATTGAATGTGAGTAATTTTTTTCTTCCCCCAAACTGAGAAGTTTGCAAGGAATATAGGCTTAAAGCAACAAAGACATGTTTTGGATTGTTTCTTACAGCTTCTTGTTGGTGTTGGACTACATTGGCATCAACATGGCCTCCCTGAATTCCTGCATTAATCCTATAGCTCTGTATTTGGTGAGCAAAAGATTCAAAAACTGCTTTAAGGTGAGAGTATTTCAAAATAAAAAGCTCTTTTCTGCCTGGCATCAAATGTAACCTTTCCAAACGATTCAGATTTATATCTAAAGAGATATAGTAAATTATTTTACAATATTCCCTTGCATTATATCACAGACAATTTTTTAAAATATGACTTCTGCTCACAAGTCACTCTACTTGATTTCTGCCTATAAATCTTCATCAATCACTCCCTACTGCCTCAACCAATCAGTTGTACTCATAGAAACTCTCAGAAAATTAACAAAAAGGACATACATTGATGTCTGACAGATACAATATGATAAAATCAGAGCTAAGCATGAGTTAAATGCATTGCTTCCATTTTTGGTAGGTTTTGGATTGGCAGCATTGCTTGGATTATAACTAAGTTAGTATCTTTTTCATATGGGACATGAGATTGGCAAGTCAAATAGAGACATTTAATTCAGGTTTTGCCTCCTCTTTGCCATCTTGCTTGTATAGCAGAGATGTGCTACTTGATGTGGAATATGTGTTATTATTCTTCATTTGGCCGCTTGCATTGTAACGTCCACCCATCCATTTGTTCACTCCTTCAAGAATCTAACATGAATGACGTATTGCCTTCCCTTATATGGGAATGATCCACTTGTTTCTGGTAGCTCACTACTGGGAAAGAACTTGGCTTCCTCAAAAAATCTAAATCAGTCTTAAGTTCTTTGCCTACTCCTAAACTCATGGATTGTAGAGCTACAGGAGAACATTCACCAAGATTGACTCCCTCATTTTATAGCAGAAAACAATGGACCTCCCATTTTCTTATACATATAGATTCTCAGAAAGCAAACAGTATGAACAGAAGAAAAAAAATTGGATGAATCAAACTGAGACATTTATGTACTTTATAAGTGTATTGTGTGACAGTATTAAAAAGGCACATGAGCATAACATGTGGCTGACGAAAACATCAACACAATATTAAATTCACTGACATGGAAAGCAGGCTATAAAGTAGCACATATAGTATAATTTTATTAAAATAAATTATATACACACTCATGCACACATGCACATATACAGTTGTGTGTTTAGACGTGTGGCATTTGGTAATATTTCCACTTGCATAGGAAAAGGTCTTGAGTTACAAATTTATCAAATATTAAGAGAATTTCTCAAATAAGCAAGAGTAAATATCAAGAATGAGTGGTTTTCCCTCTTAATTTTAATGAAGAGGTGAGCTGTCATGATATACATTTCTTTCTCTGTATTTTCTAGTTTAAAAATTATCATATACTACCTAGGTAATTATATGTTGTTAAAGGGAAAAATAGGAGAGCATGGAAAGAAAGTGGGCAAGAACTCCCGATCATGCCCAGATAGTCACAACCCTAGAAAGTAGGAAGAGTCATGATAGTGACTGATATGAATGGATAACGAGTTACTTTGCTTTGTACAGTCATGCCTGTGCTGCTGGTGCCAATCATTTGAAGAAAAACAGTCCTTGGAGGAAAAGCAGTCGTGCTTGAAGTTCAAAGCTAATGATCACGGATATGACAACTTCCGTTCCAGTAATAAATACAGCTCATCTTAGAAGAAGGAATATTCACTTAATTTCATTTTCTTTATTTTGGACAGAAGTCACTAAAACAATAAGGCATTTGCCAAAACAAAACACCTGTGTGCTTGCACAAAATAATGTAAAAGTGTAAGAATGATTATTTTCTCAACACTCACAGTGACCCATGACATTCCACAAGCTATTTATCACATGAGAAAAAGCAGTGAGAATTAAGAAAGCCTCCTCATGAAAGCACTTAATTTTTTACAGCCAGCACTTCAATGTCGCTCTTAATAACTTCTAGTACATTCGTGTACTGCTTAGTTTTAGGCTGAACGCACTCTGAATTCCCATGAAAGAGGTGAATGTTTTAAACTAATGTGAATCTGATATAAAGGAAAATTGTGTCACTGTAAAACGAAATTTTTAAATTAAGTTTAAATCACTCAATTTAAAAATTTTTAAAAATCCTTTCAAAGGACTTTTTTAATTAATGGTGTCAAACCATTGGCTGGACTCTAAAATGTGAAAGCAAGTTGAGCTGGTGTATTTTTTTTTTTTTTGACATTAGAAACCTAATTGAAGGATCAAGAGGTAGCATCAGAGAGACTGAGGGTTTTTGAAAATCATTCACCTTTCTACATTCCAGTAAGACCAAATGTCACAAAGGGAAAGAGGGGAAGGCTTGGAATGCTATCCAAAAGACTGCTTTGAAATCCCCTTCTCATGGATTCTGCAAAGAAAATGCTACCTATGGTTTTTGTCAAGATTATTAAAACATTCTTTTTTCACTACTGTAGTTTAAACACTATTTGTTTAGTTTTGTCATCTGTAAATACTTAGCTACAATTATAGGATGTGCAGAGGATTCAACAAAGGGCTGGGCCCAGCGTGTGTATCTTTACAATGGAGAGAAGCCAGTAACCCCAAACGGGACAGGACGTGAGTTCCCTGGAGCAGGGCCCACAGGGCGCAGGAGAAAGCAGCGTCCTGTCCCATGAGCTGCAGTTAACATGGTCTGTGGCATTAGGTGTAATATGATAATTAAAACACTATTTTGTGAAATCACAAAAATTAATCCATTTAACAGCTATCTGTAAAGCTTATTACTAATTTTTATATTATTTCTGTAAATAACTAATAGAAAACAGTTACTGCTGTGGTGCTTTTTTGTCACATACAGGCGAAAGGGCTTTGGGGGACCGTAAGGGCCTCTTACTTTGTACATTCTTGCCTAATTCTTTCATCTCCCCAGCAAAGTGCCTTAGGTTAACTTGGGATGATAAGTGTGTGAAAATATGTACAAGAGAGAACGGAAGAGAGAGGAAGCGAGGTGGGGTGGGAGGAAACCCGCGGGGACGGATTCCCATTCTTAGCCTGACGTTCGTCATTGCCCCGTCACATCAATGCAAAAGGTCCTGATTCTGTTCCAGCAAAACACAGCGCAATGTTCTCAGAGCGACTGCAGGAATAAATTGGGCCCAAGAGCTTTAACTCCGTCTTAAAATATAACAGAGTTTCTACTTTCTTTTTCGCGTAGTAACCCTGGGCCACATGTTGGAAATGAGCCAGCAATGTTCTCTTCTGCCAGCATCTAATGTGATAATACAGTGAACGAAAACCCAAAGATGTGGCCAAAAAGAAATGACAATAATTAATTTGTGTGCCACATGGATTCTATTTACAGATCACTCACAGTCTTGTTTATTAATTTCTTCCCAATCACTTTCTCAGATGCTGGTCAACCCAAAAGACATTTCAAACTTTAGATTTTAAATTAGCTTTGGATGACTAATACCTTCACAGTTGGTTAGTATATTTTTTTATTCCCACTTAAGTTTTAGCTCATTTTTACTACCATGTTCTGAGTTTTGGTTCTTCCTTCTCATTTACATCCCAATACTCTTTCCTTTTTCCGTATCAGACTGTGGTCTGTAATCATCTTGCTAAACTTTGAAACCACACACAAAGAGTATGTACATGTACTATTTATAATGAAATTGCATTCAGTAGCTTTTCTAAAAACGTTTGATTTCAAAAATTTAACATGCTGATAAAAGTTGGTAAGAAGCAAACATGATTTCTCGACATAATTAAAGCCAATATGGCCACAGGAATACAGTTTATAGCAAAACATGGGTATGCTGTAGCTAACTCTATAAAACTGTAATATAAACTTGTAAAATAAATATATATTTTGTTTTTCTGTGGTCACTTAAAGTGGCAACTACTGTAGTTGCTGATTCCTTACTATGTAAACAGAATCAATAAAATTTTAAATTGTTTAAGAAAAAAAGACCAGGTTATTTTTCACTGTGCAGATAATAATTTCTTAAATATCAATAGATGAAGTGTTTAAAGGTTATACAAATGTTACAAGTAGACATTATTTATGTTAAGCATACGATAATCATGGAAGTGTAAAAGTTGTTAAATTTTCTGGTCTCCAGGCTGCATTGTTGTTGTGTTTTATTGTTGTGAGTGACCAAATATACATATAGACATTCAATTTTCCTAGGTTGATTATCTGGCTGATAATTTGCAATTATCCTCCCCCCCCGCCCCCCTGTCTTCCTATCCCTGGTGGAGCATTTCAGTGGCTAATCATTATTGGACAAAAGGTCAAAGGTGAAAGGTTGAAATGAGCTTTTGAAATTACTCGCTCATTTCACAAGCTTCTTTTGAGTGTTTGCTATGTATGAAGTAGGATGAAATTAATGAAACGCAAGTTTCCTATTTGATAGGAGACAGAAATAAAGAAATAATAACAAAATTTTAATACAAGGCAAAATGAACTGAGCACTGAGTAATCACATACTCACTGCCCTTGAGGTTCATGTGTTGCATCTCTTAGCACATGATCCCTCTTTCTCTGACCACAATAACCAAGAATTAGCATTTACTCTTTTCCCATACAATGATGTTAAACCCAGCCTAGTGTTCTAGAGCCTTCTGAGTGATCCCTGACCTCTGCTGGATTTCATCTTCTTAATCTCAGCTGAGCATTTGAGATATAGGTGTTCGGAGTTCCAGGGGCTATGTGAGAAGTACAGGAAGGGCAAATATAGGTGGTACTCTCTTTAAGCTGTCACTAACAAAAGCTTCCCTTCTCCTGAACAGTCAGTTGTCAAGTTACAATAATAATAATGCACACAATTTATTATCGAGAGTAGACAGAATAAATACAATTTAGATTCTTGGAAGAAAATCAAAAGATAGAAATGGCCAGAAATCCAAATAATGCAGAGGCCAATCTCTTTATAAGAGCAATGACTCTGAATGACTTGCTTTCAGTCATTAGTCATCCTCAGAAAGACAACATTAAATAATCAACAGATTGAATAAATATACCCAAATTGGTAAATCCCACTGGATACTTCCAGGATTTAAGGTTCACATGAGCACAGGGAATTAGTGCATCATATTAAGAAGACAGCATGTGTAATGGAAAAATCACCAGAAGGAAGGAAGGAAGGAAGGCAGGAAGGAAGGAAGGAAGGAAGAAAGGAAGGGGGGAGGGGCAAAGAAAGGGAAGAAAGGAGGGAGGGAGGAAGGGAGGGAAAATATGTCCTTGGTTGTTTTGACAATATGACCTCAAACAAGTCAGTGAACATCTCAGAGCCTCAGTTTAATTATCTCAGGTTAATATTATTAAAAATATGTATTAATATCCCCCTAATTCTTATATCAAATCAAATTTCTAGTGCACTTCTATACAATTTCAATGTACCCTCTAATATTTAGGCATACACAAATGCAGAAGACATAATCTCTGCTTTTTAGAAATTTACAGTCTAATAAGGGAAACAAGCAAACAAGGCAGCTAACAAGTTATAGGTACTGGTACATAGATACATGCATGGAAAGAATCAGGGAGTTTAGGAAAACTCACCAGAGGAGTCAGTACCTGAGCCTTAAAGGAAGTTTGTCAAGCAGACGAAGAGTCCATGGCACAGCTGACTAAATGACTACAAGTGGGACAAGCAAAATGGGTGGGCCAACATGGCCATTTCAGGGAAAGGGCCTGACCCCTCACATGCTGAGGGGGAGCCATTAGAGGTCAGGCTGGAGAGACAGGCCAGCCTGGGGCGGCTGTGTTTCACACGGTGGGGTTTGCCCTTTACCCCTGACCAGTATCTCTCAAATGTCTGCAGACTGCACACCATAGGCTCATCTGAGATGTCTTGTTTACAACACAGATTCCTGGCCTCCAACTTGGATCCATACAACCGGAACCTCTGGGGTGAGGCCCAGAAGTATTTAATTTAACAAAGACTTCAAATAGCTCTTACGGACCTAAAATTGGGAAGCCCTACAGTGTAGATACGTGCAAAGCACTGTATTTTAAACAAGGAATAACAAGATGAGCTCTGTGCTTGTAAGACTACTTTGGAAGCAGTGTGGCGCATGCATCAGAGGACTACAGGGCAGAAAGCAGTTAGACTGGAAAACAGCCCCTGCAACTAACAGGTCAAAATGCCGAGGGGCTGAGGAAGGAAACGTGCAGGGATGCTAGAAACAGGTCTGGTCTGTTGAAAAGATAGTCATCAGGACATACTGAGCAGGTTGATGTGGAAATAAAGCTCAATGTAGAGGATTCTGGCTGGAATGACCATGAACTTAGATCAGAGATCAGCAAACTATGCCTCAGGGTCAAATCCAGCCTGCTGGCCTGCATGTATAAGTAAAGTTTTATTGGAACGAAGTCACACCCATTTGTTTACATATGGGCCATAGTTGCCTTTCACAACAACAGCACAGTTGGGTAGTTGTAGCAGACACTCTATGGCCCACAAAGGCTAAATATTTACTATCTGGCCTTTATAGAAAAAAATGTGCTGACCCTTGACTTAGATAAATAATAAGGGAAAAGAGACACAGCAATTGAACTGGAGAGAAGAAAAGAGTTCTGAGGACAGAATGAACTCTGATTGGGATACAACGAGCTTCAACCAGAGAAGCTATTGCACGTGTGCGTGATGTGTGATGATGCCATATCTCTATTTCCTCAGCCGCCATTCATTCAGTAATGTCTCCTGTATATACAGAATCTTATCTCCTATATATACAGGATCATACAGGATCATATATCATGTTACCTTAGCAGTAGCAAAGGGTAAAGATTCTGGTTAATAATAGTGTATTAAACATATATGCTTTTCTCCTCATCCTTCTGAAAACTCCATTAAAATGACAAAAAAAAATATTTAAAAGTGGTGTAAACCCATGAAGGTAGAGATGAAAGGACAGACACCAGCTGACTTTTAGAAACATTGCTAAAATTGTGTAAGATAAACACCAGATGGTACAGGGCAAAGCATTCAGATTTCAGTTCTCTTTACTAAATGTCTGCAGGGAAGCAGGGTGCCATGTTCCCTGTCTCAGAAGAAACTCAGGCATGGCAGGTATCTTTGGAGGCAAGGGTCTAAAGTGAGGCCAAAATAAAAGAATTGATTAAAAATCTGAAGGATTAGACTCCAGCATTCGTCTCTAGCCTGTACAATGGGTAGGTGTTCCCTAGTCAGCTAAAAGACATGTGGCTTATTCTCTGGAGAGTTGTGCCAGATTATCCATGGACTTGGTCACAATGGGGACAGGCTGAAGGTGGAAATGAGGTCCCTTACTGGATTCAAAGGGATTAAGGAAACATCTGCCTCATAGACAATCAGAACTCACCTCTTATCTCACACGAGGCAACCAAAAGAGCAGCCTTAGACAACCCAGACAAAAGACCAAAGATTCTATTCCAGGGGGAAAAAAATCAGCTCAAGAAGAAGATACCTATAGGTATCAATATGGGGATAAGGAAGGTTCTCATCGAAATGAGCTCTACTCCTGCTCTGCTGCACCCACATAAGTAGAAGTTTCAATCTGCCACACTTTTCAGTATGAATGAGCAGACTAAGGCCAGTAGACATTTTAGGAAAACGCCTAAAGTTAAAGACAGAACCTGAAACAAACAAACAGGTGGGGGAACTGAGGAAACAGAAAAAGCACAGGGAGCTCAAGTAAAATTCAAGAAAATTAAAATAAATTTTCCCAGAGCAATAAGAAACAAGAAGCAAAACCAGAATGCTCTATATGAACAAAAGAAGCATTCAAAGATCGAGAAAGTGCCTTGGGTAATTGAAAATAGGTTCACAGAAATAAAACATAATGAAAGAATTTTGAAGGTGAAGCTGAGGAAAGATAGAATGTAAAGCTACTCTACCAAGGGATGATTAAGCAAACTAAGGAAGGAAATTAAGAAAACCAGGAAACAGGTGAGTCCAGAACAGGAAAGACTCAAAAAACGATTCTCAAGATGATGGCGCGGGGGGGGGTTATGTCCAACCGTCCACAAGGCAGTCAGTCTGGTTCGGAGCAGAAGAGCAAAGAAAGGATATCTCCAAAGAAAAAATAGAATAAAGACTGACTGCTCTTTTACCATATTTATAGGGCTTTGTAGTTCCAGGATTCCAGGAAAGCATACAGATAAATGAGTGACGATTCCATGGAAAGTCAAACAAAAAGTAATTAGGCAATTATTAATCCACTCCCCCCAAAGGTTTTTTTCTTGTAGAGAAAAAAATATATAAAATCATTGATACATGACTTGGATATAAGTAAATTTTCTTTGCTAGAATAAACATGGAAGTTTGTTTTGGCCAGATTTGTGATATAAATAAACTGGAAGAAAAGGAAGATGGAAAGTAGTACGTTATGGTCATGATGCAAGAAAAGGAAATCTTAGTTTTCTATGATAAAAATCTAATCTCCATTTGGAAAACAGTTGGGAACCATCTAGGAAAGCTGGAGATATGCTAGCCTAGGACTAAAATTTCTGCTTGTAGAGAAATTGCTATATGACCAGTAAATAGATACCAGAAAATTCATAGAAGTATTGTTTATTCCCATAAAAATTTGAAAAAAAACCTCAAACTCCATCAGTGATCATTTAAAGAGCCAAATTCGAGGATATACTCATACAATGCCGTGCTCTACAACAAGATTCTCATCCTCAGCACTATTGACATTTTGGGCTAGAAAATTCTTTATTATTTCATTAAGTATACATATCTTACGCCCTTTCCTGTATATGTGTTATATTTCACAATTTAAAAAGTAAAGAGAGGGGCACCTGGGTGGCTTAGTCTATTGAATATCTGACTTTGGCTCAGGTCATGATCTCGTGGTTCCTGAGTTCAAGCCTCGCATCGGGCTTTGTGTTGACAGTTCAGAGCCTGGAGCCTGCTTCTGATTCTGTGTCTCCCTCTCTCTCTGCCCCTCCCCCATTCGTCCTCTCTCTCTTTCTCTCTCCCTCCCTCTCTCTCTCCCTCTCTCTCTCTCTTTCAAAAATAAACATTAAAAATTTAAAAATAAAAATAAAAAGTAAAGAGAAATAGGAAGCCTATAAATAACATCCAATTGAGAAATCAAGAAACAGTAGTAAGCATATATTCTTTAGAAGTATGAAAGGAAAACTACTAAAACATGAAAAATATGAAAAATCTATGAAAAAATGAGAAAAAAATGTTATTATTTTAGGGGTATTTTATTCATGAGAGCAAAGGATTTGAGGTAGGAACAGGAAGCATCTATTATTCATTATAAGCATTATTATAGTAAATTAGGTATATATACTAGTTTAATAAATATAAAAACTAATTTTAAAACATAGAATAGCAGTACAGTGAAGCAGGTGGACACATTTTGGATCATAAGCTCTGTAGCCATTCTAGTTAGATTTTTTTTCTTTTTTTTCTCTTTTTTCTTTTTTTAATTTTTTAATAGCTTATTGTCAAGTTGGTTTCCATATAACACCCAGTGCTCATCCCCACAAGTGCCCTCCTCCATGCCTGTCACCCCCTTTCCCCTCCCCCCCATCCCCCCATCAGCCTTCAGTTTGTTCTCGGCATTCAAGAGTCTCTCATGGTTAGATTTTTTATGCTTCTTAATCACAGTGATATTTATTATAACGTTGAGTATCTGGGTTCTTTGAGGTTGGCAGAAGTATAAACAGGTTACTTTATTAAACATGAAATATAGAACCGTTTTGTCATGTTGACTAATCTATTAATTAGATTAATAAATCTAAATAAATCCCAAAGCAGATTTTAAAACTACAATACATTTAACATAATAAACAGGCAAATTCAAATGCCTTACTAAGTTAGTTCTTGCAAGTTTAAACTTTTTAGCAAACCAAAGGAAGTGGGCAAAAAGAAAACCATGAAGGGTAGTTGAAACTGAATTTCACTGTAATACATTATAGGTGGTATTACAAAAATGATGTTTTCAAGAGGTTGAAAAGTAGTATAACCAAGAATCCATGGATAAGCATAATCCTGGTACACTTTCAGACCAGAAAAGCTTTAATTCAATTGCTTACATTTGATACTATAGTCAAGTTTGGAAATTCATTTTCTCAGTACATATTTAAAAGATTGTGGAGAAAGTGAAGTGATAAATCTGAAATAAGTGGAGCTGTTCATTTATGTCTGTCAGCAGACCAAAAATCAATCCCACAACTTAGAGTTTGGTAAGAGCTCTGAAAGGAAAGCACAGAGGAGCCCAGAGTCAATGGTACTTAAGGATGACTTCCTTGAGTGACATTTAAGCTGAGGTCTGAGAGTGAATAGAAGTTAGCCAGAAGAGGGCAAGAACAGGGAAAGTTCTTCCAGGAGAGAGGACGCCATGTACATGGCATAAAGATGAAAGAGGATATGACCTCTGAAGGAATGTGTGTGTGTGTGTGTATGTGTGTGTGTCACTGGAGGCAAGAAGAAAATGACAGAGTTAAGGAAAAAAAAAAAGCCTTTTCAGGAAAGGATTTATATACTGAAGATATTCAGATTTGACCTGGGTAGCAATGGGGAGACACTAAGGACTTTCAATCCAGGAGGAACATTTAGAAAGATCACCATGGATGCACTATAGACAATAGGGGAGAGCAGAAGTGAAGTTCTAGACCCAGTTAAAAGGCCATAGGTGATTTAGGTAAGAGAGATTGTGCCCTAGACTAGGGTAATTGTCCTGGAAAGATGTAGCTGGACCACAGAGATATATGGAATAAATAAACTGGACCTAGTGATAAACGAAAGAAAAAAGAGAGAGTCAGTGATACACCCTAGGGTTGTTTTTTTTTTTTCAGTTTATTCATTTATTTTGAGAGAGAGTGAGAGAGAGAGAGAGAACACGCGTGCAAGCAGGGGAAGGGCAGAGAGAGAGGGAGAGTGAGAATCTCAAGCAGTCTCTGTGCTGATGCAGGGGTGGGGGGGAATGCACAAACCGTGCGATCAGGACGTGAGCCAAAGTCAAGAGTTGGTCACTTAACTGACTGAGCCACCCAGGCAACCCCCATCCTAGGCCTTGAGCATGGGTGATGCCATTCACAAGGAAAACTCAGCCGGTAATTATTTGATTATTTTTCTTTCTCCAAATTTTTATTTAAATTTCAGTCAGTTAACATACAGCGTAATATTGGTTTCAGGTGTAAAATTTAATGATTCATCACTTACACATAACACCCAGTGCTCATCACAAGTGCTTCCTTAATGCCCATCACCCATGTANGCATGTAATTATTTTAAAGGATGTGCATATGTGTATGCTAGAAGTGAAAAGAGAAGTATTTAAGTGAATTGAACTTGACCCTTCTTAGACTTGAGGGGCTTGTAAAGCGTTCAACTCTTTGTATCAACACACAAGAGTCTTGAGAGAGTTTAATGATGAGGGCAAACCGCTAGCAAGGGACAGGGCAGAGATACAGAAGAAGGGAGATATTTGAGAGAAGAAAAATATGAGAAAGTGTGAAGAGATGGATTCATGGAAGGAGAGATTGGGTTTAGACAGGAGGGGAGAGAGACAGACTGAGGAGGAGGAGGGGAGAAGGAGGAGGAAAGAGACAACTTGGTTAATTTTCGTGCCTGTCTTTGTTTCCTCATCTTGTTTCCTCTGAAAAGTTACAAAGACACATACAATCAAACATTTACAAATCATATTTTGTGCGGGAAATAACATTCTATTTAATTTGTTAGTTATGTAGACCAGTTTCCTTATACATAATAAACCATGTTAGGGACAACGAGGGATTTGTTGAGATAATTATAAGAGAGAATTACCAATAGAATCACTTTCTATAAATATTAGGTGGCCGCTTGAGCTTTAATTGCAAATTCCTTGGAAGTTGGGGTATGCTTCCGCGTCTTTCTTTACTAACTTCACCAGCTCGTGTCACTTAAATGCAGATTTAACTTTTTGTGTGAGATGACTTGGGTAAGGCAGGCAAACTCTACAATTAGTAACTGATGACAAATTTTAAATTCTAAGTCACAGAACATAATACATTTTGGTAGCTGGACTTTCCATTAAGCACTCCAGATACATTAGGAGCTGAGTAGTTTTAAAATGCTTTCGAAGGAGAGTCTACATTTCTTTTAAAGAGGAAATTGATTTTGACTGTCATAAAATTATTCCATGTATCAAACATGTCGGGTCTGAAAAGAGTAGGATGGAAGGTTATCTTCCATGACCTTCTTTCCCATTTAATTCTTCAATTTAATGCAAATGGTCTTCCAGCCTTACCATTCCACTGAAACACCTGTGTCAAGGTAACCCAAAACTAGTGTTGTCAAACTCAATAGTTCTTACACCGTGCTGGAGACCTCTAACAAGCAACCAGCATGGCTGACCACCTTTTCCTCCTTTAAACTCTCCCCCCGTGACTCCTGTGCACTATGTCCTGGTTTTCATTCTGCTTCATTGACCATCCCGTCTTAGGTTCCTCTGGCTCCTGACCCAGCCTCTACTGTGCCCTATTGAGCCTTGGTCTTTTCCCTCTGCCCTTCTCTTTGTACCTGATTAAACCCATTCCCACAGCCCTGAGGAAGCTGCTGACTTCCACATTTATATCATTAACCCAGCCGCCACCCCTTGCCACTGCTCCATGTTTCTCTTTTTTTTTAATGTGCCATCTTAAACATTTTTTAAGTTTATTTATTTCTTTTGAAGGAGACAGAGAGTGCAAGTGGGAGAGGGGCAGAGAGAGAGAGAGAGAGAAAGAGAGAGAGACTTTCAAGCAGGCTCCACAGTCAACACAGAGCCCAGTGCGGAGCTTTGACCTCACAAACCATGAGATCACGACCTGAGCCAAAATCGAGAATTGAAACACCTAACAGACTGAGCCATCCAGGCACCCCTTCACATTTCTCTTTACTACAGCCTAATTGATACCTCTGCATGGGTGTCCCATGGGCATAGAACACCTGACATACCTAAAATAAAACTCTTCATTTTCTTACCACACCTGCTTTCCACCCCTCCACTATCAGTATGGCCCCTGTTATGCAGAGTCCCACCAGCCACCCAGTAACTCGAAAGAATGTCGATTGGTTCCTTTTCCTTCCTCCTCATGCCCAACGCACTGGGAAGTTCCACCTCAGGGCTCTACTTCACTGTGTCTCTCAAATCCATGAACTCTTCTCCTTCCCTTACCTCTACCTGAGGTGGGGAGAACTGTCGTCATCTGGATATTGTATCCATCTATTGATTGGTCTCTCCACTTCCATATTCATGAAATTGTAATATTTTAAATAATGTAGGATCATGTCACTACTTTAACTCCTCAATAAACTCATTATACTTGAAATAATATCCAAAGTCTTTAACATGAGTTATGATGTCTGCATGACGTAGATTTTTCCTGTGTTCCCACATCTTGAGTCACTCTCCCTTTTGCTTTCCATTACCTAGGCACAGTAGTTTTCCTATGGGTCTTCAAAGCCTACCAGTTTCCTGCCCCAGGGCCTTTGCATGTACAAAGAGGTTAGACCAGTTCCTCCCCAACACCGCCTGCCACTTTTTGCATGGCTAGCTCCTTTCAGGTCTCAGTTTACTTTTGTTATTTTATTCTTTTTTTATGGTAATTTATTTTTAAGAGAGAGAAAGACAGCGTGCAGGGCAGAGAAAGAGGGAGACACAGAATCTGAAGCAGGCTCCAGCCTCCAAGCTGTCAGCACAGAGCTCAACATAGAGCTCAAACTCATGAACTGCAAGATCATGACCTGAGCTGAAGTCGGATGTTCACTAGGCTGAGCAGCCCAGGTGCCCCTCAGGTCCCAGTTTAAACGCCACCTTCTCAAGAGGTGATACCCATTCTAAAGTGGACATTTAAGCTGAGACCAAAAAGAAAGGACTCTCCTATTGGACTCTTTCTTTTCTTTTCTATCTGAGGCCTTTGCATGCTTCCTTCACAGCCCTTATCACAATTTGTGGTTTCTTTATTCATTGCTTATGTGATTTGGGGGTGGGGGGCTCTCCCAGGCCAAACCTCTTAAGGGCAGGGTCCTTGTCTACCTTATTCGCCATTGTACGCTTAGTACACGGGGCCAAATAGTGTAGAGAGAGTGAATGAAACATCCATAAAAAATACTCTCTAAAATAATTTTTAAAAATAGTTCATTGTCAAGTCAGTTTCCATATAACACCCAGTGCTCATCCCCACAAGTGCCCTCCTCCATGCCCATCACCTCCCTTCCCCTCTCTCCCACCCCCCTCAGCCCTCAGTTGGTTCTCAACATTCAAGAGTCTCTCATGGTTTTCCTCCCTCCCTCTCTCCAACTATCTCTAAAATAATTTTAAGCAATTGTTCTTTCAGTCTTAAATTTTCTCTTGTTCTCGATAAATAATGCAATCCTCTGAAACCTTTCAAACATTTTTTTTCCTCTAACAAATTGCTTGGTTTTATAATTCTTTACTGAACTGACTTCTTTTCTTTCATTCATAGATTACAGTCAGTGAGAGCAATGAGATGAGATCTTCTGGTAGTACACTTCTTATCTTTCCTCAAGCTCAAAGGCTCTTCTGAACTCAGTGGTGTAGGGAAACACCACATCTTACTTGTCATAAATAGGACAACATGACCTGAACTCAGATCACCTGGATGGATAGTGGCTTTTCTTTAATGAAAAAGGAAAGTGATTTATAATGAAATTAGATTTATTTTTCTATTTTGTTCTGTAAAACATTGTTTTATAGATAGAACATCATGTTTTACATACAGATATCTTGTCTAACAGGCATGGACTCTATCTAAAAAAAAACATTTTAAGTTTGCCTTTACCAAGAAAAGTGTGAGCCAAACAATCACTATAGAGAAAAGCATTTATTTGTTTCCAAGACTATTGCTTGAGAAATTATTTTTTGAATGTCAACTTTAAGTTTTCAGTCTGATGTAAACCAGTTCAATAGATCAAGGCACAGAAAATAGAGTAATAAATTTAGATAAACCTCAATATATCCAAAACAAATTATAAGCTATTCAGCTCACAACAGCAGTTGGAAACAAATAAATCAGGCTGGTGTCAATCCAGAGAACCCATCACTGTGTGTTATGATAACTTTCCTCTAATACAACTGGCCACTTAAGGACAGCAAGGGAAATAGTCTGCTTTTCCTATCCCCAATGTTCACCCTTAACTGCGGAATCTCTTCAAAAGCACTTCCCATGAAGTGAGCTAGCCCCAACCTTTAACTCTAGTACTTAGAAGAGTTATGAATTAGTCAAAAGGATTTCTAGTTTATCTTTTTCCAAATACTGTGATTCCTAAGAAATCAACTGTGCCAAAATTAGGGGTAAGCAGTAAGACCACATTTAGTATCAAGTCAAAAGGGGAAAACAAAATGAGGATACTGAATGCTTTTCTTCCTCTTTAGAGGTTGGTAATAAATAGGTGGTGTGCAAAGGGACCTGATAACTGGATGTGAAGAGGGGCGCCTGGGTGGCTCAGTAGGTTAAGCTTCTGACTCTTGATTTCAACTCAGGTCATGATCTCACAGTTCGTGAGTTCAAGTCCCACATCAGGCTCTGGGGTGACAGTGTGGAGCCTGCTTGGGATTCTCTCTGTCCTTCTCTCTCTGCCCCTCTCATGCTTGTGCTCTCACTCTCTCTTTCTCTCTCTCTCTCTGTCAGTATAAATAAATAAACTTTGAAAAAATGTGGATATGAAGAAATATGTCCCTTCCATCCTCTCTGCTAATATTAATAAGCTGGTCTCATTAAGCTATTAATTACCACCTCCAGCCAGGGGCCACACAAATCATGCTGTTTAAACTACGATGATTATAAATGGAGCACTGGGAGGAATTTTTAAAATCACCTATACCATCCTGCATCTACCTCACGACACACACACATGCACATATGCACACATGCTCACACGTGCACATACAAACAGACTCCCCACCTCCAACTCTATAAAGCATTTTTAAAACCCAGCCCTGGATAAGGAAATACTGCTCCACTCAGTAGCTGCCTCCTTTATCTAACAGGTTGCAACATGTTCACAAGTCTGATTTTCTGGGAAGAAAGAAAAACAAGAATTTCCTGTAAAGCCCCCAGTATTTGATAAGCAACAAAATTTCCCTTCTTTCCATTCATTCAGAGTACGGCCCTTCCTTCTGATACAATGCATGAATTTCAGAATTAAGCTTGCATAAGAACATATTTAGCTCCAAATCATATAAACAACCTACACTAACCTTGACTGGTGTCATTCAAAACTCTTACTGGCCATCCTCCAGTGGGGTGTCTCATTTGACATGCCAAACAATACTGTGCACCCTAGAGTCTTCAAATCACTTAACCCCCACAGTGATCTATAGAAAGAAGGGCCTTTCAGCTTCACTTTGCAATTTGAATGCCTTGTAACCTAATGTCAATGTCATTAGAAACCATGATTTGTTTGGTGAAAAAAAAATATTAAATCAAAGAAGTTAAGTAGAAACTACAGAATCCTATATCGCATTGGAAATATTATTATGAACCCACAGAGTATTTTCTCTTAAAATACTTATTTTCTATCTTTCCACTAAAAATTCCTAGAAAAATAAGGAGCTTACATGGTAGCAAGATGAACCTCAAGTGCCCAGATTATAATTTCCAAATAATATTAGCCACTGAAAAGAACAAATGCTCCTTAGCGAGATGATGACTCCAGCTCCGAAGCAAGATATTTACAAGATGAGTCTAGTACCTCTTATAATACCAGAGTGCAAAGAAATTATCAAAGACTTAGAAGCAAACTTGAAGAGGTTCCCACCAGCCAAAGAAATGTCATTTGAACAATTTTAAAAAAATGACTACAATGGATCAAATCATATCAAATATATGAAAAACCAATACGTTCACAATAACACAATAAACAAATAAAAACATCAGTCATTCTATTGCACCTTGTAAATATTTCTGTTATATCACCACATAATTGCCTATGGTGTGGTTCCTGATTAAATGATGAGCTTCTGAAGTGCCCATACCATGTTACATTCATTATTGCATCACTGAAAGAGGGTAAAGAGGCACTGCCCTGTAGAGAATGTCATTTGTACGGTATCCAGCAGTTAGTTGGAATTTTTCACTCCATAACTTTACTAAATCCACTTTTATCAAGTTTATTCATGGCTACCACGTTGTTAAGTCTAATGGTCAGTGTTCTGCCCTTTCTAAATCTATCAGCAGTATTTGACACAGATGATGACTCTTTTTTTCATGAAACACTGTCTTCTTTTGGGTTATTATTCCCTCTTCCTCTCCTTAGTTCCCTTTGTTGTATATCCACCATCTTCCTAAACTCTAAACATTGGAGTAGCCTAGGGCTTGGTGCTCAGACCTCTTATCTCCTCTCTCTACACTCACTCCTGAAGTAATACCACCTAGTCTCTTGGCTTTAAATTTCCTCTGTATGCTGATGACTCGCAAAGTTACTGTGCTTGTCTCAACTTCTTGTATGAACTTCAGATTTGTATAGCCAACTGTTTATTTGATAAATCCACTTGGATGGTTAGTGGATGTCTTCATATGGCATAAAGAAAACTAAAGTTCTGATATGGCCTCCTCCACTCCAAAACCTGCCCTTCCTAAAGCTTCCCCATGTCAAGTAACGTCAGCTCCATTCTTTTAGTTGCTCACAACAAAAGTCTGGAAGCCATCATTGAGTTCTCCCCCTTGCAAAACCAACTTCTAACCCATTAGCAAATCCTACTGCAGGTACCTTCAAACTACATGTAGAATCTGACCACTTCTTTCATATCCAATGCCACTGTCATGGTCTAAACCATTATCATCTCTCTCCTGCATCACTGTAAAAGCCTGTCTGCTTCTGTCCTTATTTCTTCAGAACCTCTTCTTGAGATAAATCAGATAGATCATTCTTCTCTGCTCAGACTTTTGCCCCCAACCTGAAAATCTTTCTATTTAGTTCGGACTAAAGCCAAATTAGAATTTTTACTCCCCAGTACCTCACTGAAACCACTCTCATTAAGATAGCCCAATACCACCATATCATTACATCTGAAAGCCAATTTTCAGTCCTATAGGTATTACATCTTGCTACTGACACATTCCTAGTTCCCTCCTCTCTCCCCTCACTCATCACACAGTAGCCACATTGATGTCCTTACTCTTCTTTTAAAAACTTTTTTAATTTAAATTTTAGTTTGCTAACATACAGTGCAATATTGATTTCAGGAGTAGAATTCTGTGATTTATCACTTACATACAACACCCAGTGCTCATCATAAATGCCTTCTTTAATATCCATTGGCCATCTAGCCCCTCTCTCACCCACCTTCTTTCATCAATCCTCTGTTTATTCTCTATCATTAAGACCTAAATTTGAGACAGCAAACCATGAAAATCCTAGAGAATATAGGCAGAACCCCCTTTGACCTTGGCCAGAGCAACTTCTTTCTAGACATGTCACCAAAGGCAAGGGAAACAAAAGCAAACATGAACAATTGGGACTTCATCAAGACAAAAAGCTTCCGCACAGCAAAGGAAATAATCAACAAAACTAAAAGGCAACTGATGGAATGGGAAAAAGTATTTGCAAACTACATATCTGATAAAAGATTAGTATCCAAAATCTGTAAAGAACTTCTCCATCTCAACATCCAAAACACAAACAACCCAGTTAAGAAATGGGCAGAAGACATGCATAGAGGCTTTTCCAAAGAAGATATCTGGACGATGAACAGACCCATGATAGGATGGTCAACATCACTCATCATCAGGGAAATACAAATCCTTACTCTTCTTTGAACCTGCCCATAACACTCCTGCCCAGGGCCTATGTACCAGTTCTCTCTGACTCAGTGTTCTGTCTCACTTCCTTGAAGTGTCTACTCAAATGTCAACTTTTCCAGACAACCCTATATGATACAGTAACTGTTCCTTGCCTGGTGTTTCTTATTGCCCTGTCTTAGTTTGGGCTGCTACAATAGAATACCATAGACTGGGTAGCTTATGAAAAGCAGAAATTTATTTCTCAGTGTCTAGTGAGAGCCTTCTCCCTGGTACATAAACAGCTATCTGCCTGTCTCCTCACATGGGAAAAGAGGTGAGGGAGCCCTCTGGGGCCTCTTTTCAAAGGGCACTAACCCCAGTTATGGGGGCTCCACCCTCATGACCTGATCACCTCCCAAAAGTCTCACCTCCAAATATTATCACTTTGGAGATTGTTCCAACATGTGAATTTGCAGGGACCATAAACATTCAGTCTATGTCATCACCTTTCTCTGCTCTATTTTTCTCCATAGCAATGCTTACCAGCTCTGCCACACCATAGATTCACTTGCTTTGTTGTCTATCTTCTTTAATCAGAATCTCTGCTCTATAAGAGTAGGGACTATGAATCTTTACTACTTTCACCCTAACACCTACAACAGTGTCTTGAATATGGTGGACACGTAATAAACATTGGCTGAGTTAATCCATTCACTCACCAAGTATTTATGGTGTACATTTTGGGTTCCAGGCCAATTGTTTAGTATTGTTGCCCCAGTCATGTGACTGGCTGGCCATAAAACCAGAATGAGAGCTCAGGAGTCTTGACTCCTTATCCTGTGCTCTCTCCAGTATATCTATTCAGTTCCTGCTTTGGGACTGCTGTTCCTGGTAATTACGTAGATTAATGAACATATTTTCTACAACCTGTGTTCCTCAAAAGACATGAGGTGACATCCACATGGTATGTGATATTCTTCTAGATTCTTTAAATTAAAAATCAAGAAGACAACAACTATATAGTTAAAACAATTCTACATTTTAAAGCACCTCAGTGGAGTGCAAAATGATGAGAGTGAACCTTACTGTTTGCAGTCTAGACACTGGATTACGGATAATCAACCAGGTCCCTTTGAAAGGTATAAGATAACAACTCAGAGATAGAAGACAAGATATTTTTTTCCTGGTAATGTTTTTCAGTGGAACAAGTAAACATGTGTATGTTTACTTCCTTAACATTCCACAATTTCAACTTTAAAATTGTGGGGCTACTGAGCCTACTGAGGTGCTCCTACTGAGGGGCGCTTACTGAGGGGCACCTGGGTGGCTCAGTAGGTTGAGCGTCTGACTTCCTCTCAGGTCATGATCTTGCAGTTCCTGAGTTCCTGAGCTGAGTCCTACATCGAGTTCACTGCTGTCAACACAGAGCCTGCTTCAGATTCTCTGCCTCCCTCTCTCTCTGCCCCTCATCCACTCATGCTCTCTCTCTATCAAAAATAAATAAACATTTAAAAAATATTATTAAAAAACTGCCCACTGAATAAAACATAGCTACTTTTTATTGCTAGTCTAAGGTATGAGATAACTTCATATCTAAGAAGTTAGTTACCTCAGTAATGAATAATATAACTTAAAGGTAATAATAATAATGGGCTTTACATAAATTAGTCTTTTCTGCAAGTAATTAAAAAAATAACAATGGCATCTCTATAAGGTATCTGATGTTAGAAAATTTTATTATTCCAAATATATAAAGGTAGAAACAGGAACACACAAGTTTTATATATATATAAGCATAAATATATATATGTATTTCATTGGATAAAATATACATTTTATTGAACCTCAAAATGCTATTTGAATTCCCTATTTCTAGATACCTGACAAAGCTTGAGGCATGAGAGATGAGTGAAGAGATGAGGCACAGAAGACAGTGAAGAGAATCCGAAGGAAGTCTCCCATTCTCTTAAAAAGAAAACAGAAATGTACGTTGGGGTAAAAATGCCATTCTAGCATTTTTTGGACTTTAATGAGTACACCATAGAAAATCAAACTGCACTAATGGGAAAAACAGTTAAATTCTCTCTTAGGACTGAAAAACTTATGTAAGGTAATCTCCCAGCATATATAAAATCCTTTGTTTATCATGTCTTCTGTTTGTTCACTTTTTTTTATTAATCGCAACATCTTTCCACTTAATCATACCCATTTGCCCATAAGGGAGCACAAATCACCTCTTATTCTTACGTTAGCTGTGATACTATCAGCTGCTCTGGGTTCCCAAAGAATGTTCCCAGGATAGCTGAGTGCCAACCAGCAGCTGATTTCATCACATAAGTAAAGGAGAATCATCATAATTCTCAAAATCTGAAAATATTATTAACAATAGCTAGACCTCTTCCAATAAATTGTACCAGAGTATTCTTCTGAGACAATTTTCCCTACATAAAAAAAAAAAAAAATTACGTATCAATTAAATAGATTCCCCAGCACCTGGTTCAGGAATGGGTGCTGTCAAAACTAGTTTGGTAAATTTATGAAAAGAAGTCCGCTCATTATGAGAAGGAGATGTTAAAAATGGCTCCTCCTAAGAGATTTCATTACAAAAACTGTAAGCACTTCTATTCGAACCCTTTGAGTTAAGTTGGGTAAAACTCTCTCAACATTTTACAGAACAATTTCTGCCTTACAAGATAGTCTGGATTATTAGTAGCATTGTATTGTTTGAATTTTATGCAAAATATTATTAATAAGTTGTTTTGAGCATATGAATTCTATGTAGAATATGAATGAGTTGCTTTGAGCTTCCCTAATGCCAACAGTTTGCTTGCAGCAGTAAAGTCCATACAACATAACAGAGGAAAACTTTTCCTAAAACTGGAAAGATAGATTTCCAATACATTCCTGGTTGCTGAGTGGGGATTTTACCGATGATAACGTCAGTGATTTCCTTCCGGCGGGTTCCTAGGGGTTTCTAGTGGCACTACCCCAGGAGAAAGCAAAACATTTAAGAGTTTGGCTTCTCACTCCATTTCAAACACAGAAATGTACCTATTTCTGATTAACAGATTGGGCTTCAAGGTAGGAAGGCTTGTCAACAACACAAGTATGAAATCTTCTGATTATTATACCATTCACATTGTACAACTAAGGCAACTAAATCCCAGAACGTGTTCAAGGGTGCAGTAAGTAGTGACCTAATATGAATAGAGATCCACATTTTGACTCCCAATTTAAACTTGATTACACCAACTTCTTTCCCCATTAACAAGTCCATTTTGAACCACAAAGAACCTTGTCTAGGTCTATCGTCTATCACTCCCAAGCATTTCTGCTACATGCTGCCAATTAACTATTGACAATAAGGGAAAAGTGATTAATTCTCAGGTATTTGTCACCATTGCGTCATTGTCAAAGATGATGCTTGAAGTAAGCACTTTTCTCCCCTCTATCACATGACCTTTTCATGAGCTTCTGGTTAGACCCAGGGCATCAATAGAGAAATGTGCCTCATGTGTTCTGGAACCCTGCAAGAAGAGTGCACAGGTACTCTCCCATCTCCCAGAACCAAATGGCTTTCCTTGAGGTTGGTGAACAAGCTCCAAGACAGAAGATAATCTTCTCATTTCAGGGAATAGAATTGACTTCTATAGTAAAGACATGTTACAAACCCACTATCAGATCAATGCTAAGAAGTAAATGTTCACACACAGCACTAGAATGGATAAAATCACAGAGACAATAACAGGTGTTGGTGACAATGTAGAAAAATTAGAACTCTTGTAGACTACTAGTGCGAACATATATCATATGACCAGGTAATTCTACTCCTAGGTATGTTTCCAAAAGAAATGAACATATGTTCACATAAAGATTTCTATACAAACGTTTATAGCTGCCTTGTTCATAATATCCTCACAATGGAAATAACTCAAATGTGTGCCAACTGATGAATGAACAAATGAAATACAGTATATTCATACAATGAAATTCTATTCATCAATGAAAAGGGAATAAAATACTCTTACATAGGGGGTGCCTGGGTGGCTCAGTCGGTTAAGCATCTGACTTTGGCTTAGGTCATGATCTCACAGCTCGTGGGTTTGAGCCCCGGGTCAGGCTCTGTGCTGACAGCTAGCTCAGAGCTGGATCCTGTCTTCAGATTCTGTGTCTCTCTCTCTCTGACCTTCCCCTGCTGACTCTCAAAAATAAATAAAAAACATTTAAAAAATCAAAATACTGATATATGTTATACCATACATGAAAACATTATACTAAGTCAAAGCTAGACACGAAATCCAGATGCAAAGACTACTTATTGTATAATTTCATTTATATGAAATGTCCAGAAAGGGCAAATCTGTACAGACAAAAAGGAGATTAATGATTGTCTAGGACTGGGACTGGAAAAGCAGTCTGATGACAAGTGGCCTGAGGAATCTCTCTGGGATAGAAGGAATGTTCTAAAAATAGATTGTGGCAACAGTTGCAAAATTCTGTAAATTTACTAATAATTGTTGAATTATATGCTTAAATCAGATAAGATTTATGATATGTAAATTATATCTCAATACAGCTGGGTTTTTTTTTAATTTTTTAAATGTTTGGTTTTTTAAAAATTACCACTGACTAGGTGGAGTTTTTTCTTTAATTTTTTTAACTTTTATTTATTTTTGAGAGACAGAGACAGAGAAATGAGTAGGGAAGCCCAGAGAGAGAGGGAGACACAGAACTCAAAGCAGGCTCCAGGCTCTGAGCTGTCAGCACAGAGCCTGATGCAGGGCTCAAACTCATGAACCATGAGACCATGACCTCAGCCTAAGTCAGAGGCTTAACCAACTGAGCCACCCAGGTGCCCCTCAATATGGTTGCTTTTAAAGACAGAAGTAGATATTCCCAGGGAATTAATAAAGTATATAGAGAGATATAGCCTGCAGAAACACATGCAGAATTTTTGAAGCAGAATCTGAAGTAATTCAATACCTTATTTTCTCTTTATTGTGCACCTTGCAGAACACTTGTGTATAAATGGGAATTTGGTCCTGCCAGAGATCAGTCCTTGTATTCTAGAGCTTAATAGTAGTGCTTCCTCTCACACACCTGCTATACCCTGTATACAATACTAAGCACAGATGTGATATAGTTTCTTTATTTTTTACATGCTGTCTTGACCTAGTTTTGAGGTTCTGACTAGTTAGAGGCCAGTTCCTCTTCTTGAACAGCTAATTAATTTCATCCTCCAAACTACTCCCCCTACTGAGCTCTCAGACCCTGGGCTCCTATAAGAGCCATAATTAACCCCAGGGCCAGGTAGGTAGGTACTTACCAGTTATGAACAACCTCTATAATCCTGGACCTGAAACCATTCAAATTAGCAAATCCACAGGGAGCCCAGAAACCTAGATAATCCCACCCCATTGCCACACTAAGGTACCCTCAACAGCTCCAGCTAGCTGGTACTCTGTCCCTGGGGGGAATCTCTTCCATAGCCCTGCCTAGGAGCCTTCTCTTCTTTGCAGCAGTAAGTAACAGAATTCTGCCTTCCATCTAGTGTTAGTATGCCATGTCCTGCCATCAAAAGGCTCTTTAAATCCCAAAACAACAGAGCAAATGCTTGACGGTTTACTGGGGAAGAACATAACCACATGCAACCATGCATCCACAGGACTTTCAAGTGCACCTTCCCCAAAACTTCTCATTTGCTAAGTACTCCATGAAGTCAGTCTAACTAGCCTGGAAGCATCTGCCTTTGATTTTCCCTGGAAATCTTAAAGGTTAATGTACATAACAGTTCTCTAAAGTAGTTTTTTGATTGTTATTTTATTCTAAAACAGAAAGGCAATCTTCAAACTGATTTCGACAAAAAACCTAACAATACATTGATTTTTTTTTGGAAATATAGTCCCCACTTTTCCAGGGTTCTTGTTATAGCCTAGAAGACTCTGATAAAACAAGACATCACTGCTATTAAGGCAGTTTAGTTTACCTCCTCTCTCATACAGCTGGGGGGAAAACCATAGCATTATCAGGCATATAAAATTTAAAACTGAGTTATAGACAAAGACTGACAAACATCATTGACCTTCATGATTGACTGGTGCATCTGCTATGTAGAGGGACTTTGGATATTTTAAAATACTCCTCATCTTGCCTCTTTCTTTCTTTCAAGGAGCTGAATGTTATGGTTACAGGGCACTGGTTGAGCAAGTAGCATTTAGTGGTTCCAGATTTTCTCTGGTAAACTCTTACATGCAAGATTTCAGCAGTGTGACGTACTTTAATGGAGAGGAATGTGTTGTTTATTCGCTTTTCGAGTTTGCCTGGGAGATAACATCACTCTCCTTTTCCAGAAGCTGGCTCTTCGGAGTGCTCACTGTTGCAGGAGATTGAACAGATGCAGCATATAGGCAGTAAGTCTCTCAGAAGTTTGTCTCTTCCTTCACTGATCACGTCTTCCACTCTCCCCCAGCGGATGTGGAGCTGTTCTGAACCACTTTCGGACTAGCTTTCCAAACATTCACATTGACTCCAGGAGTTGTGGGCTGAGACTGGATAGAAGACCTTTCAAACAGCAAAGAGGACCCAGTAAAAGTTAAAGACATTGAAACCCATTCAGATGAGAATTAGACTTCCAGAGATTTATTTCCTCCACCACACAAAATTCATTTGTTTTGCCACAAACAAGAATCATGCATTGTTACCAACTTCTGAAGACCCATTTAATTATGTCTTGAAATAAGGGATCAGAGAGAAAACTGCCTATGGAGATAACTTGAGGAGAAACACAAAATCCCTGAATTCTAAAATATCCCATTTATTAGTCTTGAGAGCGCCATAGATTTTTATGTTGGCATCATAGTTTGGGTGTAGTATTGTCTCCACAAATACTTTATAATAAGGCTCCACGGTCACATGGAAAGAATATAATAATTAGCATAGATGGGTTAATTGAATTTCCTTGTGACAGAAAATTTATGAAAAACTGTGGCCCAGCCCCGCCTGGTTATCCTGAAAACTTCTTTGAGGACAGCAAACATTAAGAGGTCTTATTTCTTACTCTTTTATCTGTACAAACACTAAAGCTTTACTATGACTTGGCCAGCTATTGTCAAAAATTTGGCGTGACCCAGCTATGCCTTGGCATGGACCCTGAAGAAGTCATGGACAGTCTACTTATCACTGACTTCATTTCTACATGGGATTTGAGGCAGTCCACAACAAAGAAAGTAAGTTTTAAAAGTTGATAATTTAGAAGTAAGACTACAGTTTAAAAATCTGTAAAATATGAACAAAAAATAAATCATCTAGATCTATATCTTTTCAATGAAATGGGTACAATTGGTTATCAGCTAGTGAACATGTTGATATATCAATTTTCAATATGGGGGAGCAAAAGAGTTTATCAGGAAAGAAAAAGCCTTCATGGGTCCTAAATTAGAGGACATTTTTCACATTGAACATATTTAGGAGGCATTGATAACATAGGGGACAAATACTAAACAGTCTAAAAATAAATGCATAATGGGGGCTCATATATAAATTTCATATATGGATCCTTAAGATTATGACTTTTAAATACTTGTAAAAGAAAAATTCCCACAAAGAACTACCAGTATTCTGAATGAAAAGAGACAAACAGGGGAACTATCCATATAGATCCCCCCCCCAAGAAAGATAGATATGTAAACTCACGTAGAAAGGTTTTAAAATCATACTTCCAAAATCAATTTTAACTATTTTGACCAACTACAAATTTTACATGAGCTGCTTTTACAACATCATGACTTTAAGTCGACCCTTCACCCAGTAATTAGTGGGAATTTGCCATAAGCAATGAGAAATATCAGTGTCATTGGGTTAAAGGTCCATATTCTATTATGATTATGTTGTCATAGCAGCCTCACTCAAAGAAATCAAGTTGTACGCTGTTTGACTCATCTTTATCAAAATAAAATAGAAATAGAAGAGTGCTATTAGAAAAATTAACAACGATCTGTTCATGGCAGTGACTCAGTGAGCAATCTTGCTGAAAATGAAGTAAAACACAAGTTTCCTTGCAACATCCCCTTCACTATAAAATGATTTTTATCTTTTTCCTATCAAGTTTCAGTGTATTCTGATTTTGAATGAAATTAGTAGGGTTATATGTTTAATATTAAGAGAGCCACGCTTTAAGCTTTAGGCTATAGAAGTTCATATTTTGTCTAGCCACGATAAGTATACTTGAGCCAAAATCATTTACCTGCTTCATTTCAGACATTCATTTCAATCCCCTGTTATAACAGGATATTATTCAGATTCTTTTGAGCCAAAACAGAAAAGCTCAATGAGAATCAGAATTCATCTCCATGGTATTTTGTGGACTTTAATTTCCTTTTTATTCAATTTTAGAAAAATTATAAAACTTTAATTCAGTTTATATAACTATTTTCATTTTAAAAAACATGTTTTAACCTCTTTATTACTAGACTCTTCATTGCAAATATAAGTGGGGAAATGTAGCTACTATTCTTATATATATGTATGTATGTGTGTATATTCAATATGTATATTCAATATGTATACTTATACATAAATATGTGTTATATGTGCAGCATGTGTGCTTGTAACAGATGTTTGTATAAGTCACATACTGATGGCAATAGGCACCTAAAATAGGTTAGAATTAACAGGGTCCAAAAGAAGTGCACAAATCCTGAGAGCAGACCCCAGTTACGACGATGTTCTTAGTGGACTATTATCATTCATGAATTCAAGTCCTCAAGAAGCACAAACCTCTCCTCCACTGGAGTTTTTCTATTCTACTCAAGCACAGCAGCAACAAAAGGTCTCCTATGGGTTATGACTACAGGATTCAACTTGACACGTGCTCAAGGCTGCTCCTTTTGAAGTTCACACAGGATACCTGCTCTGCCAAAATCAAAAAGAGTTTTCAATTTCATCAAGTACCTGAAAAGAGTTCCATAACTGGAAGCCTGAGACTTGAGAAAGAATCTAAGAGACAGCTAATTCTGGCATCACTTAGATCCTCCAAATCCTTCCCTAAACTTTCTTGCCTTGGACACCAATGCTCTGGTTGCCTACTTACTATTGGCCCTCTTTGATTTGGTTCAAGGGTCCCCTCTGAATTCCCAAGCATCCAGTCCCGCTGGGACTGGTATACCACAGATAGTTAGTCCCTCTCAATGACGATTGAGAAAAAACATTACTTCCCACAATCCCAATCTAATTTTAACTTTTCCCCAGTCCTCTCCCTTGCACGTGCACATGTGGGTGCGTACATGCATGTGCTCACGCACGCGCGCGAGCGCGCGCACACACACACACACACACACTTCCCTTCAAATTACTCATACTGAGTTAATGGAGGGTTTGGGAGATCCTAAAATGACCGTCTCTCAGGATTAACTCCGTCTGCTGCTTCCCGTGGCAGCTCTGGTCCACAGGCCAACAGCTGCTGTCCTCGCAGTTCGCATCAGGGCTTGGTGATTTCTCCCTTCTCCCAGCTGTTCTTAGGAAAACAGAGTGTCAGCAGCTGTCTCCCTGCAGCAGTTCTTGCCAACACACAGGGTTTTGTGTGCGTGCCCTGCTTGTCCCGGTCTCTTGAGGTGACTCCTCCTACAAGTACCATGTCAACACCACCATCACTGGGAACTCACAGTGCCCACGGGAGCCGATCCAGTGGGAATCCCAATGGCGCACATCCCTTCTAGAGAAAGGAACACTTTCATACGTGACTGATCCTAGAGTTCTTCTAGTCATTACTTCCCAAAATTTCCAGAAAAATTTCACTGACGGCAGAAGGGAGAGGACATGCACCCTCTGAGGTTTTGAGGTTTAACATAAAGTTGCACAGATTTGTGAAGTTTTGCAAGCACAAATTTCTTTGATGCCTCATATTCTAGCCTAAAAGTCCCTGGGATTTTTAAAACTTACTTCATAATACATTTATGTTTGTTTTAATGAAAAATGTTTCTCGCCCCCTCCCAACTCAATCTTCTAGTTGAGAAGTATTTCTGAGTATTTCTGATACTCCAGAAATAACCATCCTATTTCATTGTCTTGCCTACCTGGGAAAACTTTGCGTTCCACTCCCAGGAAAATGATGACAACAACGGTGATGAAGACATCTGCGATGACCGCAGAAACAGCCAGGTTTTATTGAGAGGTTTTGTGCACCGGAATTGTGCAGTGCTCTTGCGAGCATTATCTCATTTAATTCTTACAACAACTTTACCAGTTAGTACAATTATTATCCTCATTTTGTAGATAAGTTAAACGAGGCACAGAAGAGTCAAGTAACTTTTCACTTGCAAACTTTTAGCTAGAAAGTTGAGGTTTTACAATGTGAGCCCCTACAATGGTGGAAATGATTGATTCCTTTTTCTTATTCTTCACTAAGAAGAGGGACTAGCAGTTTACTACCACAAATCTGAGCGGGGCCAGATACCCAGAAATTCAAGGAAGACTCAAACCAATTAACAGAGACAACCCAGCATATCAAGGCAAACAGTTTACCCAGAGAACTATTTAGGGACAGAACTCAAGAAACTAAATAATGCCAAAATAAACATGTCTGTTAGATCCTTTTTCAGCTCTCACAAATTCTGAACCCTTATCAAGTGCTGATTGGAAGTAATTCCATGAATAAATTCTCTTTCTCGTAGCTGTGAAGTAGATATTCTATGTTGGCTACAAAAGAGTCATATGCTCTGAGACACACGTGACAGTAGGGTTTAGCATTCCACTTCTGGATAGCCACTCACGTCCCTTTTTCTGAGGTCCTAAGGCAGGACTCAGGTCCTTTCAGATCCTGCCTCTCTTGTGTCTCAGAGGTAGACTTTTTCCTTAAAGTTGCTCTATCTATTTTCATCAGCTTACCCTCCCCAAAGGGTCTCCCAAAGGCAATGGATGAACTTCAAATAACTAAGGAACTGGACCAAAACTGAGATAGATCATTATAGAATCTCTTTGTGAAACACTAAGGTGCTTGTGCACCTCAGGTCTCAGGAATATTCCTTGGCAGTCTCTGATGTTCCAAGCTAGATAAGCAATCTAATTCTAGTGGGGTGACTGAATAATATCTAAATTAGGTTAATAATAAAAGACTTTCTCTAAGTTCTCCTTGCTTCTTTGCCTAGCCAAAACTTTCTTCACAGACCCATTTTAAGGATATATTCTCTGTACCATAATAGCTCTCTACAAGGAGTATTCATGTAAGCATCATGCCAGTGTCTTTTGTATGGATTCGGTGGGAGCCCTAACTCACTACTCAAGGCCTTACATGACTGTCAATCCAGGAAAATTTAATTTTAAATTCTATTCCAGAAATATATAATCTCTAAAGAAGAGTTTTGTATCCTTCATCCAGAAAATGGTAGCTATGTACCTTGTTTCCCCTTTGAATTAGCTGCCAGGAACTTTGACCTCAACTTAAAGATTAAATGAGATAATAAGTTTATTTCAGATGCTGGTAGCATCTATTTGATGTTGCAGTTTGCTTGAGAAGTTCTCACGCCTAGCTGCACATTAGAAACTTCTGTTTCAAAAATACTGTACGCCCGGGACAGAGTCCAGCCCAGATCCAAGGATTGGAGTTGGTATTAGAATATTCTAAATGTTCTCTGAGATGATTCACACTTGAAGGGACAGTTGAGCACCATTTCTACTGATGTCCTAAATTTGTTGGGGCTATTTTTAATTCCAGTTGTCTTACTTTGTAAACTCGTTTATTTACTCTAACTCAAGTTCTTTAGAAAGGAACAAATCATACATAAATATGTAAACCATCAATTTTACCATACTGAACAGGCCTACATCTAACCAGTCTCTCCACTGTGGCTGTATATCAGTATCACTTAGGAAGCTGCTAAGAATCTTTGTGTCTAGACCATACCCCAAACAATAAAACCATAGTTTCTGATGATGGCACTGAGTCACTGATCAGTTTTAAAACTCCTCAGGTGATTCCCCTGTGCAACAAGTTTGAGAATAACAGACCTAGGCTCTCTTTTCACCCTTACCTGTGTCTTAAAACATGCTTTGTTCACAGACAAAATTATTAAATAAATCAGATCTATGTTTTGTTCCCAACCTCAGCTTTTTGTGGTCGTTTTCTTTCCCAGCTATCTAGCATCTGTATCATGTTTTTTGACACACTTTAAGCCCACCGTACGGGCACTTGCCTACTTCACCCTGGACCTCCTTCCTCTTCACTGAATATTCTAAACCCATAGGAACTGTGTCTTGTGTCTGTCAATATCTGATTAGCCCAGTGCAAAGATGCTCACATACAGAGGAACCCCGATGTCCTAATAAATAAAAAATGACAAAACATTTTTTGTTTTGAATGAAAAAAAAATTTTCAATTTTCTTCTGTTTTTTCCACATTGTAACCTCTCCTGAAGCCTTCTGGGAGAGGTTCTTGGAGATATCTTCTAGATAACTGAGCTTTACTTGGCCAATAAATTTTGCTATTTAATTCATTTGTTGACTTCTTTACTCAAAATTATTTAATCAAAATTTCTAATTTATTTGCAGCTGAATATCAAATTTATATTAAGAATTATTAATATTGTGTGACATCCCAAAGCTAGCATTGACGCAGTTGCATGAGATTTCTTTGAATTTTCTAACCACTGCGAAACATCTATCTTGAATAATTAATTGCTCTTCCAACTAATTGCCATCTTGCTATGCAGTTATTTGTCACTGCTCTTGTAGAAATGGAGCACAGATTAGTGTTTTCCTGGGAATCAAAAAGTGGTGGAGGCAAGAAAAAGTGAATAGGACTATAAAAGAGCAACATGAGAGATCTCTTCGTTGATGAAATGTTCTGTACCTTGATTTTATCATTGTCAACCTATGGTTGCAATGCCGTACTGCTGTTTTGCAAGACATTATCATTGGGGGAAACTGGGTAAAGGGTACACAGGTTTTCTATTATTTCTCACAAATGCATGTGAATCTGTAATTACAATTACCTGAAAATTTTAAAACGTCATTCCTGTGGCTGACAAATCTCATGAACTAATACCAGCCTTCCTCCAGCCTCACCTGGGTTTCTGCTTCCCTTCAGTTTCAATGCATGCAATGTCTTTGAGTCACCATTCTGTCTCAGAGAAATTGTATACATTCTCTCTGTCCTAAATGAGAGCACAAATTCACTACCCCCCCCCACTCGCATGTATCATTCAGATCTCCCTTTCAATGTCATTTACTCAAAGAAGTGAGGCATTTCCCCATACCAAGGGTAAATAAGTCAGAAGGTTTGCCAGCATTAACTGCACAGGGCCTAGAGCCAGCCTTCTCAAGACCACAGAGAGCCTGGTGTGGGGTCCAGAATGTCAGTCTAAGCCTATGATTCCCTCAAAGTAAAACTTCCTTTAGGATTCCATGCATCTTTTCCTCATAGTTCAGCCATTATGTGTGTCTGTGTGTGTGTATATAGATAGATAGATAGATATAGATATATTTGTCCTAATTCCTTTTTCTCTCTCCTCTCCTTTTGGTACATGTATGTTGCTATGCTTATGGTGTCTCCCATTTCTTTGAGACCCCATCCATATTTCTTCATTTTCAAGATCTGGGTTCTTCAGATTGCATACTCTCTCTTGGTTTTTCTTCAAGTCAGCTTATTCTTCTTTCTGCCACTTCAAATCTACTGTTGAGCTAATATAACCAAGTTTTCATTTCAGTTATTAAACTTTTCAACTCCAAAATTTCCATCTAGTCCTTTTTTTAAAAAAATAATAATTTCTATCTCTTTCTATATGTTCTCCAATGATGAGCCATAGTCATCGTATCTTTCTGTAGGTCTTTAAGCACGATTTCCTTTTGTTGAGGGGCCCTTTCTATAATGAAACTGCCTTGAAGTTTTTGACTCCTAAGTCCAACATTTGAGCCTCTTCCTGGCAATGTCTGTTGCCTGCTTTTTTCCCTGTGTGTGGACATTTTAGATGATATATGTTGGGCATTTTTAGACAATAATCATAATTGTATGATAATAGTGATTATGACAAATGTAGGCACTGATCTCCCCTGGGGAGTATTACTGTGGCTGTGTGCTTATTTACTTGTTTGATGATGTGCACTACTCTAGTGAAGTCTCTTTCCCCCTCAGTCTGAAGTCTTTGATGTTGCCCCTCAGAGGGCAAGGCCCTGGGCCGGGCACAGCCACCCTGGGATGACAGTAGCTTTAGCTGGGCTCTTTTTGACCGTCTTCTTCCTGATCTCTTTGTTAAACTGTTCTCCTCTGTAAGTATCACAACCATCTGTTAGGCTCCACTAATTGCTGACTGATTGCGCTGCTGTTTAGACTATGCCTTGGGGCATAAGTTGCTTCAGAGCCTGATCCAATTAAATTTAGGCCCCTTTGCAAAGGTAGTTTTTGAGGCTAGTCTTTGAGGTTTGTTCTGGCCTCAAGAGAGCTCTTTTCATCTTTCTCTTTCTCTGATTCTCTCTGATAAGGTAGCTACATTCCCCATATTCTGTTACAAATAAATCAGTTCTTGTAGGGAGATTGTCAGTGCCCTTTTCGCCATCCTACATCTTCATCCAAAGCAAAATCTTTGAGCCACTGCCCCAGACCTGGGAGCCAGAACAGGGTGACACGGGTGCTTTATGATCAGGACAGCAGGTCTTCTCGGCTCCTCTCTCCTGGTGTGGGTCCTCACCCAACGAATAAGCCAGGCAAGCGTGATGAGAGCGCCTGTGTTTTCAGTTTGTCATGCCTCGTGTAGAGCCTCTACCCACCCACCTCCATCTCACCCCCCGCCAGAGGAGTTGGCTAGAGGAAGGTGAGCCCCCAACCTCTCAGCCACACCCCCACCCACCCGGAATTTCTCCCTCTGCAGCACAAAGCTTGGCTGGGGCAGGGATCGGTGAATGGAAAAGGCTGATGACCTCCCTCTCTCGGGGGAGATAACTTTAGCCCTTGACTGGAAGTTATGGGAAGAGAGGAAGCCCTGTCTTTTTGGCCACACCCATTCAGAGTGGAGCTCCTGCTATCATGAGCTAAACAGGAAGGGAAAGAAAGCAGAGGTCATAGCTCAAGTGCCACAGACTTTTGCTGTTTTTACTAAGATAGTGGAGTTTCCTAAATAAATGTTTCTTCGTTTTTTGTAGGACTTTAAGGTGATTTCCAGACTTTCTTTCTTTTTTTGTTTTTTCTAATACAGTTGTCTCCCAGGGGAACAGGCTTTGAAGCTCCTCCTACTGTCATCCTGGAAGCAGTTCCCACTGGGACCATCTTGATTCATTAGAGAGGTTCTGGAGCGATTCTCAGAAAAGAAAGGCTAAGTCTCTTGATCTTTTTTGTCTTCCATGAAGTTTCTTAGACCTGCCTGAAAATCCCAATTCTCTGATACTATAATTCCAAGAGTATGAGGAGGAATGGCTCTTGTCAAGCCAAAGTGAGTAAACTTTCCCATCCTTCACTCAGGAGAATAAGTATCTGTTCTCATTATAGCTAAATAACCAAAAACTTATATTTTCCCCCAAAACAAAGAATATTAGAAGTAATTTGAGATTTCCACAAGTCATAAAACTGGCAGGCAATAATTCAATTGCAGTATTTCTTGCTTAATTTTTTTTCACATTCCACATTTTTAGTCATGCGACTATCAGACCTACTACATCAGTTTACGATGCCTTCCCGACTGGAGTGTAAGCTCGATAGGGGTAGAAACCATTTTGTCCATAGCACCTGTCATAGAATATTACACACAGTATATACCCCATAAATATTAGTTGAATGAACAGATATTGATAGTAAAAACTGGTATCAGGACACTGATACACTTGATTATATGCNAGCGTTCAGTTTGAAAGTAGCTTAAAAATCAGGCCATCCCTAGAAATGAATGCAATCTACAATATCTTTAAGGAATTTGGCTTTTTACACCCCTATTTTTACACTATCTTTCCCCTCCATTCATCCTCTCTCCTCCAAGTGAAATCAGGCTACAATTAATGTCAAAGGTAGTCTTAGAAAGGAAAACAACATCCCATAACAGAAGCCCGGATAAAATTTTAAAACCTATCTATTTTCCTTGATAATATGGGCCTTACAGATTAATTGTACATTTAACAACACAATGATTTTTAAACTACCAGCTAACTGAATCATTTTTTTTTCTATCATGAGCTCCGTTCTTTAAAAAAACAATTTCAGTGGAATAAATTTAACATGTAACATTGTATAAGTCTGAAGTTTACACCATGTTATTTTGATATGTCTATATATTACAATATGATAGCCCATGTAGCAATATTTATCACCTTACATAATTACAGTACAATATAGTTGTCTATATTCATTATAGTGTGCATTGAATCTCTATAGCTCCTGCTGCCTCTTGTCTTCTTGATGATAGCCATGCTAAACAGGTGTGAGGTGATATTGTGGTTTTCATATGCATTTGCCTGAGGATCAGTGACGTTGAGCATTTTTTCATGTGTCTGTTGGCCACTTCAAAAATGTCTAGGTCTTCCGCATTTTTAATCAGATTGTTTGATGGTGATGTTGTTGCTGTTATTGTTGTTGAGTTGACTGAGTTTTTATATACTTTGGGTATTAACCCTTTATCTGAAATATGGCTTCCAAAAATTTTCTCCCATTCTATAGGTTGTCTTTTCATTTTGTTTAATTCTTTTTTTTTCTACCATGCAGAAGCTTTTGAGTTTGATGATTTTTGTTGATTTGTTGATTTTTATTTTGTTTTTCTGTGCTTTTGGCATTAAGCTCCCAAAAATGTTGTCAAGACCAAAATTGATGAGTTTATTCCCTACATATTTTTTCAGAAGTTTTATGGTATCCGATCTTCATGTTTAAGTCTCCGATCCAATTCGAGTTCATTCTTTCGAGTGATGAGAGATAGGGGTCCAGTTTCATTGTTGTGCGTTGTTCCTTAATTCTCCAGTTTCCCAGCATCTTTTCTTGAGGAGACTACACTTTCCCATTGGGTGTTCAGGGCTCCGTGGTCAAATACTAGTTGACTGTACGTGCCAAGTTTTAATTCTGGCCTTTTTATTTTCTTCCATTGGTTGATGTATGTATTTCTGCACCAGTACCATACTGTTTTTATTACTATGGCTTTTTAAAAATTACTTTTATACCAGCTTTCCTTACTAGTGTAGTTTGAAATCCAGAAACATGATACTTCTGCCTTTCTTCTTTTTCCCAGGATTGCCATGGCTCCTAAATTTGTTCATCTCTGAAAATGTTGATTTTCCCTAATCAGAAAGAGAAAGACAGTGAAGATCTAGTTTCTTATGCTAGCTACTCAATAAAATGAAAGGAAAGGAATGAAAACTTTAAAGCTAAATTGCAAAAAGGGGAAGGAGAGACAGAGATCACAAGCCGGACACACCTACTACGGAATTCCTAGTGTGAAGTTCAAAATAACAGCTGAAGTATTCTGATGGAAACTCTTTCTGAATGACCACAAATCCTGTTTCACTTTTCTGAGATATGTTATGTTGTTTTGATCTCTACTCTGATACCAAAGTTCACTGCATGATACTGAAATTGTCGGTTATTGTCATTTCGGTCAAATTCATTGATGGCCATGGCAGAACTAGATGAAGTACATCCACAAACAAATGACTTGCCAGAAAACCAATTCAATATTTACAGAAGCATTAATAATATTATCAGTGAATGTTAACACTTAACAAGAGAACATGACTTTTAAAAATACATAAAGAAACTTACTGTCTATAAAGGCTTTTAGTGTGAACAAAGTAAAATGAAAGTGACATATCTCTTTTGGAAGCACCACAAATTACTTCCAAGGAAAATAACTATCAAAACAATTCTATCTAAAAAAGTCTCCATCTCATCTTTTAAGTATTATTCTGGTATTTAGTAAGTCCAATTTTTTTATTTCTTTTCTAAATTGCCTTTTCCAATAAATTATGTTTATTTATATTCTGAGATAATAAACAAATGGATGAAAAGTTAAATGTTACTGAAGATTACATTATAAAAACTTGCTGTAGAGAATCTAAATTATCTATCACTACATAGTATACTGTTTACATCAAAGTAACTTTACAATTAAACTGCCTGTTCTATTGAGACTCAACTATGCCAGTAAATTCTTGCCCAGGAAGATGAAGTTGCAAATAACTTAATTGTTTTTTGGAGAAACTTGCCAAAAATCCATTTGTTCCAGTAACAGACTACTTAGCCAGCGCTTTTCAGAGTAAATACCCCTTCTCAGGACATTGAATTGCTCCACTAAGTTCATCAGTCAACTGTTTGCTCCTCAAAACTTACTTTCAAAGCTTTACCTCACCGTATTCACCAATTCTATTTTGTTACAAACTTCCCTCAGTCTCAATCAGCCCCTATCCCACATTGAAAGATGTATCTTAAACGGAGACCCTCAAAATCTTATAAATATCCCACTTATCCTTCTTTTCCTGAGAAGCTGCCAAGACTCTCAAGGTAGGAATCTCCCTTACTGAGGTAATAAACAACTCGGCTTGGCTTGATGAGTAAATTATCTTGGTAATCTTTTCTGAGATTCATGCAGTCAGGGGCCCCTGGGTGGCTCAGTCAGTTGAGCGTCAGACTTCTGCTCAAGCCATAATCTATCGGTTCGTGGGTTTGAGCCCTGTGTCAGGCTCTGTGCTGACAGCCAACTCAGAGCCTGGAGCCTGCTTCAGATTCTGTGTCTCCCTCTCTCTCTGACACTCCCCTGTTCACAGTGTCTCTCTCTCTCTCTCAGAAATAAATAAAATTTTTAAAAAATTAGAAAAAAAGATTCATGCAATCAGTCATTGGTGCTGTAAACTTTAAGTAACCTTCCTTTACATGACAAAACCATGATATTAATTATGTCTGCGATTCTCATTTATGTACCATATTTGTAACAACTCCTTAAAAAATGTTTTATTGGACTAAGTACATAAATTTAACATAGAAGCTTTAAAAAATGTTGCATGAAAACTTCATCTAATTACATTTTACAGGATATAAAGTATGTCATAAAACCATTGGAGGCTTTTCACGGTTTTGGCCTGGGGTCGTTCTGTCTAGCATTTTTCTAACCTCTATTATCACTATATTAAGAAATCTGAAACATCTCTAGCTTGATTAACTTGTCATAGTGAACAAAATCTTTATGCTTTTAGAAAACATACAGGGCATTAGACTCACCCCATGACATAATTCACCACCTAGAAAAAATGGTAGACATTTTCGGACAATATAAATAAAACAAGTATTTTTGTCTTCTAAAATTGAATACCAAAGACTTAACTGGATAGTCCTATTCCACAAGGTTGCAAGGTTGCTTCGCCATGTCACTTTATTCTGTAATCACCTTGATTTCTGTTAAGGCTTTCCTGGAACATATCCTATTGGTTGGTAATAAAGCATGGCAACATCAGTTTATGTTTTTATATATGAAAGACTGATACAACAGTTTCTTTTCTTGGGTCTAGAGTTTGAGAGACTAATAAATCATTTCCCCTTTTCTCATTCATGTTCTAAACCATTTGAGAGATAGATACAAGCAATGGAGCTCAAAAATATCAGCTTTCTTGCTGATAAAGCTTTTGGAAAATGGAGCTTTTCCTCTCTGTCAGTCCAGTGGACCCCTGCACTATGGCAGAGCAGATAAATGGTAGCCCTCTCATGTTTAGGGCTTCTCCCTATAAATCTCTGAAATGAAAGCAACATATCCTAAAGCATACCAGGAAAAGCAGGTTGATCCTTCTGAATTTGGTCCAAGTTTTTCTTCCAGTCTTTACAATCAGGTAAGTCATTTCATCCCCCTCATTGAGGCCAGAGTAAAGGGGTAGAGAAAACAGGAGGGTCTATTCCCAATGGAAAACCTTCCCATGCAAACGCAAAGCTAAGGGAAAAGAGTTTGTCCTGAAGCACACAGTAGCTAGATAATCACGATTGGAGAGTAGTACTGGAGACAAATAACTATCATTTATTGTTCCACAAACTATTTCCCCTGCTGTGCGGGGCAGATGCCTAAGATCTCCGTCATCATTCATAGATTTTAAATAAGTTAATGTATCTCCAGAAATGTCTTGTTCACTAAAAAATATACATTAAATGATAATTTTTAAAAAGGTAAAATCATGACCCTTATATAGGCATATATGTATCAAACTAAAACATGGCAAAGAATTTCTTTAACTCGCTAATAAATGAGGGAACCAGTAAGATGTTACCACCAGTTCAAAAAAGAATTCAGATGGGGCGCCTGGGTGGCTTAGTCGGTTAAGCGTCCGACTTTCGCTTAGGTTATGATCTCGCGGTTCGTGGGNAAATGCTGAAATGAATGTATGAATAGATTAGTTAATATCCACAGGAAAATAACAAATTGCGCTTCCATTGATAAAATGCATTTGCATTTCTATGGACAAAAGTTATTTCCATCGGTATACAATTTAGATAGCAAATGAGCTTAAAGGCAACAAAAAGCATAGGTAATTCAGGAGAGTGCACTAGACAGGATACTCAGCAGACTTCTTGTGCATTTCAAAGCATTCGACAATATTATTTTACATATCCTATTAGGAAAAAACTAGTAAACTCTTATCTCTTAATCTACATTACCACATTAACATATACTATATCACAGTAAAAACTACTACTGTGAATAAAACTTTAAAAAGATGGACAAAAAAATATAAACAAACTTTTGTCTTTTTTTATAAATCGCCATGATCTCCACATTTCCTCTGGATTCCAGTTGTTCATATCCATCCCTATTAGTATCAGCTAAGTGTATTTTCTGGCCTGGGGGATGGGGTGGGGGGTGGGGACAGGAGCAGGATCTAAATGTGGGATTCCTCCCTGTCTCTTATCTTCCTGAAAACAATTCTAGGAGAGATTATATGGTTCCTGTCTGTTTTCTTCCAAAGATAGTCCTGAACCCATTAACTTTATTTCCTGATTCCTCCAGGACTTTGCTCTGGATACCCAAAACCAGACTTTCGCTACTCAAAAACCTTATGTCTATTCAAAAAGCCAGTTATTGCAAATCAAAACCTTGGCATTCAAGATTGTTTTCTTTGCTTTTTGTTCAAATCACTATTTTAAAACTCAAGTGATGAATCTCAACTATTACTTTTTTCTGGTCATCTCTGCTATAATATGTGCAATACACCCCAAAACAACGGAGACCGCTGTCAGAAACGGAAGATGTTCAAGTACGAGGAGCATCGGTGCAAGGTCGGCTCTAAATGATACATTTGACTTGCAAGTCTGCAGAAAATTATTATTTTATGGATGACCTAAAATCTAAGCCAAAAGTATATAAGACATGACCAAAAAATGTATAAGATATTAAAACAATTACAAAGGGAATAAACACTATGCATATATTTAAAAAGAAAAAAAAAAACCCTGAAATAAAGTCTCTGCGCTTGTTAACCCTTATGATGTATATAGTGTAGACAAATTAGGTCTGCTAACACAAAAGAGAAATTTTATGTATTCAGAGAGACATCAGCTATGTTAGTCGGCTACATTATCCTCAGACAAGAAAATCATTTGATTCTACTCTGAAAAACATTTCCAGGCAAGGCTTGTTTTTCAGTTTTGTTTTTTCTTTATTTGTTTCTTTTTAAATGGTTTGTGTTTGAAAACACTACCTGAATGAACTGTGTTGATGTTGACTTTGATCCCCGTATCACCTAGCAGCTGTTACTCAGAATATAACGGCCGTGATTTACAAAAACTTTCCAGGTTTTGAATTGCCATTATATCCAAGGCAGTTCGAGCAAAGCAGTTAAGGTAAAACAGGAAGATGGAGTTTACCGTCTGAAGGAAGCAACAGCTGTTGACTGTCTGGAGAAGAGAACTGAAGACAAGACACAAACTTCTCTTGGTCGTGCGTGCAGGCGGAAGACATAAATGCCTCAATGAAATGACTCACTTTATTTTCAAGTAAACTTTGTAACTCTTTTTCCTTTACTACTGTGTTAAATATTTAAATCTACCTCTAATGATAGCCCAAGACTAGACATCAAAACTTAAATTGTTTCAATCCAGTGTAGGGAAGACATTAAACGCTTATTTCCAAAAATAACTACGTTGGGGTGCCTGGGTGGCTCGGTTGGTTGAGCTTCCGACTTCGGCTCAGGTCATGATCTCATGGTTCGTGGGTTTGAACCCCGCGTCAGGCTCTGTGCTGACAGCTGGCTCAGAGCCTGGAGCCTGTTTCAGATTCTGTGTCTCCCTCTCTCTCTGACCCTCCCCTGCTTCGCTGTCTCTCTCTCAGAAATAAAAAAATAAATAAATAAAAAGTTTAAAAAAACAAAACAAAAATAACTATGTTAATTGCTTTAGTAAGACATAGATCTGGCAGAAGATTCTTTGAAAATAAATACTGCATGGATCAAATTATCTAAGTACTTTAGACAAGCTATAAATGTGTTTTAATGGCCAAAACTGTAAAACTTGCTAGAGGTGCTGCACAGTTTGTGTGCGTGTGTTGGGATGGAGGAGTTATGTTGCTTTGCATATAATTTTTTGTTATTACTGATAATATTTGTAAGACTTGGCACTGTCTACAATACGTGGTCAAGAAACTCCCAGTTTATTTTTAAATTTTTAATTTTTTAATTTATTTTTGAGAGAGAGAGAGCGAATGGGAGAGGAACAGAAAGAGACGGAGACACAGAAAACAAAGCAGGCTCCAGGCTCTGAGCTGTCAGCACAGAGCCTGATGTGGGGCTCGAACTCACGAGCTGTAAGTTCATGACCTGAGCCGAAGTCAGAGGCTCAACAGACTGAGCTACCCAGGCGGCCCAAGGAACTCTCAGTTTTAAGTGGAAAAGAAAACTAAGGCAGTCATAGCTACATACTTGCAAAGGACTTTCATTTTTCCACTTTGCATTAGTTTTCTCATTCTTCATTCGTCTTTGAAAGCTTCCAAGCAAGAGAAGGAACAACACGCGCATAGGAAGGCGGGAAGAGGAAGGGTGGAAGGGGAAGAAACAGGAAGGGAGGCAAAATGGAAAGGAAGTCCATGCCGGGCGTCTCAGCTGGGGTGGCTGGCTGTCAGCAGCAGTCACGGCCTTCAGCGAACTAAGCAGAAAGGCCATTTACTGGAAGCAGAGGAGTAGTTCACAGATGGTGAGTAAAGCTTGGACTTGTGAAGGGACAGGAACTAAAGCAGATCTAACGGCCACATTCTTCCAGGTGGGAAATATCAGTTCCGATGATGAGCTATCCTCCGTCACTTTGCCCCTGGTGCAGACACCAGAGCTGGTCTGACCCACCTCGTTGGAATCAGTGCCTGTCCCTTGGCTGAAGGGGATGCATGTGACGGGCCCTCACCAAAGGGGCACCACTAGAAGAAAGGAGAAAGGTTTGTTGAGGAAAAAACCAGAAGAAGTGAGAAAGAAACAAGTGAGTAATAATAACCCTGAGCAAAAACAATAATGAATTACTTGCCTTTGTATACATCCCATTAAATGAAAGCCACTTTTGGAGGCTTTCACTTGGTTTTTGGCAGGATGAGGTTAGGAAGGGTGTGAATAAGGATGATCAAAGATTAGGTAGAGGCCATGGTTTCTCAGGAAACAGATCAGTAAACCATTTTTTTCAGGATAATTTTGTAATAGTAATATGAATAAAAGATGCATCTTCTCATTGAAAATTCTGTCTTAGAGGCACTTGGGTGGCTCAGTCAGTTAAGCGTCCGACTTTGGCTCAGGTCATACTCTCAGGGTTTGTGGGTTCGAGCCCTGTGTCGGGCTCTGTGCTGACAGCTCAGAGCCTGGAGCCTGCTTCGGATTCTGTGTCTCCCTCTCTCTGCCCCTCCCCTGCTCGCACTCTGTCTCTCTCTCTCTCTCAAAAATAAATAAACAAAAAGGATTTTTAGAGAAAATTCTGTCTTGAAATTGATTTCTGTGATGACTGACAGAGTAATTCATAAATCTGAATTGTAAATTATGTTTTAAAGAAATGCACTTCAGTTTTGTTCACTGAAACTTAGCAGTTATGCTAAATGCCCACAAATTTGGAGTTTCTACAACTCTGCCAGGAATGATTTTATTAATAGATCATTTAATAGTATACAAATAGGGGCGCCTGGGTGGCGTAGTCGGTTAAGCGTCCGACTTTCGCTTAGGTCATGATCTCGCGGTTCGTGGGTTCGAGCCCCGCGTCGGGCTCCGTGCTGACTGCCGGCTCAGAGCCTGGAGCCTATTTCAGAGTCTGTATCTCCCTCTCTCTCTGACCCTCCCCTGCTCATGCTGTCTCTCTCTCTCTCAAAAATAAATAAAACGTTTAAAAAAATTTTTTTAAATAATGTACAAATAAATTATACTGGACATACCTAAAATACTTTATTCTCTTTAAAACACTTCTATCAGCATCGTCCATTGCAGTATTTATTTATTGGTTGTAATTTTTTTAAGGATCCTACCAGGGGACTCCAAGTCAACCTGGAGGAAATTTCTGTGCAATTAAAATTAACAGACTCAGGGGCGCCTGGGTTGCTTAGTCGGTTAAGCGTCCGACTTTCGCTTAGGTCATGATCTCGCGGTTCGTGGGTTCGAGCCCCGCGTCGGGCTCTGTGCTGACTGCCAGCTCAGAGCCGGGAGCCTGTTTCAGTCTGTGACTCCCTCTCTCTCTGACCGTCCCCTGCTCACGCTGTCTCTCTCTCTCTCCTAGAAATAAATAAAACATTAAAAAAAAAAATTTAACAGACTCCAAGTTCCAAAGGTTTTATGTTACCTTAATATATTAAAAGTTACACTGAAATTAAATTAAAACCTTTGCTTTACCATAGACCTTAAATATTTTAGTAGAGACCGCACATATTTGTTTCTTTTCAAAAATTTAGCTTCAAATATTTGAATCTTAGAAAGGAAAATTGCATGAACACAAGACCAGAATAATAATAAGCCTTGAAATGAAAAAGAAAATTATTCTGCAGATCTTATAACTAATAACATTTAAATGGGAGTTACTTTGGGGAGACTCGGTGGCTCAGTCGATTAAGTGTCTGAGTTCAGCTCAGGTCACGATCTCACAGTTCGGTGCATGAGTTCGAGCCCTGTGTCCGCTCTGTGCTGGCAGCTCAGAGCCTGGAGCCTGCTTTGGTTTCTGTCTCCTTCTCTCTCTGCCCATCCTCCCCTCGTGCTCTGTCTCTCAAAACTAAATAAATGTTAAAAAAAAAATTTAATGGGAGTCACTTCAACAATGGGAGTCTGGGTATTGCAGGAAAGCTAAAGGAACAGGAATTGCAAGCATAGCATGAACCTACTGCTTCTACTTCCTAGTTTTGTGACCTTATGAAGTCAGTTAATTTCCCTGGGCCTTATTTTACTTACCAATAAAATGGGTATAATAATATTGATAACCTCATAGGTTTGCTGTGATGATTAAATAAGTAAATGTGTGAGCACTGAGTGTTATGTGGAAACTAATTTGACAATAAACTATTAAAAAAATAAATAAATAAATAAATAAATAAGTAAATGTGAAGTACACGTTGTGATGCCCAGCCCATAATAAGTATTGATGGTTATTAAAATTACTAGCATCGCACTGTGTAGATAAAAAGCTATAGTCTGAACAAAAGGATGGAAGAATTACATCACTCTAAATATGAGGTAAAGATATTTGAACTAGGGAATTGCGTTTCTTATAACTAGTCAATTCATATTTGTCATTCGGTTTATAAAAAATAAAGTCTAGGGGTGCTGGGTGGATCAGTCAGTGAAGAATCCAACTCTTGATTTTGGCTCAGGTCATGATCTCACAGTTTGTGGGTTTGAGTCCCACATTGGAGTCTGTGCTGGCAGCGCAGAGACTGCTTGAGATTCTCTCTCTCTCTCTCTCTCTCTCTCTCTCTGCCCCACCCCCTCTCATGCTCACACACTCATGCATACTCTCTCTCTCAAAATAAATGAATAAACATTTTTTAAAAATATAAAGTCTAAGTAGACCAAAACTTCAGTGTAAACCTCCCATCCAGTTCCCCTAATCTTGAGCCTAGCAGGTGCTGCTAAAGCGAACAATGATGGCAGGGACAGTCCTTTCTGTGTGTAACATGGCTATTTCTATTGAATCATCCAAGCTAGTTATAGGAATTCTTCTTAATGGAAACCAAGCCCCACTCCCCAACCCTTTCCTATTCATTCTGTCCACACTCAGCAATTTTGCGCTGGGCTCCTCTGACAATGAAGTCTATCTCTATCCTCATTCTTAATTGTTTTCTCTTAGAAAGCTTCTAGTCTCAAAGGCACTGAAGAGAGAAGCCCCAACAGTAAATGCTTTCCTCAAAAGCAGTAACCACACATTGGTGCTCGGCCTCGGTGGACAGCCATTTGGCTACTTGGGTGTCAGCCACTTGTTGGGCCCTGCCCGCAGGCCCATTCTATCCCTTAAGCACCTTGGGCTCAGGGTCCATCGCCAGTGACTTTGTCAAGGGCCTACAAGAATGTTTTGAGATCTGAAAAAAAAAATTATAAGCTACAAAATAGAAAAAGGAAAAATGAAAGATGAAGTAATAAATGTTTAAATTAATGCCTGTTTCTATCCAATTTCTATTTCAATTCCATATTGATATGCATAGAAGCATTTTAGTTGCAAAGAGTTACAGATTAGGTTTCCATTCTTCACCGAGCTCTCTGACAATACACAGTGATTGCCCAGAATGAGCCAAACATACATTAAATGTGTTATTTATAGCCAAGTAATTTTAAATCCTATAAAATGTCTACAACAAAAGTAACTATTTCGATGTAGCATATGAGTGCAGGGAAATACATTTACAATGACACGGCGAGGTGACTCCAAAAGTAAAATTCTCATGAATCACTAAGAGCTGCTCCATCAGACTCATTGGTTTTGGGACGATGAGAATAACACATCTCCTGCCGGCCAGGCTGCTGCCAAGTCTAACAAAAGAGGCCAACAAGGACACATGAAAGGATTCAAGGCAGAGGTAGGCCCGGTTCCTGTTTCTGTGCATAAAGACATGCAAACACACACACACACACACACACACACACACACAGGATTACACACACACACTGGTGGGTGATGGGGACAGAAGGCATTAACCTCAAGTGACACCTGCAGTAAGCGATCAATCCCAATTCTGAAAAACTGCAATTTCAGTGTAGCATGGGCATATTACATTGATATGAGTGTGAGTCAAGTAGGATTAGGATACAGCATAGAAGGCAATTCTCCATGCTTGTTTCTCACCCAAAAGATACGAATGACGACGCTCTTGTGTTCTCTCAGCAGTTACTGTGTATTGAGTTCCCATGACGGGAGGCAAGCTTATTTTAGGTACTGGGAATACCTATTTGACACTCTCCTATGATTTTGAAAACATCCCTGTGAAATTCAGAGAATAAAGCTAATAGATCTGCAGACTTCTTCTTTACAGGCGACATTCACAAAGTCATGGATTCTCTCTAAAGACTGCAAGCATAGATAAGATCAACTGTGAAGTGTGCTCAAGCTCTTGTTATTGCTCCCCAATCAGGAAAATGAGAAAGCTTGTGAGTGATACCACATCAATAATTCTTCATTGTTAATACTTTCCAGGCATCTGTATTAAGTTCGTATTAGCAACACCAAACACTAGAACACTTTTTCCTTCAGCTCTCAATTCCAAGAATGATAACTGTTAGCTCAGAAAGGAATTTTGATAAATTATGAGACTAAGAGAAGGAGGGAGTGGACTGTCCATCCCCTACGGTTAGTATCCAGTTGAGTCTTAAGTGTTCCTAAGTCCCAAGCAACACTCACCACACCTGGGCAATATGGAGGGAAGGGAACATTTCTTTTTATTTTTTTCATTTTTTTTAAGTTTTATTTTATATTTGAGAGAAAGAGAGAGAGACAGAGAGAGACAGAATGTGAGCAGGGGAGAGGCAGAGAGGGAGACACAGAATCCGAAGCGGTTTCAGGCTCCAAGCTGTCATCACAGAGCCTGACGAGCCTCATGCAGGGCTCAAACTCATGAACCACCATGAGATCATGACCTGAGCAGAAGTCGATCGCTTAACCGACTGAGCCACCCAGGTGCCCCAGGAAAGGAACATTTCATTGAGAAAGCAAGAAAGTCAGAGAAAAAGGCAAGAAAAGAAATAGGGAACGGAAAGGAGGAGAAAAAGAAGAAAAAAGAGAAAGAGAGGAAGGAAAGAGACAGAAAAGAAAGGGATGCAGAAGCTGGAGCTTTTCTGAGGATGCTGGCTCTGGAGTTTACCACTCCCACATCCCCCACCACTTCCCTTCATTGCTAATTATGCATTTTGCCCCCAACAGCAAGAAGTAACAAATGCTACCTCCCCCCCCCATTCCAAGTTCTTGCCGATGGTATGAGAATAAACAAGTTAATAAGTATGTAAATTAACTGTATTCCTGTTCTAAGTTAAACCTAAAGCCTTTTTTTCTTTCACTCTTCTCTTTCAATGTACTTAAAAGACGGGTGAAAGTATTTATCATTTTTGGTTCTTGGAGAAGCTTGCCATTTGATACCGCAAGTCCTATCTCCGAGCCCAGCGATCATCGTGGGTAGTGCGGTTAGTGTGGTTTTATGGAACAATGTTTGGCAGTCATAAAACAAATACATTGCTAAGTCACAACAGTGGTACATTAATCCCCTGAATAAATTGATATTAGATTCAGTATTCTAGATGGAAATGAACTAGCAGGATATTTTACTGTATTTCAACTGGCAAGAAAAGGGAGATTCCGTCTGGTTTTATTTTTCAATGTCCTGTTGTTTCAAGACTGCAAAAAGACATGTTTGTAATAAGATGACTTTACTAGCCTTCTAAAAGAAGTTAACCAGATTAACCAGAAGGGATAAGAGATATTATTTATGATAAAACATTAATAACGTATTCGGTGAGGAAACAGATGCAACGGAAGACAATAAGCCAAGTCAAAATGAATCATTTGAGGGCAAAGCATCAAAACAGAGTCGTAGGATGAACTCCACACATGAGTTTGCATTTTGTGCCTGAGCCACTGGAGCCCAAAAGGATCATTGCATTACTCCGTTGGCAGATGCATCCAAAGAATTGGCCATGTTGTGTCTTGTCATCACAATGCTTCTTTCTGTTAAATGGTTTAGACTGTTTGACAAGCGCATTACAAAACTAGCCAAGGAAATGCTTCCCTTCCAGGGATTAGATTTTGAAGCCGACCATTAACACTGGCCTTTGTCAGTGATTCAGCCCACATTAGTAAAAGAAAGCTTCTTACAGACAGACTTGCTCTTAAGGAGCCTCTAAAGGGAACACTGAGTGCTTTGTTATTGCTTCTTCACACGTTATTAATGGAGGTTTAACTGAGGCAAAGGGGGTCTTTCCTTGTCTCCAGCAATTTGTCTTTTTTTTTAAACAATTATTTCCTATCTTTATCATATTAAGACAGTCATCTAATCAGATTGCAATGAGACTAATGACTTGATTCCTAATTAAATGGAAAGAAGTCATCTAACAAAATGGTCTTTTTCTTAAGTGTGTATACCTACCAAAAAGCCTTTAGCCAAATTGCTGCCAGAAAAAGAATACGCAAAGCCACAGAAAATAGGACTTTGGCTCCAGATGAATATTTCTCTACATAATCAGGCAATGACACAAGAATGAATTCTGAGACCAACTCTCCTTTTTTTTGAGTATTTATTAGCATGGGGTAGCCTGGCTCTTTCACTTGGTTTGCACTTTGCTTTCATGAAGTCTTGCTTCTAATTAAAAATTAACCCTATCATCCTTATTATCATTTGTTCGTGCTCTCAGATCTCTTCATCTTCTTATTTCATCCTCCGCCTCCGTTTCCAGAAACACTGACTGCACAAAGACACCTCAAGAGCTCATCATCCTCAAAAACCCCTCCCCCTGGAGAGTGAAATGGTCACATCTAAGTTGGAAGTTGGTTACTTGCCCTAACATATTTTTCTTTACATTCAAATACAGAAACAAAGTAAAGTAATACAGTTTACTTTCTCTAAATCACATGTTTTATTAATATCCCTCATTCCAATCTGAAGGCATGTTATGCAGCCAATACCAAGTAGACAAATAGCCACAAAATAATTAAATAATGGCCCCAACATCCAGATCATGGGAATGTTTTCAGGCTTAGTCCAAGACCTCTTATCTGACACAATGATGCAATTGGAATTTATAGATGATTGTTTTTTGGAAAAGCCATTTAATGTAAGGAATATACGTGTACATACAAACACATTGTATCTTAGCTTAATATTGTTGCACATTTGTGTTCCAGTTTTCTGTTGAAGAACCAAGGTCTTTTGAAATTTTATTTCAATTTGGGTGTGTAGCTAGACTTACTTTCTGCAAAACTACCATAAATAGTTAACTATGAATTTCAGGGTTATTTTTCAAATTATTTTAAGTAAAACTAGAGCTTACCAGTGCCAGCAAAGAGCAAATTTAATGCAGAGTTATAATTTTTAGTTTTCTCCCCATATTTTACAACTATTTCAGCCACCTTTAATTCAATATAATCTTTAAAATGCCTCTCCTTTGTGATATCTTTCCAATATTCTAAATCTATTTTCCACAAGAAATATTTCTTTTCACATTTCATCAACTGAAACATGTAATTAAATTACCTACCAACAATAACAAATACATCTGAAATAAACAGTTTACAGAACTTGCACAACTGAGTCTTGCTAGCGCACAATTCAAACGGTGGGAACAGAACTGGGAACACCAGAGAGAATGTCCCATTCCCTGTGAGCGCTTTCCATGCCACGAGCAATGGTCAGCCTATTTACAGAGGGAATGGAGAGTGGAAGTCAATTAAACAGTCATGGCATTCTTGGTGTATTACACAGATACCAGGGCACTGTCTGAAAATGACTGTTTTCTGTTAAGACTACTAATTAAAAGTTATTGTGTTTTGAGAAGAATGCTTAAAATGCCCTCCTGATCCCATAGCCCGCAGAAGAATTCTCAGTTAGAGATAGGTAAGAAAAGACACAGCCACAGAACAAAACATTCGGATTTGAGGGGAAGACAAGGCACGGCAGTGAGCAGCCATTCCTGGTCCCAAGTCGTCCCGTGATATTGAATTAGAATACACTGGAAATGCGAAATCAATGATCCTTGGAAATCAACTGTTACTCTACTTACTTTAAGGAGGTTTTGTACAATGCTAATGCCAAAGAATGGAAAAAAGCAGAAACATTCAAAAAGTAACAGTACAATGTGACCAAGGGAGATCTCTCCCAGGTCTGTAAGGTGGGCTTAAAATCTGGAAGTCAATTAATGTAATATGCCACATTAATAGAATAAAGGATAAAAGTATATTTGACAATGTTCAACACTTATGCACTTATGCATAATACGTGGCCTTAACGAATGAGAAGAGAGCAGAAAGGATCTTCCTCAACCAGATAAAGGGCATAAAGGGCATCTAATACAAGAAAAAAAAACTACCATCAGACTTACTGGTCAAGAAGAGAACTCCTCCATCTAAGATTGGAAACAGGCAAAAATGTCCACTGTCACTATTCTGCTTCAAAGAAGTACCAGGTTCTAGCCACTACAATCAGGTGAGAAAAAAAAAATTAAAGCTATTCATATTGGAAAGAGATAAGTAGAACTTTTTTAGGATGACACCATTCTGAATGTACAAAATCATACACACACACACACACACACACACACACACTACAGCTTATAAGCAAATATAGGAAATTCACATTAAAAGATCAACTTACACAAATCAATTGTGTTTTTATACACTAGCAACAATCAAAAATAAAATGAAGAAAATTTCATTGGGAGAATCAAAAAGAGTAAAATTTCAGTGGGAGAATCAAAAAGAATAAAATTGTTAAAAATAAATCTAATTTTGGGGCGCCTGGGTGGCTTAGTCGGTTAAGCATCCGACTTTCGCTTAGGTCATGATCTCGCGGTTCGTGGGTTCGAGCCCCGCGTCGGGCTCTGTGCTGACTGCCAGCTCAGAGCCTGGAGCCTGTTTCAGTCTGTGACTCCCTCTCTCTCTGACCCTCCCCTGCTCATGCTGTCTCGCTCTGTCTCGCTCTCTCTCACTCTCTCTCTCTCCTAGAAATAAATTAAAAAACATTAAAAAAAAATTAAAAAAAAATAAAAATAAAAATAAATCTAATTTTAAAAAGTGTAAGAGTTATGCACGAAACCACAAAACATTCCTGAAAGCAATTTTAAAACATCTAAATTAAGAGGTATTTCATATTCATGAACTGAATGATTTAATATTGTTAAAATTATAATTATTCCCAAACCAATCTATAGATTCAGTATAATCCTGACCAAAATCCTGGCAGGACTTTTTTGTTATAAGTTGATAAACGGATCCTAAAATATACATGACAATGTAAAGGACCAAAAATAATCAAAACCATTTTGAAAAAGAAAAAAATTGGAAACGATTGGGATTATCCGGTTTCAACACTTGTTATAAGGCTAATGTAATAAGACAGTGTGGTGTTGGGATGAGAATAGACATATAGATCTATGGAACAGAATTAAGAGTCCAGAAATAAATCTTAATATTTATAGTTAATTTACTTTCAGTATAGATGCTAACATAATTCAATAAAAGAAAGGATACTGTTTTCAACAAATGCTGCTGAGACAAGATAGACATATGAAAGAAAAAAAGAAAGAAAAAGAATAAAGCATTTAGATTCTTACCTCACATCATAACACAAAAACTAACTCCAAAAAGACCATAAATACAAATATAAAAACTAAAGCTTTCAGAAATTCCTAGAAAAACAGAAGCTTTCTAAAGCAGAAAAATCTAGACTTATTGTGGTGATCACTTCAATGTCTATAAATATTGAATCATGTTGTACACCTAAAATTAATATAATATCCTATGTCAATTATATCTCAGTAAAAAAACAAAGAAAAATCTGTGAGATTAGATAAAAATTTCTTAGGTATGACACAAAAGAAAGGTCTATTTAAAAACTGATAAGTTCAACTTTATGTAAATTAAAATCATTTTGCTCTCTGATAAGCCATAGAAAGTACTTACAAACCATATATCTTATAAAGGACTTGTATACAAAATATATAAAGAACACTTACAACTCAATAATTAAAAGATGAACAACCCAATTAAAAAATGGACAATTGTTTTAATGAGTATTTCACCAGACAAAAAGGACATACCAAATGCTACTAGACACATGAAAAAACATGCAACATTATTAGTCTTTAGGGAAATGTAAGTTAAAACCACACTGAGACACAATTTTACACAGAATGGCTGTAATATGCAAAAAGAGACAATAACATGTGGGAGCAAGAGTGTGGAGAAATTCTAACCCTCAGACCTTGCTGGTAGGAACATAAAGTGGTGCAGGCACTTTGGAAAACAACTTAACGGTTTGTTAAAAAGTTAAACACAAACTTACCATTTGACCTAGTGATTCTCAAGAGAAATGAACACATATGTCCCCATAAAACACATATGTTCACCGCAGCCATATTCATAATATCCCCAAATTGGGAACAACCATCAAGTGGTGAATAACTTTTTTAAAATTCAGTATATGACACAATGGGGCAAAAAAGAAACAACCTACTGATACGTGCTCTGACATTGTTGAACTTCGGAAAGATTAAGCTGGGTAAATGAAGCCAGACACAGAGGACTACATACTGTATGATTCAATTTATACACATTGTTTAGGAAAAGAGAACTCTAGGGAGACAGAAAGCAAATCAATATTTATCTGGGCTGGCAATGTCGGTGAGAATTGATGGCAAGCAGACAAAAAGAAAATGTCCTAAAACTACACTGGGGCAATTGTTGCACAACTCTAAATATCTGAAAAATTAGTGAATTGTACACTTAAAATGAAAGAATTTTTTGGTATAAATTACACCTCAGTGAAACTGTTTAAAAACAACTAATGTTTATTGAGCACTTACTCAGTGCCAAGCACTGTGCTGATTCCTTTGCATCAATTCTCTTATTTCACCTTCTCCAAAACATTATGAATGTTGAGTTTATACATACATAATGTATAAACATTATACATTCATAATGTTTTGGAAAAGATTAAATATGTAAGAAAATGTATTAACATCCCTATTTTATGGACAAAGAAATGGAATCTTTTATTCTCTTAGTTCTGGATCTGTTTTTGTGAACTTCTAGGTAGAGGGTAAGTATACAAACCTTCTGTTTTGTTATGCTTCTCCATGGATATATAGAGAAGTATTGTCTTGTGTTCTATTATTGATAAACATTTCAAAGTCTTAAATAAAAAGAAGGTAATTTTTTCTCTCAAATTCCTTTACATTTTTGTAACAAGCTTTTCAGACTTCATTCCATACCCATGATACTTCCCAAAATACCTAAGTATATATGAAATTAAAAATCCACTTTAAAAATACACCACTTTCCCTATTATTCATTCACAAAAAAAATTACACAATAGATTGGAAGACTCAATATCTCTGTCCAGTCAGGACTGGCACTCATTTGCACCACCACTCACTCCTGCCTCTAGATGTAGACTCTTTAAAGGGAAAGCATTGGTGCACCTGGGTGGCTCAGTCGGTTAAGCATCCGACTTTGGCTCAGGTCATGATCTCACAGTTCGTGGGTTCAAGCCCCGCATCGGGTTCTGTGCTTACAGCTCAGAGCCTGGAGCCTGTTTCAGATTCTGTGTCTCCCTCTCTCTCTGCCCCTCTCCTGCTCATGCTCATGCTCATGCTCTGTCTCTCTCCCTCCCTCTCTCTCTCTCTCTCAAAATAAAATAATAAATACATAAAAAATTAAAATTAAAAATAAATAAATAAAAATAAAGGGACAGCATAGGTTTAGTCTTCTCTCTGAGAAACCCCTCCAAATTCACCCCCCATTTGTCCTAGAGAACAGCTGAGCTTCACCTTGAAGATTTGTTTATGGTCCATCTGTCTGTCCCCATCACCCTCCTAAGGTGGAGGTTTGCTGCAGACCTGCGCTATCTACTGCAGCTACTAACCACATGTGGCAATCAAATATTTGTCATGTAGCTGGTCTGGATTGATATGTGCTCTAAGGGTAAACTACTCACCCAACCCCAAATATGCGTCTGAAAAAAGAATGTAAACTGTTTCATTCATAGTTTTTGTATTGATAGCTTGTTGAAATGGCAATATTTAGGATAGCTTGGGTTAAGTTACATGTTCTTTTTTATGAGGCTTATTTATTTATTTTTGAGAGAGAGCACAAGCTGGGGAGGGGCAGCGAGAGAGGGAGACAGAGAATCCCAAGCAGTCTCTGCACTGCCAGCACAGAGCCCACTGTGGGACTAGAACCCATGAACTGTGAGGTCATGACCTGAGCCAAAATCAAGAGTCGGACACTTCACTGACTGAGCCACACTGGTGCCCCTAAATTACATATTCTTAAAATTAATTTCAGCTATTTCTTGTTACTTTTTGAATGTGGCTACTAGAAAGTTTTACAAGATAACTGATCTGCAAAAGAATAGAGGTGCTGGGCAAACTAAATATAAACATGAAAAACTCCTCAAACAGTGAAATTTCAGAAAACAGCCTTTCTGATAGTCTTTGGGGGGAAAAAAAAAACAACGTTTGCAAAAAGGGTAATGTACCATTATTGTCTTTTAAACTGTATGTTAATATATAAATGTCGGGTGAAAAATCATAACCAAGTGGCAAATCCTTAAAGAAGGAGACATGAGCTTATTTTGTCTTCCCAATAACCCTACAGAGTGATAGTTTTATAATTTCTTGTTTACAGAGGAGCAAAGTGAGTTTTCATTTGCTAAGTCATTTAGCTATTTGTAGATATTAAAGAGGCGATGAGTACTCAGAAACTTTGATCCCAGAGCCTGTAGTTCCCAAACTATAATGTAAATACACCAAAGATTAATCAAGATGAATTCAAGGATCTGAAGAAGAGAAAAGAATTTTGTTTACTGTGTCTAGGAATCTGACTTTAGTCTGGGTGTTTTCTATTCATTGGTTCTACTTTAAAAAAGACTCTATGAGAGTGACATTATTATTTGCATTTTACAAATAATAGGACAAGGAAACTGAGGCTCGGAGAGTTTGAATAACTAGGAAAGGATAAGTAGTATAGAATCTAAATGAGCTTTGTCTGGCTCCAAGCATATTACAGTGAATTCTGAAGGACTGTTGCCGAGAAAACTTTTCCCCAAAGGAGGGGAAGGGAGGAGGGGGGAGGGGAACCGCAGCTCGGAGGTGAGTATAAAGCAGTCACCTTCTCTTTTTATTTATCGTACACAACTGAACTTAAAAAGCAGATGTATTTTCTAATAAAAGAAGATACAGGAGATAAGTGACCTCTGAGATGGGAGTCCGTGAGTTCAATGAAAAGCAATTGGAAGGTAAATAGTATTCTCTCTCTCAATAGATCACAGAATAATCTAAGCCAAAATGTATTCGTTAAACAGTTATTGAGGGTTGACTAAGTACTTGTCACTGGCCAGTAAGATTTCAAAGAAAAGTAAGACATGATCCCTGCCTTCTTAAGCTCTCAAGCTATCGCAGTGAAGCAAAGTATACAGTGCCTTAGGATAAGGGTAACATTAGCAGGTGTTTACAGTGCAAGGGTAGCTCAGGGAGGGCTCCTAAGAGGAAGACAGGGGTAAGCTGAGTTCTTCAAGAACAGAAGTGTCAAAACTGGGGAGAAATGAACTGTAGTCTTTTTTAATGTTTTCTTTATTTTTGAGAGAGAGAGAAAGAGAGAGAGAGTGCAAGTAGGGGAGGGGCAGGGAGAGAGGGAGACACAGAATCCCAAACAGGGTCCAGGCTCTGAGCTGTCAGCACAGAGACCAACATGGGGCTTGAATCCACAAACCAGGAGATCATGACCTGAGCTGAAGTCAGATGCTTAACCAACTGAGCCACCCATGGTCCCCTGAACTGCAGTCTTGTTGGGGAACTATAAACAGTTCGGAATGGTGTGATCATTCTGTGCAAGGAGGAGAATGATGGGGAATAAGACAAGAGGGTCCAAATAGGATTGGATGGGAGGCCTTTCATTCCATGCAGAAATAAAACAAACAAACAAAGGATGTTTAAACTTATTCTGACCATAATTTAATTTTTGGCAGATTAATATAGCCATTCAGAATAGGAGTGAAATCTTGTATATGCCCTGACATTTTTGATAGTAAGAAAAAGTGCCCAGGAAGTTTTCTCCTTAGACTTGGGGAAGAAATTGGTAATAACTGAACCTTATGAGGTCTTTTCTTCTACCTTGGTGTCTAAATTTATGTGCATATAGAGCACTTCCACATTTAATCTTATACACAGATGTCAGTAACAACTGATTAGTTGATGATTGTCTTTCATTTGTTTATTAAGAATGATTTCTTGCTGGGTCTCTTCTGTCTCAGCTGTCCACACTTAGGATACTTGGAGAAGCTTGTGCTTACTTCAAGGAAAGAAACCGTATCTGTAGGCAAGTCTGAATGGCTTCAGGTGTCAAATCGCACTGCAGATTCTTAATCCAGTATGTACAAACTGAAACAGAGGAATGTCTTCTTGCTAAGATGAATCCGACAGCTATAATTGATTTATTATTATTGTTGTAGTAGTACCATTGTTATTGTAATGATTTGGTTGTTCCTTTGTCTAACCAGACTTGTGCATTACACTTTATCTAAGTCACCATCCCTTCAGTAACTGATGGGTTTTAGGAGAAAAAAAAGGCAAAGCAGATGGTGTCTGATTTTCCTCTTCTTTGTGTCTTTACAAAGTAGATGCTCGCTAAATATTTATTGAATAAATAAATAAATAAAACTCAATTCAAGTCTTCTCAAACACATACTGAGACTTTTCAGGATGTTTGTATACTGGTAGTACAAACATGAGTAAGACATAGTCCTTGTCTCCTGTTTTAAATTATTATCAGACACAAATATTTATTCTAATACTAACCTGGTAAAGGCAGTAAGAGTACCATGGGAGCATAGTATGGCCACCTAGCCCTGGACATAAAAAGATCAGAAAAGATTCCTGATCAGGTGAAGCATTAGCTAAGTCTTAAAGAAAGAGTCAGAGTTTGAAAAGCAATCGGAAGGTGGGGGCGGCCGCACCGAGTTATGTGCCTGACAGATACTCATTTCTCTCAACATTCCAAGGACAAAGATTTAATATAAATTCACTAGGGAGGTGATGCAAATTTCACCTGCCAACTCCTTGACACCATCCCATTCACTCCTCCATTGTCCTCACCCATTTCAACATGTTCAGGGAGTTTTAAGTGATCATAAAGGAACTGCTGAAGTTGATGAGATTTGTTATGAGTGTTAGACTCCTACAAACAAGCAAGGCCACTGGCCTGGAAATGGCCTTTCTTCAGCATGTGCTCTTCCTCCACAGCTTCTATAGAAGACGGAGCCCTTCTGGATCAAAGAATCAAAGAATCCTGGAACATTCGAGAAGAGTTCCTTTTGTTTTTGTTCAAAACAGTTCCGGTAAACCAGCCCCAGGCTGCAAATCTCCAAGTCATAAATAATTGCTGCGGTGTGCACTGAAATGCTAGTGCCTGGGGCAGTCACTAATGTCAGAGCAAGGGGAAGACCCAAGACTGCAAAAGTGTGATGCTAAACTTGTCCAAGGATCCAAAAAGTTTGTTGTGGATACTTTGCTGTGAGAGGAGGGTTTGCCCAGGGAAAAGGGCTAGGGCTTTGAGGTCACATACAAGTAGATTGAATCCTGCCTCTCTTGCTAATAATTATGTGGCCTCGAGCAAATCACTCAACCTTGAACTTCAGGGTCCACATCTACAAAATGGGAATGATAAAACCTTCCCTGGAGGGTTGTTCTGAAAATTAGTGAAAGTATATGTTTTTTAAAATGTTTACTTACGTTCGAAAGAGAGAGAGAGTGCGTGTGCACAAGCAGAGGAGGGACAGAGAGAGGAGGGAATGAGGATCCAAAGCAGGCTCTGTGCTGACAGCAGAGTCCCGTGCTTGGCTAGAAGTCAGAGGCTTAACCGACTGAACTACCCAGGTGCCCCAGTGAAAGCATATTTTACCCTTCCAGCACAGTGCCTACCGCAAAGTAAGTACTTAATAATTGTCGACTGTTTGAATCCTTAGATGTCCCTCCTAACTCTAGCTCTTCCATTCATGTAGCTTTAAGGGAGGTAGCACCTCCAGAATCTTCCCTGATTGTCTCAACATACTCAGGTTCCAGTCCTAGGCCAGACCTATGCCCCTTTGCTAATCATTACTTAATAAGACATCCAACTATCTCTTACAAAATACTCTCTCACGCTTCTGCATAACCCATCCTCACCCCTCAAACCCTGACACCCAGCTCTCACCCGGCCTGTTTGATTAAAGTGACATCAGTCTGTCCTTGGAAAGTCTCTTGCCCCTGCCCAAACTAGCCACATTACAGTTTGCAGTTTTACCATCAGATCTACTAAAAGGATTGATCCAGAGGGGCTCTGTCTTCTATAGGAGCTGTGGAGGAAGAGCACACGCTGAAGAAAGGCCATTTCCAGGCCAGTGGCCTTGCTTATTTGTAGGAGTCTAACATCAGATCTACTAAAAGGATTGATAGAACTTCAGTTTATTAGAACAAAACTTGTTTTTAAAAAGTAATTAAATAGAAAAAGACAACTACAACCAGAAGTTGGTTGTTAAATATTTTGTTTGGTTTCATGTTTGCTTTTTGTTTCATTGAATACAGAATTAATAGTCAAAGCACCTGCAAGGAAAAAACACATTCACAAGAACACTGGGCACACTCTAGATTATATATTAAAACAGAATTTAAGTCTTTTTATGGAAAAGTAACTTCAATAATTACTTCAGTCCATCTTTTGCCCATTAAATATTTCTGTGTTTCTGAAGTACCATGTGCTAAGGAATACATACATTTATTTTCTATAACTTGACACATTACATAGAATTTCTTTTTATACTATTACATATCTCTGTGAATAAGTGCCAAAACAATTGTAAAATAAATGTTTGAGATTTTTTCCTTTTTTTAATTTTTTAATGTTTATTTATCTTTGAGAGGGAGAGACAGACAGAGTATGAGTAGGGGCGGGCCAGAGAGAGAGGGAGACACAGAATATGAAGCAGTCTCCAGGCTCCGAGCTGTCAGCACAGAGCCCGATGCGGGGCTTTAACCCACAAACCATGAGATCACGACCTGAGCCAAAGCTGGACACCTAACCAACTGAGCCACCCAGGCACCCGAAGTTTTTTCTGCTCTATTACACATCTGGAAAAATTTAAACTTGTTTTCTTTTAATCAATTAGAAACAGTTTTGGAAAGAAGACAAAGTACATTCATATTATATTTATGTAATATTAAACAAAGGAAGAAGTATCTATAATGTTGTATTAAACCAAGTTAGCTAATTCAGATTAAAAATCCCTGTTAGGTTTATCTGAGTCAGTTGTCTACACTGATGAAATTAAACAGTTCATTGTCAGGTTGGGACATTACTTTGTATATTGAAAGCAGTCTAAACACTGTGCTTCATGATTTAAAACATTCACTTGTTGGTGTAAAACATATGCCTTGTTCTTAAGTGTAAAACACTGCATCAGGGGTTTTACTTTGCAAAACAAGGAATTTTTAATGATCACATTTCTTGTCCTTTAAACATTCCACCATGTCATGGATCGTGGCAGAGGGGGCGAGCTATTCTGCAAGTGCTCACACCCTCTCTCCTTAATGGGGAATAGTTGCTGGGAAGTGGCTTCCCCACCAGAGACCACAGTCCTTACTCTCTTCCTCTTTTTATCCACATCTGGACATGTGACTGACTTGTCCCAGTGCTGAAGGTCCCTGCTCTGCTCAGGTGATTAGGAAGTGTGTGTGCCTTTTCCCACCTACTTTCTTTCCCTGGTGGACGTCAACATGCAAGGAGACCTGGAAAGCCATGGGTTGAAGATAGCAGATTCCCCATCCACTTGGACCCTGTACAGTGAATGGGAGTAAAGCACCCCCTCCCATCAGGAGCATCTACACTGGAGTGTTACGTGAACAAAAAGAAATAATTTGTCCAGTTAAATGTAGAATTTGGGGATTTATGTCTGATAGCGGCTAGAGTTGCCATAACTAATACACGACAGTTCTGTTATAATTATTCAAAGAGAGAAACCGATCTAGAAAACAAATTAATTATATATAATGTACTTGTGATAGAAGTCAAAGCAGATCAAGGAATGAGATTACTACCAAAATTAGAGAACAATGTCAAAGAAGCCAGCTGGCAGCTCAGGCAGTTTCTTATTGTTGTAGTGGGTTCAGCATGATACAGGTCTGGTCCTCTGTGCTATGGGTGAAATATTAGTTTTGCTCAGGTAACCAAGCTCACATTAGCCAAACTCATAGGAGATGAATTTATAAGCCTGAATGCCAATATGTTCATATACTATGACATCAAAACTACTCTATCATCTTGAATACCCAGGATAACTCCTCCTAGAGTCTAACGACTCCTAGAGACATACTCACCAATCCTAGCTTTTGAGTTCTTTTTCCCTCTAGATTCAATCCAGACCACAATCCTGTTAACATAATTACTTTAAATAGTCAGTTTTATGGCACAAATGAGCAGATAAGTGTTACATCCTTATCTCCCTATAAATACATTAGAGTCACTTAGTAGAGACTTGGAAGGAATTTGTGTGGAAATCATTTAGATAGTTCCAAATGACTACATGAATCTGCTTTACGTGAGTATTTTCTAGTTTTACTCTAAATGATTGATTTTATCTTCCATTTGGGGAACCATATTGTGCCAAAAAGATATATGGTATAGGTCATAGAAGAGAAGAAGTGAGAATGAAGAAAGAGAATTGAGCAATTAGGTAGTGAGAGATGGAGAGCCCTGAAGAGAGATATATACATCAAGGCAACCATGAAACTTGAGGTGATTGGATTTAGATTGGATTTACAGAATCATTGATTGTACTTATGCTTGTGATCTATAAATATATTGATACATCATCTTGCATGCCTGAAGAAAATGGACCTCAAGAATGTATTTATAAAACACCGTAGAGTTGGGGCACCTGGGTGGCTCAATCGGTTTAGCTTCCCACTTCAGCTCAGGTCATGATCTCACGGTTCACATCGTGGGTTTGAGCCCCGCGTCAGGCTCTGTGCTGACAGCTCAGAGCCTGACGCCTGCTTCAAATTTTGTGTCTCCCTCTTTCTTACCCTTAATCCACTGACGCTCTGTCTCTCAAAAATAAATAAAACATAAAAAAATAATAATAAAATTAAAATACTAGAGTCGAAGTCCAAGTAAAAGAGTAAAAAAAGTATAATTTACTGAGCCAGGAGATTCGAAGGCCATATTTAAGGGGCACATTTTTCAGGATAGAAGAAAAAGGGAAACCTTAATATGAAAAAAAAATTATTTTAATATTAAATGAGAGCTATTCCAAGAGAAGAATGTATCTACTGAAAAAATTAAGTGTGCTTGAACTCAGTGGAGCTTAAGAAATATCCTACTACAAAGCAAAGATCATAGAGATTAAAATATGTTTTAAAATCTGTGTTTTCAGGAAAATCCTGTTCAGGACCCTCTTCTAGTACACCATGCCATAAAAATAGCTCCTCTATTACTGTACTTCACTGTATTCATCTGATCTACCGAATAAGATGCAAGGTCCCCAATGGAGGGACTCCATCTTATTCTTCTTTTACCCCTTGTAGCCAAGTCTCCAGAATGGAGGGAGACAAGAGAGGTAAACAAGGCAGTCTACTGGAGTACAGGAATAAAAATATTAGAACTTCTATTAACTTAATTAATCTCATTCCCCCAGTTATTAAATATGTTTTATAACACAACATTATGTTTTATTTATAAAATAGCTATTTGGGGAGTGTATGCACAAAACTTCCTCATTAATAGTGATGGAGGACTAAAAATTGTATAGACCACTTGCCTATGGAAACTAGCATAAGAAGAAAAAAAAAATTATTAAAATATTGTGCTGACTGGGCTGTTGCCATGCCAATGGTGTAGCTGCAGAGAAAATGAAATGGATGCCCTTGAGATTGAATTCCTTCTTTCATTCAGCAATTATGCATTGGGTACCTACCATATGCCAGAGGCTGTGTGGGACAGCAGCTGCCAGAGAAGGGACTGGGTTGTTAAAAATAGAGTGAAGTGACAGTAAATCCATGACCATTCCCCCCACCTGGGATTGTGCTTCCCTTTCCTGAAAAGTGCTCTGATCCCTTATGTTCAAGTAAGGACATCCCTGGAGGAGCCCCACTATCTTTGTATGGCTGAGAAATTGTGATCTCCTCTGTGGTCACTTAGTGAATACTTATTCACATTGACACAGGGATTGCCAACACAGAAAAAAAAAAAGCCCATAAATTAATTCAATGATTCTGCTGTTGCTCAGGATTGTCAAGCACATATACTTTTCAATTATATGGGCCAGGACCCCAAGGGAGTAAATGTGATCCATCTACAGTTGTTGTGAGTGGTAAATAATTTCTCACTACATCCTCACAAAGTCCCTAACAGATACCTGGGGAGTTCTGGATGCTACATTTTCACATGTAACCTTGTAATTAAATAGATATAAACAAACAGAGCAAGACTATGATGGAAGAGTAAAATTATAGTGATCCCTGAGTTCAATACACATGAGGGAAAAGTCATAATGGACAAATTACAAACATAAGGCATCCATGTGATTTGAAATAACGTGCTGCACAAGGAAGTATCTGACACATGTTTGATTTTTCATTTCTATTTTTCTTCTTTAGGAACATTCACATGGCTGGCTTTGTCATGTGATTTTCTGTCTTGCCTACATCTGGCTGAATACATCATAATATTGTAATGCATGTTGTGTCTTGCAAAGCAATGGTTCTCCAAAATTCAACCCCTGTTTAAACAAAAGTGACTTTCTTTCTCCATATTAAAATTAAGACCCGAAGAAATAGTTTGAAGTATGATAAGAGCCACCGGCATTTGCTCATGTCTCTAAGTAAGGAACTTCAGCAAGATTTGCTTCTTCAACCTCAAAAGACTCACGATACTGAAGGCAAGTCTATTTATATAGAGATCGCAATGGTAAAACCTGCAAGCAATCCGATTACTTTAGTAGATGAAAAAGTAAGAACCAGTCAACCCAGTCGAGTCTGTTCTACTAAGTCCAGACTTCTAATGGATGAGGACTGACAGCAGAAGATTTTTGCCTTTCCTGGTTCACAAAATCTGCCATTAAAAGTTTCTGCTGTGACTCCCTAGAAAAAAAGAGAGAATTTTGAATGTCACTATCTTTCCTCCAGGTTCTTTATTCAGCCTGCCTGACAGCAATTTTCAACAAATTTTTCTTCACCCAATAGTCTTATTCTATTTGATTCCTAGAAATAGGATCAATCTGATTTAGGTTTCTGTGTTAATATTCAGAGATAACACAACAATCTTATTTGTAAAGTAATTAAGAATTGAGCTATCGAATGTAAAAGAATGCACTTAAAAAAGCATAAACCTATTTTGAAAAGTATAAGCATAAATTTCAAAAAAACCCAAAGTGGATGTATAAGTAGTGAATGTATGTGATGGAAGTAACAGAGACTATATGCCCAAAGTTATTTAGTCTTAAACTCTCAGAGTCACAAATAAAAAATTCTAGTAGTATAGCAGCATAGTCTTGAAGAAAGGAAATGTGGAAGCAAGCCAACTTAGAACTGATTAAGTATTCAGCGGAGAATTTTCTGTGGCTTTGTCAAAAGGCTCTGTCAGTGCATTTAACTATCTGGACAAAAGGTTGTTGAAATCACACAAAGGATTTTCCCAATTCAAATGCTGCAGATGAATGATAGTCACACAGAAGCACACCAGATCCTCAAAGGCCGTGTCTATTCATTTTATGACTTTAACTTGCAAGTGGAGTAAAAAACTGATATAAAACGAGCATAAAGAAATCTCTTTGGGAACGGAATTCCTAGCTTTTACTTTACATACTTCGAGGCCCACATTCAGGAAGAGGGCAAGTGTTAGGTCAGACACAAAGAGGAGACGTGAGCAGGTTATTTTGCTCCGATTTAAGAATAGCATCATTTGTATCGGGCCTAAAAAGCCTCATTATGTGGAAAGTGGGCAAACACTTTTGTGTGAGAACAGTTGTAAAGAGACGGGCAGCTTAGCAGAACCGTCTGAAAACTAACATTCAAAGCAGACACATACTAAGATTGGATGAAGCCCGAGAAGGAAACCAAACGACTTCACGTACTTAATGGCGCTTTGGTAAAAACGTCTTTACTTTCATGGGTCACTGGATACAATAGATCCAATCAGTATTAATTGGACAGTAAGAGGGAAAAAGCAACAACCCAACGATTCAGATTGCCTCCATGAGGTAAGTGTGAGTTCTGTGATCTTCCTGCTAAGATTCTGGGCTCGCTCTGTCTTGGAATCGTACAGGGTTCCAGTTCAAAGAACTTGGTAACATTTAAGAGAGAATTTCCCTCTCTTCAGACTCCTCAGTTGCCCAGGGGCCCAAGGTGGGGTTAAGTGAGAAGGGAGCTGCAGGGACCCCAGGCTGGCCTCCTGATCCAGGACCAAATCAGCTCTTTTTGCCTTTTTTTAAAACCACTTTGTTGAGATATAATTAACATATAACAAGTTGTAGATATTTAATGTGTACGGCTTGACGAGTTTGGAGACACATAGACACTGAAACCATCACCACAATGAAAGCCATAAACATCCATCGCGTCCAAAAGTTTCCTCCAACTCCCTTTATTTATTTCTTTGTTTGATTTTTTTTAATGTTTTATTTATTTCTAGGAGAGAGAGAGAGAGAGGCAGCGTGAGCAGGGAAGGGTCAGAGAGAGAGGGAGACACAGACTCTGAAACAGGCTCCGGGCTCTGAGCTGGCAGTCAGCACAGAGCCCGACGCGGGGCTCGAACCCACGAACCGCGAGATCATGACCTAAGCGAAAGTCGGACGCTTAACCGACTAAGCAACCCAGGCGCCCCTGTTTGATTTTTTTTTTTTTAATTTTGTCGTAAGAGCCCTTAACATAAGATTTACCCTCTTAGCAAATGTTTAGGTATATAGTGCAGTACCGTTAACTGTAGGCTTTGTGGTATACGGGGGATGTCCGGATCACTCACCTTTTATGACTGAAATTGTGTGCCCTTTGACACTTTCCAATTTTCTCCTCCCATCTCTTCCTGGCACTCACCATTCCACTACTTGTTCTGTGAGTCTATTTTAGATCCCTCATCAAAGTGGGATCATGCAGTATTTGCCCATGTATGTCTGGCTTACCTCACTTAGCGTAATGACGCCCAGTCCCTCATGTTACCACAAATGGCAAGATTCCTTCACTTTAAAGGCTGAATAATATTCTTCTGTATGAATATACCCTATTTTCCTTATGCATTCACTCATCAGTGGGCATTTAGATTGTTTCCATATCTTGGCTATTTTATTTTTTATATCTTGGCTATTTTAAATAGTGCTGCAATGAACAAAAGAGTACAATATCTCTTTGAGATTTTTATTTTAATGCTTTTGAATATATACCCAGAAGTAGGATCACTGAATCAAATGGTAATTCTATTTCTAATTTTTTGAGGAACCTCTGTACTGTTCTTCACAGCGGCCGGCTCCACCAATTTACATACCCAACAATAGAGCACAAGAAGTCCCTTTCCTGCACATCCTGGCCAACATTTGTTACTGTTGTTGTTTTTCATTTGTTTTTGTGTGTTTTGTTTGTTTGTTTTTAATTTTTTTATGTTTAGTTATTTTTGAGAGAGACAGAGACAGAGTATGAGCCGNCGCCCAACTGATTGAGTCATCCAGGCACCCCTGTTTGTTTTTGATAATAGACATTCTAACACGTGTGAGGTGATATTTCATGGTGGTTTTGATTTGCAGTTCCCTGATGATTAGTGATGTTGAGCACCATTTCACATACCTGTTGGCCATTTGTATGTCTTCTTTGGAAAAATATGTAATCAGTTCCTCCGCCCATTTTTTAATCAAATTGTTTATTTGTTTGTTTGTCTTACTATTAAGTTGTATTAGGTCTTTTTATATTTTGGATATTAACCCATTATCAGATATATGATTTGCAAATATTTTTCCCATTCCTCAGGTTGCCTTTTCATTTCTTTTAATGTTTATTTATTTATTTTGAGAGAGAGAAAGAGCATGAGCAGGGGAGGGGTAGAGAGAAAGGGAGGGAGAGAATCTTAAACAGGCTCTGCACTGTCAGCACAGAGCCCTATGTGGAACTTGATCCCATGAACTCTGAGATCATGACCTGAGCTGAAATCAAGAGTTGGATACTGAGCCGACTGAGCCACCCAAGCACCCTTGCCTATTCATTATAATTTTTTTTTCCTCTGTGCAGAACTTTTTAGTTTGATGTAGTCAATGTTTGCTTATTTTTGCATTTGCTGCCTTTATTTTTGATATCAAATCCCAAAAATAATAATTGCTAAGACCAATGTCAAACTATCTCTCCCCCCAACTTCACTGTTGCTTCCAGGAGTTTTGTGGTTTGGTTTTTTGGTTTCTTGAAGTCTTTAATCCATTTTAAGTTAATTTTTATGTGTGGTGTAAGAAAGTGGTCCAGTTTCATTCTTTTGCGTGTGGCTGGCCAGCTTTCCCAACACCATTTGTTGAAGAAACAGCCCTTTCCCATTATTTATTCTTAGCTCCTTTGTTGTAAATTCATTGACCATATAGGCATGGATTTATTTCTGGGCTCTATTCTCTTCCATTTATCTATGTGTCAATTTTTATGCCAATACCATCTATTTTGGTTAATATAGACTTATAATATAGTCTGAAATCAGGAGGTAAGATGCCTCCACTTTGTTTCTCTTTCTAAAGATTGCTTTCAGTATTTGGAGCCTTTTGTGTTCCATACAAATTGTGTTTTTTCTTACCTCTGTGGAAAATGCCTTTGGAATGTTGATAGGATTACATTGAGTCTATAGATTGCTCTGGATGTTATGAACATTTCAATAGTATTAATTCTTCTAATCCATGAATATCTTTCTATTTATTCATGTCTCCTTCAAATTCTTTTATTAATGTCTTACAGTTTGTGCTATATAGATCTTTCACCTCCTTGGTTACATTTATTACTAGATATTTTATTCTGCTTGATGCCATTGTAAATGGTGGTGTTTTCTTCATTTTTCTTTCTGAGAGTGCATTATTAGTGTGTAGAAACTCAAAAGACTGTTGGGTATGATTCTGTATATTATAGCTTTACTGATAAGTATTCATTCTGACAGTCTTTTCGAAAAGGCTTTAGGGTTTTCTGTACATAATATCACATCATCGGCAGATAGTGACTATTTGACTTCCCCTTTTACAATTTGGATGCTCTTTTTTTCTTTCTCTTTACCTTTACTTCTTCCTTTCTTTTTCTCTTTCTTTCTTTCTTTCTTTCTTTCTTTCTTTCTTTCTTTCTTAGACTCCTATATTGAATAAAAGTGGCTAAAGTGAGCATCTTTGTCTTGTCCTGATGTTAGAGAAAGAGCCACTGAGTGTGGTAACTATGAGCTTGTCATATATCGTATTAAGGTATATTTCCTCTATACCCAGTTTATCATGGGTAAGATATGCTCCCTCTATAACTTTTTTTAAAATGTTTATTCATTTATTTTGAGAGAAAGAGAGAGAGCGAGCACAAGTGGAGGACGAGCAAAGAGAGAGGGAGAGATTGAATCCCAAGCAGGCTCCACACCATCATATAACACAAAGTGTGAGATCATGACCTGAGCCAAAAAATCAAGAGTCAAACACTTAACCAACTGAGCCACCCAGGTGCTTCCCTCTATAACCACTTTGTTGAGAGCTTTTATCATAGCTAGATGCTGAATTTTGCGAATGCATTTTCTGAATTTATTGAGATAATTATATGATTTTTATCTTTCATTCTGTTAATGTAGAGTACCACAATGATTAATCTGTGGGAGTTTAACCATCCTTGTATCCCTGGAATAAATCTCACTTGATCATGGTATATATCCTTTTTATGTATTATTGAGTTCAGTTTGCTAACATTTTGTTGAGGATATTTGCCTCTCTGGTTATCAGGTATATTTTCTTATGGTGTCCTTGTCTGATTTTGTTATCAGGGCAATGCTGGTCTTGTAAAATTAACTGAAACAGTTTCCTCCTTTTTTATTTCTTAGAAGAATTTGAAGAGGATTGGGCCTTAATTTTTCTTTAAATATTTGGTACAGGGGCACTTGGCTGGCTCAGTCAGTAGAGTATGATCTCAGGGCTATAAGTTTGAGTCCCACATTGGATGTAGAGATAACTTAAAAATAAAATCTTTTAAAAAATAAAATAAAAAATGAATACTTGGCACAATTCACTGATGAAAATATCTGGTCCTAGGTTTTTTTTCTTTGTTGGGAGTTCTTTGTTTACCGATTCAATTTCCTTATTTGTTATTCATTTGTTTACACTTCTTATTTCTTCTTGATTCAGTATTGCTAGGTTGTATGGTTCTAGGAATTTATCCATTTCTTCCAGGTTGTCCAATTTGCTTGTGTATAATTATTCATCATGGCTCTTTCTTACCCTTTTTATTTCTGTGGCAACAGTTTAATGTCTTTTCTTATATTTCTGATCTTATTTATTTGAGTCTTCTCTCCCTCTTTTTTTTAGTCTGAGGGCTTGTTATTTTATCTTTAAAAAAACAACTCTTAGTTTTGGAGGTTTTTTTCCTAGTCTCTATTTCATTTATTGCTACTTTAATCTTTATTACTTCCTTCTTTCTGCTAAATCTGTGTTCAGTTCTTTCTTCTTTTTCTACTTCCTTGAGTCATAAAGTTGGTTTGTTTATTTGAGATCTCTTCCTTTGAATGTTAGGTGTCAGGGCTATAAACATTCCTCTTAGTGATGCTTTGCTTCCTCCCCTAAGTTTAGGTATGTTGTGTTTTTCCTTTTAGTTTGTCATAAGATACAAAAATTTCTTTTTTTATTTAATTTTTGACCCAATTGTTGTTTAGTAGTTGTTATTTAAATTTCACATATTTGTGAACTTTTCCATTTTCCTTATATTATTGAATTCTAGGTTTAGTCTATTGTGATCAGAAAAGATTCTTGGATTGGTTTCTTATCTTAAATTTATTAAGGTTTATTTTGCAACCTGGCATATGATCTATTCTAGAGAATGTTCCATGTGCACTTGAGAAGAATAAGCATTCTGCTACTATTGGCTATAATGTTCTATATCTGTCTGTTCCATCCATTTGGTCTACAGTGCTGTTCGGTTCTACTGTTGCTATTTCCTTATTGATTTCCTGTCTGGTTGATCTACCATTATCAATAGTGAGCTATTGAAGTCTCTTGCTATTATTTTATTATTGTCTATTTTTCCCTCTAGATCTGCCAATGTTTGCACAATAGCTCATCTTTTAATGGATCTAAATATGAGAATTCCATGTAAGAAGCTATTAAAATAAAAGGATAAAGTGTTCAGATAATTTTTTAAATCAAAAATTTCCTCATTCTATTGAGAAGAAAACCACAACTTTAGGAAACTGCTTTCTCAAAGCCCCAAAGCTAAATAGAGGCAGAACAAAAGCCTAGATTTGGTTCCTTTATCCAAGCTGTTCTCAATGAGGAAGCCTATGTGGTAAACAGACTGCTTCCATTTGAAGGCATCAAGACTTAGAAAATCAGGGTCATTAAGAATTAGAAGAGTCTATCTTATCCAAGGTCCCAACCAGTAGATTCTTTCCACAACATGTATGACAGACAGTTATTCAGCCTTCACTTAGGTATCTCAGAGACAGGAAGATCACTTTCTCGGTAACAGTACATTCTAGAGTAGAGACACCTATAATCAAAAAATATTTTCAGATATTGGAAATATTTACTACTTGGAGCTTTCTCCTTTAGCCTAAACCTGATTTTATGAGCCAAACAAAAGGATAAGCAATGCAAAACCATCACAGAGGTGACTTTTTTAGTGTTTGTACTTAGCACACTTAGGCAAAGTATATCTCATCTGCCCTTTCATAAAGTTCAATGTGTTAGGAAAACTTTGAGCTGCAAATCATAGAAAACTCAATTAACAGTGGCAAAAAAAAACCCTTCTCAATTAATAACCATAAATATAACTTTTTATTTTCTATTGAAGTGGTTTGGAAATAGGCAGTCCCTAGACAGATTCAGTGGTGCGATGGTATTGGGGACTCAGGCTCTTGGCTCTGCATTTTCAGGATCTCAGCAATGTCTCTCTTTGCCTGTTCTGAGCATAATACTATCCTCTGTCTGAAGGACTGCTGTTTTAACCAAACAGGAGAGCCCAAAGAGGAAAAATTTCAAAGTATCTCAAATACTGTACAGGTGAAAGAGTGCCCTGACTTATGAAACTAAACACTGAATTCCTTTGGTAGGTATATCTCTGTAGACAAAATAAAATAATTCTGCTAAATTGCTCAGTTCCAGTAGCCCTGTATTGCATCATTCAATGTATCTCTCACTCTGATTTTAAATACTTCTAGTTACAATACAGCTCTTTTGAAGATTTTCCTATAGGGAAAGAAGGCAGTTAATACACTAGAAAACTACATATTCTAATGTGATAAATATAAATAAATAAACAAACAGTAGTGACTGAAGCTACACAGACTTCAGTTCCAATCCTGGACTCCTCTATAGATGAGCTGTGTGAACATGGATGGTTTGGTCAATATATTTTAACTTTAATTTCTTCATCAATAAAATGGGCATATTCATACATAAAAGAGATTATATAAAGGTTCAAATTGAAGACATTCACTAGATGGTTTAGAAAGGAAAAGCTAAATATATTTTTCCATTATTTAGTTGATATTCTGATTTATATATGAGTGTCATATGAGATCGGTAAGGGTAAGTCAGTCAAAAATTGTTTTTGAGGGGATTAAGGAGTGTGCTTGCGATGAGCACCCGGTGTTGTATGGAAGTTTTAGATCAATATATTGTACACCTGAAATGAATATTACACTGTATTAACAGACTGTAATTTAAATAAAAACTTTTTTAAACTACCTCTAAAATCAGGCAAATGATTCTTTGGGACTTAAGGGCTACCCATAAGGCTTTGTGTCCCAATGAATAAACTACCCCCAAGACTCTCTGCTCAAGCAGCCATGAGCATCTCAAATGAGGGTCCCAGACTGAAAATTCTAGACATCACATCCACCACCTTTACCAAGTGTTTCATTGTTCTTGGGTCTGCACAAAGGGTGACATCAACGAGGTCCCTGCCTTCTACCAGTTATCCTCTGAGATAGTCAACAAAGACATGCCCATAAGAGGCATGAAGATCGCAACATACAACTGAGATGAGATGCGGGAGGCTCTAACGTGCTTTACATTTCAATCGAAACTTCTCCCTCCCCCACTGGAATCTTAGTTTGACTTCTTGGCAGAATGTAGATTAAGAGTCCAGTTCTCTTCCTGCATTTTGTCACTGACCATAGTCACAGAAAAACAAATTCTTTTAAAAAGCCCTGAATGTGATCAACATGACTCAAGCATATGGGAGCTATTTTTAAGTGTGACGGAGCACAAAATATTTTTCCTTAAGCTAAAGAACTTTACCAAACATTATTTCCAGGTTAAAACAACATACATTTTGACCGAAGCTGCAAAGAGCATATTTTGTTTGCAAACTGGCTGGCGGGAGGTGGGTGCAAACCGCCCGTCGTTGGGAAGAAAAGGAAGGCAAACTCCATTCAGACAAGGCCGCTTCTGCAAACAGCTCTCAACTGGGAGCGAGAACTGTGAATGTACTGTTTATTAGGGAACTGGAATTACTGGATCCTACCTAAATCCTCAAATAACATACACTTAAAAAAAAAAAGGAAACAGTAATTAAGAGGGATCAAAATTATTCATGCAAAGGAGAGCTTAATTCCAAATGAAAGTGATGTTCTTAGCATGAATTCAATCTTTTACTAGTTAAAACAATTATGAAAGCAACATTTTTCTTCAAATGCTATCTCTCCATTAGTGGAACAGTAACAGACAGCTTTACAAAGAGAATAGAAAGATCCTTGTGAGATCTAAACCTGATGAAACAGCAAGCATTGTTGTACACAATAGCAGTTTATTATGCCTAAAAAGTACCCTTTGTAAATTATGACCAGGACTACAGCATCATAATTTCACCACTGGCTCCTCAATTAAAGTTGTCATGTCCTTGAAACTACACCTGGGTCTGTGTCTATACCTTTCCTCTTAAGAGTTAACATTCAGTGGGGCACCTGGGTGGCTCAGTTGGTTAAGCGGCTGACTTTGGCTCAGGTCATTATCTCACAGTTCTTAGGTTCAAGCCCCGTGACGGGCTCTGTGCTGACAGCTTGGAGCCTGCTTGGGGTTCGGTGTCTCGCTCTCTCTCTCAAAAATAAATAAATATTTTTAAAAAGAAGTTAAAATTCAGCAAATACCGACAGATCTATCAGCCTGTGTCAGCGTCATTCTCTTAATCTATGTATCTAAATGTCTTAATCTAAATATCAGTGCAGGTCCATTTCCAGAATTCAAGCTTCTTACAATTAAAAGGAAGCTGAACAAACTCTCACATAAAATTGGGAGGTTTCAGGTAATTCTTCAACTTGAGTTTTTCTTTGTTTGTCTTTGCGTAAGACAATCAGAAACCATTGTTGTCTATTTCTAAAAACAGCACTTCCTGTCTTTTGGCACAATTAACCAGAATGTGAGAGCAAGATGCTTCTCTGATTTAGAAAATTGCCACTTGATTATGCATGTTCATTTGTCCATCCTCAACTGATTCATTTAAATATTCGATCTATCTCCACCCACCTCCCTGAAGCAATGCAAGTTGGCAAGGTGATTTTTAAATTTAAGTAAAAAGAAGTGGGCTAGCCACACATCTCCTCCTGTTTTCATTTGTGAGATGTGCTTGCTTAATAAAGGAGAAAGGCTAGAAGTGATGACAAGTTCAAACTGTGTGGCAATTTGGCCAAATCTGAACTTTGAGGGGAAGGTGCGAAAAGGTGGTGCATGAATAAACTGGATGGGCAATTTGAGGCGAATGCTTTGGGGACACCACCTGCTAAACACAGAAACCTATAGAAACATTGCTCGTGTGGAGAATGAAGAAGGGTAGCCGTGGAGAAGAATTAAGAATTGTAGATGAGTTAGAGACAGTTAACAGAGGGAATACACTGAAGTTACCAAAGTGAGGACAACTGTCTTGTTAGCACTTAATTAGGATGATAGGTACATCCCTGGTACCCTATCAGGCCTCTTTCTTACTTTTAAATTGTAAGAGTTGGGTTATTAGGCATGGTCTCTTTAATTACCTTTATATTCACTTGTCCAATAAAACTGATAACAGTCATAGTGTCCTTCAGACTCAAAGCATTAACTCTACCAGCAGTGCAAATGAGTAACAGGGAGAGGACCCTGTTCACCTCTAATGGGGCTTTTCAACCAGCTCTCTCATTGACTCTACAGCCTGCTTTTTGCTGGAAGCCCTGAATATAGGTAACAGTCCCATGAATACTGGAAAGAAGACTTTACTTTTTACCTCTTGCGCCCATTTGAAAGCCCAGCCTCACCCAGCGCAACATTTGTAACCTGTTCAAGAGACTTCTAGAAGAATATTGCCTTCTAGACCTGGATTCAGGATCCAGCATCAGTCTACTCCATACACATACCTTAAATCAAAGTCATCTTTCGGCAATCGTCGTGATGGGGCTATGCTAATTGCCACATCGTTCTGGAATCCTAGAACCAGAAGGGATCTTAAATAATCTAATTAAAACCTCATCCCACAAGTACTGCCCTCCTCAATTACATAAAATGGAAGATGACTTATGCTCAAAAAGAGAAAAATGAATTCCATTTATTCATGTCTGTATTAATGTTTATAGTGTAACCTTGGCTTAATTATAAGTCAATTATGAAAAATATGAGCATCGAGCTCCTTATGAGATGCTGTGGGGAATTAAAATGAAGACATAATTCCTGACTTCAAGAAATTTACTATGGAACGATAGAGGCAGAGTAAATATAAAAAGTTGGACGCACCAGTCATAAAAAGAATCTGCTGTCCTCAGTACTGAACTCTTGATCTGGTAACGTACCCCAGTGTTATCTTGCAGCCAGGTGACTAGATGTCTCACCCCTGCCCAAATGCTATTAACTGATGTTTCAGTTGGATTCTCTGTCATGTTTGTCCCTCAGGATAAGCCCTGTCAACCCTGCTTCACCCAGAAGATGCACTGAGACACAGAAACAAGGTGCCTCTCATATGAGTCATTCTAGCCAAGGGATTAGAGAGGAGCTGAAACAACAGAGGTTTCTGCCTCAGGTATTCATTTCCAGCAGTGGAAATGAATAAACAGTGCTTGTCACACCACCAAGTATTTATAGACGACCCCTCAATCTGCTCTTTTCATTTTACACTATCCTGGTTCTTTTAAGGGCACCAGGAAATTTTCCTACTTCCAGTCACTTTTGTGTATTACCATTAAACTTTTTCAAAGGGATTGATTCTTAATCATTTTCAGATATTTACTGAATATTCGCTGAACTGAGCTAACCAGTGTATACAGTCGGTATGTGTAATTAAGTACATGCCTTTTTGCCCTCATTAAAAAACAACTTTTTTAAAAGTCTTCTATATAGCTCAAAATATATAACAACATATTTTTATAGCAGAAAAAGAAAGGCTTAGTTCTTGTGTGCCATACTATAATTCTCGATTGATTAATGCATTGAGTTATATCTTATTTTGGTAAAGTCCCAACCTAGGCATTCATTCAATTAGGCTCCTGTTTTTAATTCTATGGGGAAAACTTGTCATTAGATTAAATAAGATGAATAACTTGTTTACAATACCCATTATGGAAAAATATTGGGTAAGCCTATGCCTGGTTAGAAATCTAAGACTTGAATCTTCAGTTCAAACAGAATGTTAGCACGTCATTAAAAGTAAATCTGTAAATAATTTTTTCAAGTCTGGGTCACTGTAAAATATATCACTGAAAAGATCTTTCAGATTTTTAACCTCCTATCTGATGTTTGTAGAGTGATTATATTGTCAAATAATGTAATGAACTTTTATCTTGGATACAGTATAATTCTGGAGGATACTCTCACCTTACTACAAGTAGGAAATATAACAGTAAATCTGGGTACTATGTTATATGACCTCTTCCAAATTATCAAATATTAGAACCCCTTGGCAGGGAGTGGTCTTCTGTTTAAATCCTGGGCTCCTATGGGCTGTGAGATCTCATTTGGAGATAGGGGTTTACTGGGGGTGGTATCCATCTGTCATTGGGACAACTGTACTGGCCAGGGTCCCAGCAAGAAACAGAAGTCACTCCTTAGATTATTCAAATGAAGATATTTAATAAGGGAAGTCATTACAGAGGTGAGGGCAGGGTTGAGGGAACCAACTGGGGATACTGAGGCACTGAGATTTTAGCAACAAAAGGCAGTCATTATTATCACTTTAGTTAAAGAAACAAAGAAAGGAAATACTTTTATGAAAACACAATAAAGGCTGGGCAGCAGAGGAGGCTACCTGGGCAAGGGCTGCATTTCTGCTACTGCCAGAGAGAAGCTACCAGAGAATGGAGGGAGTGGACATGAAATGCTCCGATTATATCTCCTTCAATCCTTTCATCTCCTGCCAGTGTTTTGCATTGGCTGCACCCAATCAGAATCCAGAAAGGGAAGAGTCCTCAGGCCTTAACCTTCTGGGGCACAAAGCAGAGCAGAGAAGAGACTAGGCTGTGGGAAGGGTGCCCAGAGAAGATGGGCATAACCACCAAGAACCAACAACAACAAACCTCTATAGAGTCTCCCGGGTTGTTTTCTCCAAATCCTTAGAAACTTCACATTAAGTCCCTAAGAAAATTACAAATATCTCCAGTTTTCAAATAGATAATTCATCAAGCCATTCCAAATGGCTTTGGCCATTACTGGCTGGGAAAAAACAGCCGCAAGCTGTGGGCGGAGTACTTGGAGGTGTTGATCAGGACTGACAGGAACGGAAACAATCAACAAATCTAGTCTACTTGTGGCTGAACATGGAGCTCAGACTCTTAGGGAATGTTTACCAACCAAGGACCTGGAGGAAGATACAGGTCAATGTACTTCAGGGACCAAGGGAAACGCAGAACAACAATTTTATATCTTTCTCTGCTTCCAAACACCTCCATGGGGTGAGCCATCAGCATTTCAAACTCAACACATACCAGAAACAAGCTTATAATTTTTTCCTCTACCGAAATGCTCCCATATCATGTGTCACCTAAGCCCACCACCAAACGTGCATATACAAACTACAAACCAAACACCTGTACTTTCTGTCCTCCTCATTTCTAATAATGGACTTTATAATACTGTTGTCTGAGGAATGTATTGTCACATTGTCATCCTGGGTTCCTCCCTCTCTACCAGATCTAGAGCCCAGCACTTCTGAGAGCCAACCTGACCCTACACGAGCCCCCAACAAGAGTTAGCACCATACACTGTGCTTTGCTCACTCCCTTGTCCTGAAGAAGTTTGGGTCTTCTCACCTAAAAATCCCCTTCATAACCCCTTCTGGATACTATGGTCAAAGCCGCATCCATTAATGTCCTACATTAATTAGGTAATTAAGCCCCCCTTCTCTGGTACTGACTTTGGCTCAACTGAGGGTGTCATTTATAGCTACCATCTGACTATTCTTTGTTTCCAGCATCTTCATGGAAATACACCCCCTACCTGATTTTGCCTAATCCAGAAACTGACACACTTGATTGGTCCTTCCACCAAATTTACTTCAGGCTCAGATAAGCCTAACTGAACCAATGCCCTGAACATCCACTAACTTCTAAATTTCATAGATTCTACAAGTTGTCCATCCATTTCTTTGGCAGTCTTACTAATTACTCTTCTTCAAGTCTCTGTTGCTATATTTCTAGAGAAAAGCAATAATCTATTCTCTACCACATTCCCTGCAAGCGTACAATCATCTAACTTCATAATGCTGGTATATTAAACTCAGTGAAGCTCAGCTGTGAACACTGAAATCATCTGCTCAAATATCTCTAAAGTTTTCTCACCTCCTATAAACCACAGACAAAATTACTTAACACGATAGTCAAAGTCTGGCCTCTACTTTCCTTCTCAACTTTATTCTTTTGTTTTTCTTTCATCCACATAATATCCCAGTCAAATTTGCTTGCCACTGATTTCTGAAATACACTTGGACTTTCAGCTTTTAAGACTTTCTTTATACTACCTTCTTTCCTATAGTGAATGCCCCCCTATCTTTATATGTCCGAATAACTCTTTTGGCTTATTTGAAGCCGTCATTCATGGCTTTGCTCCAAAGCCACTTAATTTTCAAAACATCTTCCATTATCCTTAGATTTTATAAAGTTGTAAAGCATCCATCCTGTGGTAGACTATAAATGTTAAGTGTCCCCTATCCTCTACTACCTTCTTCTATCTGAACAAAGATTACTCTTGTGAAATTCGTTACTTTCTAGCTTACATTATAGTAACTATATATTTTGTATTTCCCACAAGGCTATATTCATAAGAGCTAAAAAGTAGACACTATTCAATTTTATATATTCCATGACATCTAGAGGATAAAAATGCTTAACAAGTGCCCTTCACACTTTGCAAATATCATCTCATTTAAGCCCCATAACAAGAGCAACTGATATTCATACTCCCATTTTATATATCAAAAAACTGAACTTAATTAGCTTTCACAATCTGGAACCAGGACTATGATCTATATCAGACTGTGTGAAAGCTCTTGCTCTTTTTTAAAAAAACTCTGCAGCATTATGTGATGGCTTCTTCATGGTACTGTGATGAGTTCTAAGGAAATTTAAGACCCTCTGGTCTGAAGGGCATTTCAACTTACCAATTATCTTCAGATACAGTTCATCATCAAAGAATATAACACTTGTATCGATCCTAATGGAAGCAACATCAAGAGATAGATTCAGAACCAAAACCTGAGTGAAAACATTACAGACTTCAAAGGTTACACTTTTTTAAAAAAAAAAAAAAGTTTTTCAATCATAACATACGTTTTAAGAAGGCACAGATTGTAAGCATCCAACTTGATGATTTTTTACAAAGTGAACTTACCTACTTATCAGCACCCAGATCAAAAAACAGAACATCCTGAGCACCCTTAAGTCACCCTTGTGTCCACTCCCGGTCTCCACTGGCACCCTCAAGGATAAGCGCCATTAGCTTTAAGGCCACACATTAGCTTTAACGAACTCAAACATTACACAAGGGGAAAAAGTATTCACTCTTTTGTGTCTGTTTGCTTTCCATGAATGCTGTTTCTGAAATTGATGTATGTTGTTACATATAGATTTTATGTATACATTAGTATAATGTATACTATTATATTACATTAATATACTTTAACTTATTATTGATGAACAACTGGGGAAATTTCCAGTTCAGAGCCAATATAAATAATTCCACTAGTAGTGAAATATATACATTTGGATATTTTCTTTTGTGAAGTAGTTGTTCTAGTATTTTGCCCATTTTTTATTGGTTTTTATAGTTCTTATTAATTTGTAAGGTTTCTTAATGTATGATTGCAAATATTCTCTCCCATTCTATGGGTTGCCTTTTCACTTCCTTAGTTGCATCTTATGATGAACAGAAGTTAATTTTAATATTCTCTAATTTGTCAGCTTCCTCTTTATGTTTTATTCGTTTCTGCTCTTTTGGTTTCTGTCCCTGTTTAAGATATTTGTACCTGCTCCAAGGTCATAAAGATGTAGTCCTATGTTTTCTTCTGAAAGCTTCATTATTTTTTTATTTCATATTTAGACCTTGATGTGGACATTGACTTTTGTGTAGGTGTGAGTTGGGTCAAGGTTCATTTTTTCCATGTGGATATCAGGTTCATCCTGAAACATTTACTGAAAAGATCATTCTTTACCCACTATATGGCAGGGTCACCTTTCTGACCAGGTGGCCATATATAAATAGGTCTATTTCTGAAGCCTATATCCAGTCCCATTAGTCCTTTGTTTTTCATCCTTACGCCAGTAACACATTCCATTAATTGCTTTGGGGAAGCACAGATGTTTAAATCTGAGAAAACTGAAAATAATTTTTCTCTTAAACAGAACAAATAAAACAAACATCTGTGTCCTTTTTCCCATGACTGTGAAATCTACATTCACCAAGGAGTTAGTGAAATCTATGGTCGGGTATTATTAACTTAAAGACTACTATTAAAAGTAGTTGTAGCTCAAAAGCTGGTCTTGTTTCTCCTTGTCAGAGTGACGGTGATAGGCTAAGTCCACTTTTTTCTTTCTCTTCCAATGACTATTGATATAGATCAAAGCACAAAAGACTGATAAATTAAGGAGGGGGGTTTTACATAAACATTAGATTCATTTGCAAGATAAAAGAATATCGTGATGATTCAAATTTTAATTATCTAAAATATCACCATAATAAAATTCCAAGAGAAGACCTAGAATTTCAAAATATAGTTTTTAATGAGAGAAGAAAAAATAAAATCATTAGTTCTACAGAGAAGCAAAAACAGGACAGTATCCATCTATCGGTCATTATTGTAGCTTCGATGCCTTAAAAAAGTGTCTGGTGCTGTATTCGTTTCCTAGGCCTGCTGTAACAAAGCATCACAAACTTAGTGGCCTAGTAAAACCAAACATTTATTCTCTCACACTTTCATAGGTCAGAAATCCAAAATCAAGTTGTCAGCAGTGCTGGTTTCTTCTAGATGCTCTGAAGGAGAACCCGTCACACACTCCTTTCTCCTAGCTTTCTGGTGGCTCCCAGTAACCCTGTGTGCCCCTTGACTTGTAGAGGCATCACTTCAGTCTCTGCCTCTGTCTTCATATCACCTTGGCCATTAAGGCTTCTCCCTCTCTCTTCCCTTATGAGAAACGTGCCATGGTACTTAGGGCTCCCTTGAATCCAAGATGATCTCATCTTGAGATCCTTAACTTAATGACCTCTGAAAATACATACCCTTCATCCCCAAATGAGATCAATTTCACAGGCTCTGAGGGGACACATTTTTTTTTTGTAGGCAGGGTGGAGGTGAGGCACATTTCAACCCACTATAGGTGTCTATAGTATCTGTGAATCATCAGATAGACATTCTTGTATGTTTCATGATAATTTTCAAAGACAGAATCTAGCATTTTAAAAAGTTTGAATAAAATTTGATTTTCTTGTTTTTTATTCTGAGAATAGCGGTATAAAAACTATATAGAGGTGAGTCACACTAACACTAGATGGCAAGTTTTTGTTTTGTTTTTCCGTGAGATTTTTTTTTTAAGAGTGAAGATTGGCATTCAAAATGGCATTTAAAAGTCACAGAGAAAATTAATTTGATAAGGTTCAATGTCCACTAGTGATAAAAACAAATTCATCAAACTAGGAATAAAAAAAATTCTTCAGGGTGCCTGGGTGCTTAGTTGGTTAAGCGTCCAACTTCAGCTCAGGTCATGATCTCACAGCTAGAACTCACGTTCTAGCCCTGCCTCAGGCTCTTTGATAACAGCTCAGAGCCTGGAGCCTGCTTCGGATTCTGTGTCTGCCTCTCTCTCTGCCCCCTCCCACTCGCACTCTGTCTCTCTCTCTCAAAAATATATAAACATTAAAAAAAATTTTTAAATCTTCAACATGATAAGGGTTATTTATAAAAACTTTATAGTTATTGTCATATTTAAAGAACACTGAATATTTTCTTCTGAAGATCAGGAACAAGACAAAGATTCTGCTCTCTTTTTCTTCCATTCCACAAGTTGTAGCCAAAGAAACAAGGAAAGAAAATAAATTCAATGAAAAGGAAGAAATAAAATTGTTTATTTTCCATAAACAACATAACTATCTTATGTAGTAAAAACTACAGACAGAATGTACAACAACTAAAAAAGCTACAAGAACTAGTAAGTTAGGAAAGATGCAGGATGAAGGTCAACATGCAAAACTCGATTGTATGTCTATGTATATAGAATATGATATTATATGGCCATTTCAGAAAACAATAAACACTTGGAAAATAACTTTGTAAAAAATACCACTTATAATAGTTTTCCAAAGCACAAACTGCTTAAGGATAAATTTTTAAAATATACATAAACTTTGCTCAGTGAGTATTACAAAGTATAATTTGCTGAAACAAATTAAGGAGGACCTAAGCAAATGGAAAGGCTACCATATACTTGGATCGGGACATTCAATATTGTTAAATATCAATTCTCCCCAAAATGAGCTATTGATTTGGTGCAGTAGAAATCCCACGAGTTTATTTTTTTAGGAGCTGACAAAGTGATTCTAAAGTCTGTTGTCACAAATAGTCAAAACAATTATAAAAAGAAGAAACAATTTGGGTTGCGTACAGTGCCCGACATGTTAAAGTCAGTTATAACAGTCATGACAACTATGGTATTAGCATAAGGATAGAAATTTGTATCAATTGAACAGAAAAGGAAGTTTACAAATAGACCCATTCGTATAAGGTCAACAACTTTTAAAAGAGATATATAGATAGCAAAGTGACTCAATGGGGAAAGACAGACTCTTTTAACAAATGGTATTGAAATGACTGGATAGTCACATGAAAAAAAACAAACAAAAAAAACACACACCCTGGTCTTAAACTCAAAGCAATCAATAAACTTCTAGAAGGAAACATAGGTGAAAATATTTTTAAATTTGAGATAGGCAAGATTTCTAAGAAATGACAAAAAAAAAACCATGAACCATTAAAAATGATAAATTAGGCCTCATCAAAATTCAAAATGACTCTCTGAGGGAGTCCAAGAAAACAATGAAAAGACAAAACATCAACTGGGAGAAAATATTATGCATTACATACATGTGATATATGTTATATGATGTATGATATATGAAATATATTTTCACATTATATGTAAAAATGAGTTTCAACACTATTTCTCATCTGAAACACAGAGGACAGCAATGTATTTGTATGACTCTTTGCTCTTTTCTTCTAAGATATTCTCCCCAGGATTTTGTATCACTTGCTCTATAGTTAATGGAGTTAACGTGTTACATATAACAGATGCCTTTGGGTGTAAGTGTTTCGTTTTTTCACAGAAATCCCAATGAGAAAGAATGCAAACTCAATAATAAGACAATTCACTTAATTTGAAAATAGTTAAGAGACTTTTCGCCAAAGAAGTTACGTGAGTTGTCAATAGTGATATAAGAAGACGCTCATTATCATTCGTCATCAGAGAAAAGCACATTGAAATCACAATGAGAGAGCACTGCACAGCCGTTAGAACAGGTAGAATTAAAAGCCCTGATCATACCAAGTATTTGAAAGAACATGGAGTGACTGGAACTCTCATACGTTGCCGATGGGAATGTAACATTGTACAGCCACTTTGGAAACCAATGTCCTATAAAGCTAAACATATTTCTACTATATTAAATGCTATTCTATTCTTAGGTGTTTACTGAAGAGAAATGAAACCGCATGTCTACAGGAAGACTTGTACACAAATGTTCTCTGCAGCTTTATTCATAACAGCCAAAAAAATTGGAAACAATCCAAGTGTCCAATAACAGGTTCATCCTCAGCACATATATATATACATTTTGACAGGAACCTAGCAATTCATCTGCACAGAACATTGGAATGCAACCCTTTTTTTTTATTTTATTTTGTTTTGTTTTATTTTATTATTTTTTTACTATTTACTTTTGAAAGAGAGTAAGTGGGGGAGGGGCAGAGAACGGGAGATAGAGGAACTGAAGCAGGCTCTTCCCTGACAGGCTGACAGCCGCAAGCCCGATGTGGAACTTGAACTCACAAACCGCGAGATCATGACCTGAGCCAAAGTCAGATGGACGCTCAACCAATTGAGTCTCCCAGGTGCCCCGAAACATAACCCTTCTAAAATTTCTAAGTTAAGGTAATTTTATGAATTCCTTTTCTCTCATATTAAAATGTTTATTAAAAGTGCCATTTAAATCAAGCAGCTGAGTTTGCTCTCACGCTTCCCTCTGGGGGAAGCAGGGATACGAGATCTCCCTTGAGGTCAGTGCACATTGGCACCACCTGTGCAGCATTAAAAAAAATACCAATACCTGCTCTCCAACCCGCTTGTGATTCCATTGTGCCGCGAGTGGTGTGGGCAGAGATTTTAAAGTTTCCCGCCACCCCCTGGCAATTCTAATGTGCAGCCAAGGTTGAGAACCACTGCTATAGGCTCAGCAAGCACCTCTATCTCTTCCACAGTGAGAAGGGTGAACTAGAAGGCTGAGTAGGGTTGTTGCAACAATCCAATAAGTTCACACACACACGCACAAAACTGATTTGCACAAGGCATGGTACGCAGTAGGTGCTCAACAAATGGGTTTTTTCCTAAGCTTCTACTTCCGCTCCTGTTTCCCTTCTAAAATTGTTAGTCTGTTTTTGAGGGGGTCACATTCTTTTTAGGTGACAGCTTAATTATCAAATAATACTTAGGCAAGAACCAGCCACTAGAAACAAAAATCCTTTAGAAATCAAAGGAAAAACAACAGCAAAAATGAGAAGAGGGTCATTCAGAGGGACGAATACAGGATAGATATCAAAAAGAGTTTGCCTAATTCAGACCCCTAACTCACTATCAGTCTCCTCAAGGAAGCCAGCACTGTCATGCATAGGTATCCTTCTGTGGGAGTCATTTTGTTCCTCAAAGACTCTACCGCCATCGACTCAACATTAGCCATTAAAGGAAGCATTATTAAACTCTCAGTAAGAAGCACCAGAAACCCCTTATTTCTATAGATTTCCCACCTGCCTGCTAAAGTCACCCTTCAACCATAAGGGCCAAGTCAAATCTCATGTTTTCCAAGAAAATTTTATAGATTCTCTAGAATGGAATTACTTTTTCCCTCCACCTTCCCATTGTAACTCTTCATGAACACAAGGCAACTTGCCGTTACAGATATGTATGTGTGTAACAGTCTCTGACAGACCACATGATCCTACACGGCAGGGACCAGAATGAGGGTCTCTGTATCCTTCACCATGTATGGCTCAGTGTGTGACATAACAACTGCTAGCTAACTATGGAGTTTAAGAGTGGGCGGGACACCTAAGTGGCTCGGTTAGTTAAGCATCCGACTTCAGCTCAGGTCATGATCTCTCGGTTCACGGGTTTGAGCCACACATTAGGCTCTGTGCTGACAGCTCAGAGCCTGGAGCCTGACTCAGAGTCTGTGTCTCCTTCTCTCTCTGCCCCGCCCCACTTTTGTGCTCTCTCTCTCTCTCTCTCTCTCAAAACTAAATAACCATGAGATGATCTGCGAGTCACATAGGATTCTTCTGTAATATGACAAGTACATTTCTAAAAGTCCCTGTGCTGTATACCATCTTGCAATATAAACCACAGAGTGTATGGGAAAATATGGGGTTAGATGTACAACATTTATTAGCGACACCAAAAAAAACAAGATAGGACCTTGGTAAAAACAGTAGCACATATTAAACAGTTGTAAAGTTTACACATGTTGAATTGTTTTAGAAAATGGAATAATGTGATGAATATGGCTCTTTGCTTCAAAAAGACATGAAGTGTGCCTGTAGGAGCTGTGTTGGAAAGGATAGCAGCTTGTGAGTCATTGTGGATTGGTGGAAGAGGGGTGTTCTAAAACTGGAGGGGAAGTTACAAGGGCAGATGTAGATGGGAGTCTCACAATGTGCCCTGTGACCGGAGAGCTGGTGGTCTGAGGCACGTGGGGTGGGCTTTGTGTTCCCATGCTGCCAGGGCCGGCAGAACGTGGTTTCCCATGTTCGCCTAATGCTTCTGAGGGCAGAACTGCACCTACACAAACGTGAAATTCATTCATGTTTTAATTGTTTTCTGACATATTGATCGCTTTGGAAACAAATTCACATTTGCAAAATAAGTGTTACAGCAGAATTGACCATATTACATAGACAGTATATATACACAGAACATAATTAATTCATATTTGCCAATAGGCAGAAAAACTACACAAAGACACATTCCTTACTGTTTCCAAACAAAGCTAAAGCAAAATGAAAATGTGAGACTATGAGCCAGAAATACAGGTTATGATTTCCTTGTGGGATGTAATGTAGGCAAGTCACTTAGGTTTACACTGCCCTTCTTTTACATTCTCTAAGATGGGGATAATATTTTGTCTACTTACCAGTGTGAGGATTGCATAATATTCCACAGACCAGTCAAGATGAAAGTCATTCTGTTAAATTCTGAGGCATGAGCTTTTATAAACATTAAAACAAAGTTACATTCTTTGCATATCGAAGACTGAGCTTTGTCCACAAGTACATTTTGGTAATCTCTAGAATAAGCTTAGTCGTTGAGTGAAGGTCAATGTTTCCATATAAAGTGTCCCAGTCTGGTGGTGGGTTGTTGAGAGACAAACAGCTGGTTATATAGGAGTGAGCATGGCGTACGTCCACACTGACATTGAAGTGACCCGAAGCAGTCTGCTTCTCCAGCAGCAAAAACCTTACAGATCTAGACTATCATTTAATATTAAATTTTGCCTTTTAAGACAAATGTCCAAAAGGCAGCTTCATTTTTCTTACCATGCCGAGGAAATGAATGAATATTCCTCAAAAATGACTCAAGGCAAAAGACATTAATGGTTCTTCTATTCGCAGATTAGAAGAAAGTCAAGAACCACATGAATCCCACATGAAACTAGCTGGTCATTTCCTGAGATGCTGGCTTGGATTCATAAATGATAAAATGGGAAATAACTATATTTTTCATTTGTTGGCTATGAAAGGGATATTTGTAAAATAAAATGTTTTGTATAATTCACCATCTATCTACCAGGAGGTTTGTTCCTACTGAAAGACATGAAGTTTATATCCTGCAATCTATTTTTGGAAAACTGAGTTTCCTTTGCTATATATTCATTCCGTATTTCTGAGACACACATTCTGTACTCCCTAAACAAAGTTGGAAATGGTAAATGAGTTCTTAAAATCTTAAATTGATATACCTTTCAGAAGTTATGAATTTTGACACTTTGAATTGCTACTAGAGTCAATATGTTTATATTCTAGTTTTCATAGGACTCCTTACAGGTTTTACCAAAAGCTATAGCAGTAACAATAAATGATGATCTAGTGCTTACTAAATATTATATTCTTCCTGTCATGTTACTATTAATCTGTTTATTTATGTGTTTATTTACTTATAAAATGTTTTATTTGAGTATTACATTAGTTTCAGGTATGCAATGTAGTGATACAGTTTTCCTACTTAATCTCTCAGTAGCTCCATATGTTAGGTAATTAATCTTATTATATAGAAAAGAAAACTGAGGCACAAAGAAGTTAAGTAACTTGTTCAAAGTCCAAAAGTTAGAAGTTGTGGAACTGGTATTTGAAACTAGGCAATAGTCTGTGTCCAGAGTTCATGCATTTAATTCCTGTGCTATGCTGCCTCCATATACATCATACTATAGTACACCTTACTAACCTTATGAAAAGAAAGCAATTTATAAATTTCTTTGTTTGCCAATTCAGGATCTCAATCATGTTCCAAATCAGCTTAAACTGCTCTTGCATCAAAACTTACCTGCCGTCACCCCTCCTTGCCCGCACTCATTTTATAGCTCTTCTTTCCTCTGCACTTTAGTTGATTTTGATGATTAAAGAGAACTGTTCATCTGCAACAAAAGCAGACATTTCTGCCGATAGCAATAAATGACAGCTGAAACAGCATTTAAAGTACATCTTGAATAAATGTTCAAAAGCATGGCCTTAGGGCAATTTCCTGTTTTACTGGAAAATCTACTCTGCTAGTGTCTGATAAAATTGTATGAACAGTGGAAGCTTAATTCTCCAAGGCATGTTCTATGAAGCATTTGACAGCTTATCTGATGAAATCCATTCTACCACCAGTTCAGAGAGACCATGTGCCCCTCACGGAGGAAGCCCAGTCTGAATGGCTCTTGTAGCCTTGGGGCTGATGTTATTAGTTCCTAAATGAACTGATTAGTGTTTCCTTAACTTAGTTCCCAGCAACTGTACATATGCCTGACACACCAAAGGTTTTCCATCTTGTATAATCAATCCAATGACGTGCTGGGGTGTGGAAATCTCGTTAGAGCTACTTAATATTTTGAGCCATCCAGGTGATTCAATCAATTTAGCCAAAATTAAATCACTACTTACATGAGATTAGATGAGGTGTCAGTTCAGGCCCACAATTAAATGGTCCACTTTCCCTAAACTCTGGCAGGAATAAGCAACCATTCACATGTGGAATGCCAACCTGTTGGTCACGATGCCTCAGATCTGCCAGGAGGTGGTAGAAAAGAGTGTAAAACAGAAATTTGCTGTAGAATATTCCCCATGGCCCCAGTTAATAATGCATTAACATTAATAACTCTCCAAATTCAAATGCGATTCCCAAGATTTCCCACCCCAGATGCAATGATCTACACCAGGGCTACGCCTTTTCTGATTTCAGTAGCTGTCAAAGTTTATGATTGCATACATAACCAGTATCAGAGCCATAGTCTTTGCACTCCAAGTAGTTGTCAATGTGTGTGTGTGTATGTGTGTGTGTGTGTGTGTGTGTGTGTGTGTGTGTCCCACCCTCTTTCCATCAAATGCTGATCAGTCTTGAACAGTCTGGTTAGAGAGAACAGTATTTATGACCTGATATAAACCTGATACTTCCAAAATGTCCTACAATATATCCTTTGTGTTAAGCCATCCAGCATGGAGCTTGACAACCAAATAGCATCATTTTGGGGTCCCAATAGAATTGTTTTTAGGATCCTCAAAGGATTGTTTTTTTTTTTTTCTTCAGTTAGGCTTTGATGCGCTGTCATATTATCAGGGGAAACTTGAAAATTTTAACTATATTCACCATACAGATGCTATTGAGAATATTGTTCCTCATATCACACAATGTCTTCATTATGAGAAAAGCCAAGGATATTTCTCTAGGGTCTCAAAATTCTTCTGCCTTTGAATCACTGGTTGGGTTTTGCTTTATGAACACTGTGAAGAATGTAATTGTTCTTTCTCTTCTGGACAATGTAAAGCCAAAGGTGTGACTTACTCTTAGAACTAGCACCTGTTCTGATGAGTATTTTATGTACTGATCTCATTCCTGGCTTCATCCTACATTTTTTTCTCATCTACTCTTGGGATGCTTTTCTTCTTTCACTTATTTGGCCATGGATAGTATCTAGCTTCAGGGCATATCTTTCTGAGCCACTGAAATTTTACAGGAGCATGCCAGGGCATAAATAAATGAAGGAATAAATGTCCTGGGCTAAGCATATCAGTCGTTCACTCTCCAGGGCGACTCTTGTGATAATATGACAAGGGCAAAGAGGAGAAGGAAGATACAGTTATTGATTGTGAAAATCTGACAAATTCAGTGATATAGAAAATTCCATTTGCTGACTCTGCATCATCAAGGGAGTTACTTAACTTCTCTGAGTCCCAACTTCTTTATTTTTTAATAAGATGACATCTCATACAATGGTAATGAATATATTTGATGAGACCATTCATTTATTCCACCAGTAGAGAAGCCACTAGATTATAGTCAGTGGACACACGCAGTACCATGTGTACTGCCAAAGGCTCTGGATGTTGGGGACAGAGGAGCAAACAAGAGAGGCAAAGTTTCTTCCCTTTGGAAGTGTGTGGGCTCATGAGGGGAGATAGAAAAGAAATATGTAAGCTGATAAACAAACAAGATCATTTCGGTTAGGAGTGAATGCTATGAACTCTGCAACAGAGAAGTTCATCATCCAAGCCTTCTTGAGAAGGTAACATTGAGCTGATGCCTGAGTGTGATGGGTAGGATCAGTTGTACAAAAAAGAAGGAGGAACATTTCGAAGTGGTTCAGGCAAAGTCATCAACCAATTCAAAGGCTATGAGATGGAAACCCACTTGTTGCCATCAAAGAACAGAAAGGTCACAGGGCTGTGTATGGTGCATAAGGACAGAAGGTCAATAAGGAAAGACGGTAGAGATGGTACTTTCTCTGTGCTTGGCCTACAGTCACACTTCTTACATGTAACGTGGTAATTGCTATACTGCAACATTTTTAAGCAAATGCTGGAAAACAGTGATTGCTTACAGTTATTTTTGCCACTCTAGAAAGGAAAAAGAATAACTACTCTGTTTGTTTCCATCATGAGCCAAGACCTAAAGCAGAAAGCAAGAAAGGTGACAGGTACAGTGGGGCCATGTTGGCTTCCTAAAGAAGCAGCCAGGGTTTGTCCTCAGAGCACAACTGTATAAGCAGGATAAATGTTGGGGTGCCTCGCTGGCTCAGTCTGTTAAGCATCCGACTTCAGCTCAGGTCATGATCTCACAGTTCATGGGTTCAGGCCCCACGTCGGGCTGTGTGCTGACAGCTCAGAGCCTGGAGCCTGTTTCAGATTCTGTGTCTCCCTCTCTCTCTGACCCTCCCCTGCTCATGCTGTCTCTCTCTCTCAGGAATAAATAAAACATTAAAAAAAAAAAAAGCAGGCTAAATGTGCCTAAGGGCATCACTGATACACCCCCAGAGTCTACACAAAGTCCTGGCTCTTGGAGCAAAACTAGGAGCAAGAGCTGAAGAAGGTTTGTGCTCAGCCCTGTGCCTTCAGTAGTGACCAAATCCCCATTATGGAGCCAGTCAAACTCCGTTTCCCCTTCTGGAAAGGGTGATAAAAGAGAACCATAATACAACCTCTGCTTTCCCTGGTAACTACTAAGATATATGCACACAAAAAAATGAGAAATTACTATGGTGCAACAGGTACAGTCACTACTCTGCAAAAGCTGAAGAATAATATGCAGCATATGCCATGGTTTACAAACACTAATTTGGGGGATATACAAGAAAAATGTCTGGAAAATTCTATATAGAATAATCTTTTAGGAAAGCAATAGCTGTTTATTACATCAATTAACACAATTGTAAGGGAGCTTTGGGATCAAAAGGGAAGCCTTTTGATCATTTTAAACCATTTAAACTATAGCCAGCGTTCTGAATAGCCTCAAACTCTCTAGAGGCTTTTCATTGTTAAATGAGAAAAGTCTAGTAGTAGCCAAACCTGTGTAGCTGAACTATCAGAGGCAACTAGAGTTATGTTGGATTCTTTCTTTCTGCCATCAACAGAATGGGCTTTCCCAATAATGAATGCGCTCTGTGTTAGAATACCTCTGATCTCAACCCAGAAAATGAAGCAACAATTAGAATGTCACTACGCACATCTGGTTCTACTTCAGGCTACAGAAGCTTGTATCTCCCTGTGAGCCCAAAGACGTTCATCCTAGAGAACGCTCCCAACAGTGCTCCCTTGACAGTGTCTCAGGGGCCGAAATAAGCATTTGTGGCTGATACTTAGTAGAATCTGATGCCTTGAAATGCAATGCTTTTCATCAGCCTTCACATTTCACAGTCTCAGGGGGGAGAAAAATGGCAGGATTCCCCTCAATTCCAAAGTAGATACAAATGTGGAAGGAAGGATCTCATTTATTTCCCACTCCAGAGAAAATTTATGGTTAAGATAACAAGTGGTAGAGGCAGACGAAGAACAAAGGCCAACAGGCCTGTCTACTGATGTGACTTCTTGATATCTACGTGAGTTTTTATGAGCTAAGAACCATCTGGCATCATTGGACGGTTGAGTCTGGGGTTTTGGTCTTGTTCCTCTTGTTATTGGAGTTTATTTTATGCAGAAAAATAGCAGCCAGAGTGGCTCTTAAAATCTTGCCTTCAACATTCTCCTTTAAAATTCTGGGACTTTCATAAGGAGGGCATGAATTTGATTTATCAGGGGTTCTGAAAACAGTCAAGCCTTGGTTGATTAGCATTCTGTAAAGAGTTGAGTGAATTTTCTTTGGATCTTTAAAGCAATTGATATTACCTTAAAAAGACCACACCTCATTGACCCAGTGATCCACCTAGAACAATAAATACAGCTGTTTGTTTCTGTTAAAAAATATTGAGAAGCTAACACCTTCAGGGACACGTTTGTCAAAGGATGTAACTTTTTGCAAATTTAAAATATTTCCTTTAGTTGTAATTTGTTGTGTAAATAAAAAATAAAGTTATTTCCTCCAAAGATATAACTCATTTTGTAATGATGAGACTCTCTGACAGAAAACTTGATTGAAATCATGGAGTCCAACGTTCGCCACTTGGATTTCCCCCACCGTTCAATCTGATGTGAACTCCAGGATCTGGTAGCGTGGTTGGGCTTCCAGGGTTAATGTCGCCGATACTTCTTTTTGAAGCATGTACAGAAAATGACACGAAAGTAGACAAGATTTTTCAGAGTTCACAAGTTTCTCCCAGCCCAATCTGCTCTGTGGCCAAGAACTTCAACACCAACTCAGTATATGTTTCTAGAACTTTACATTTCCCTCATTTAAAAACAACTCGGGGTACTTGCACATCAACTTACATCATGTGGTTTCCAAGAAGCCTTCTCATCATAAACTCAGTCTTTCCCACAGACTAAACCAAAAGCATGCTGCACAAACTTGGCAAAGATTCAAAATATAAATCACAGGTGCTTGTCAAGTTGATGTAAGCACTGGAAAGCCGCCCTACACACGTGCCCAGAAAACCTGCTTGGCTCGGAGAGGCGGCCCAGAGCCTCTCGGTATACGGGTTCCATTTCCTTCCGCACCTCTGAATCAGTCCTGAGCAAAGCCAACCTCCTTCCTCTTCACATAGCAGCAGCTCAGTGTGGCAAACACAACTTAGGCAAAAACAGGGGCTTACAAACTTGTTCAAGAGACATCTTGGAACACATCTTGTCTCTCAGATTCATTTACCTCCATGAAACAAAAAACAAAAGAGGCAGTCCAAACCGCAACTCTGAGGAGAGTAATTGCTTCTCCAAGTGCTCCAGGACTCAGCTTCCTGAAATGTCATCATTTGTCACCAGGCACAGAAGTCTTCTTTCCGCTTCCTGAGCCATAACCACAGAGTAGCAGTGCTGGGCAGCACAGTCAGCCGCTGGGAAGTGTCTGGGAGCTGGCTCTGGAGAACTAACGTGCCTGAGTGACACCCTGGTAAAACGGGCAAAGGGTGAGGGCTCAGCAGCTCCGTAAGTAGTTGACGACTTGGATTGCCCAGCAAGATAGATACTGTGCAGAAAGGAAAAGATGGCAGGGAAAAGGGAGGTGTTCAGAAGACATCACGAAGTTGAGATCCATAGAAGTTTCCACATCAGTCTTTCATCATGCCTAGTCACTGTCTGCTAAATGAGAACAAAAATGAGTTCCCCTTGCCCTCAACATCATGAAAGCAGGAGCAACCAGAGGAGAGAGAGTCAAGGAGTCACCTGGTAGGAAATTCCTAGGGGAATATTACCTGGCCCTCCACAAGTTAAAGCCGTCTTTTCAAGAATTAAAAATATCTCCTTTTCCCAAAAAATAAATATTATTTGTAAAATCAGAAAGTAAAAGGAAATAGAATGCAGGAAGAAGAAAGAAGAAGTAGAAATATACAGAAGGATTAAGAGAAAGATAAGAGGGAAAGAGAGAGAGCGCATGCGTGCAGAGGAAGAAACTAACACAATAGCTCCTTCCAGGAGAGAGTTCTGAGCATAACAGTTATAAACTATAACCACACTTGGATGAAGCTGAAGCTGACATTTCTTATTACTGAACCATTTTCATTTCTCTAGGATAATAGAAATCCAAGAAAATAGAAGCCCTTTGGTGTGAGCTTCAGCATTCTATGACAGAATGTTCATGAGCCTTTGTTGTAAGTCCTTAGAGCAGAAAACTAGGTAACTGTGCTGCTAATCCCTTTGCATGTTATTCCAATTAATTCTAACAGCAATTTCTTGATGTAGTTAATATTACTCCTACTTTGTATAAAGAAACCAAAATTCAAGAGGTTGATTGATGAAAAGTTGCACAGTAGAAGAGTTAGGATTTAAATTCAGATCACGAGACTCTAAAAACTGTGCATAATCTCTTTCTCACACCCGGCCTGTGCTCCTGAGCACCTGTATTTCAAGAACCCTCTTCCTGTGTTCATTTACTTTATGAACTCAAGCTTCCCCCAACCTAACAAAGACCTTGAACTATGGCAACCTCAGCTATTCTACTCTTTATGTTAGAATATTGTTAAACATAAGGCAACTATTGGGTTTTGTGGGGGCTTTCCCAGTCAATGTACATCTTAGTCAGTTGCTAAATAGTATCAACTGGCTCAGTTTAACCCCAACACTATTGGTCATTCTTATCAAAGTGACCAGCGGTTCCAGTTTGTCAGGACAGTCTTCACCTCACTTCACTTCACTTGACTTGATATGGTTGACAGCATTCGACACTATTTATTACTTCCTCCATTTTGAAAGTCTTTACTTGCTTGGTTCCAGCTTTCCTTTTCCCTCAGCTGATGATCCTCTACAGTTTCCCATGCAGGCAATTTTCTTTCTTCTGCCCCCTTCTCTATCCACATCAACTTCCTGATTGAGTTTATCCACTGCCTCAGCTCAAATACCATGTAGATACCCCACTGGAAAACTCTCCCGTAAGCTCCAGATTTGTGTTTTAAATTGCCAAGACATCTTCCAATAGACATCTAATAGACAGCTCAAGCTCCACGTATCCAAAATGAAACTCTGCCACCTCTTAAAATCACGCCCCTTCCTCAGTCTTCCCAATTTTTTAATGGAACCTTCATTTACATAGTCACTCTGGCTAAAAATTCAGGAGACATCCTTAAGTTCCTTGTCCTCTTACACACTGCATCAAATCCAACAGTAATACTTTGGGCTCAACCTTTAAAACGATTTCCAGAATTCAAACAATTCTCCAGAATCTACTGCCATTTTTTGGAATCCCCGATCCCATCAACCCTCACTATATAACTGCAACAATCCCCGTGCATCTCACATCCCATCAGCTTCCGCTCTTAAACTTTTAGAGTCTATTCCAACTCAAGCCTGCAAGTTCCTACATGAGCTTGCCCCGCCTGTCTCTATGATCTCATCCCCCATGATCCTTTCCTTCATTCACTTCCACTAATGTTCCTCTTCCTTTTGTTCATCAAACTCACACACTCATTTCTACCTCAGGACCTTCGCATTTACTATTCCCTCTGCCCAGAATGCTCTTCCACCAAATCTCATGAATCATCCTCTCATTTCACTGATGCCTTTTGTAAGATATTATCTCCTTAAAGAGACCTCCCCTAACCACCCAAGCCAAAGATATTTTCTTCCATCTTTGCCCTGCAGTGTATGTTGTATTTGGTTTCACTGGATGTATCCCTAATACATTACATATTGTTTTGTTTATAATCTATCCTCCACTGAGATACCAATTCCATATGGGCAAAGGCTGTTGCCCCCTTTTCTCAATGGTGTTTACAGTGTATAGAACAGTGCCTGATATGTATTAGGTCCTCCAAAAATAAATCAACAGGTTAGTGTAGACGAATGCAGAAAAGGAAATTGGCGAGTGATCACATTGCAGAGGTAAGCTATTGGGTTTTGAAAGCCACAGGAAGTAGTTTACATTCTCTTCTAAATACAACAGAAAACCTACACTGGATCTTAGAGACAAGAATCACCTAATTAATGTTTTAAAAGATGACTGCTCTTTGGAGAATGATATGCATGATTTCACACAATCTCTTAAAAATCCATGTGCAATCAGATTTTGGTAAATCAAATAATATTCTTAAGGCATTATAGTAATCCTCAATTGTATACAATAAAGAATCTGTGGGCAGCGAACTGCTGCCTATTTTATGGACACAGATTTTTTTTTTCCTTGAGGTCGGATAAGATCAGAAACAATTCCAGCTATGAGCTAAGTGGATTTAAAAGAAAAAGTGTTAATACAGAAGAGTTACCCTAAATTTTATACCCTGAAACTTAGGGATCTAAATTTTTTTTTAATCATTTGTTTGAACAAGGAGAAAAGCTTCACTTCACTGTCAACTTTTGAAAGTTACTTTCACCTTTACCAGGTAGAAGGAGTATACGGGTAGAGAAGCAAAGTCCTAATGTGAAGGGAAGAGGAGGGGAAATTATAAGGCAAAGGAAGTTATCTTCATAATCTGGACTCATTTAAGCTTATTTTATTTCATCAGAACAATATAACAATATAATTCCCCCAGAATAAGAACAAAGTCATGCCCCTGATTAATAAATTCAAAGCAAACATTGAACTACACAGAGTAAGAAGTATTGCATATCCCTGCTGTGTAACATGGCAATGGGGAACCGTATTTTGTGATATTGCACAATATCAAAAGCAGATTAAACACAGATGGCAACATTCCATGCCTAATTATGTAGTCTTTTCTTATCTCCAACGTCCATTAAATAATCAAAGCCATTACTCTAAAGGGAATTCCCAAATTTGGGAAACTGAGGCAAAGTCATGCCTAAGTAGCACGGGATACAGAGCCAAAAAAAATAAAAATAAAAAGAGGCCTCACACTTGGAGTCTTTGCTTTCCTTGCACAATTCACATTTCCCTTCAAAATGTTTACATGAATAAGATGGATTCAATGAAGATAATGGAAGAAACCAGCTCTAACCCCAAGAGTCGTGCACACGGAAATCTGAAACAGATGAGAAGCTCACCTGTAGTCAGTTGTATTTTGGGAGAAAGGAAAAGAAACATTCTTCACACACACACACAGGGTGGGTTTGAGGCAGACTTCCTAACTAAGGACCAAGAAACTCAAACCAAAAATGACACACTCTCTGTGAATAATTAAAGAGGGGTTGAACAAATGTGGGTGGCATGTAAGTTGTAAAAAATAAGTTTGGAAGGCTCATGCATGAGGGTAACAATGTTTTTGCACAGGGACAAAGTCGGACAGAGAATGGAGAGTGCAATTCTAAATGAAAAGGAAAATGGGAAATGAAAATCTGGCCCTTTTTGAAATATTTTCTCCTCTTCTTAACTGAATAGCAACCCCCAAGTGAAATGGTAATGTATTGACTGTAAGCTCCTTGAAGACAGGAAGGATGTCTTCCCACTTCTTTTTTAAATCTCAAGTATCAGGGACTCAATGAATGTTAACTAATAATAACTGAAGAGAAGCAGAGAAGAAGGAAGAAACAAAGAAAGTGAAGGAAAAAGAGGAGTTAAGTGACAGTATCAGAGGACTTTCCCTATCTTGCAACAGGAAGTAAACACGCAAAAACAGAGATTCACAGAATTCGGGGACTTTCGTCATTTAAGTGTTTTTTCTTAATTGCTTAGGCAAAACTACTGTCTTTATACTAAAGACAACAGTCTGAGCCAAAGCAGAGATCTTAAAGTACACATTCCAAGAGCAGTTTTGCAGATCAGCACAGTTCCTTTCAGATCCCAGCGAATCAGGATTGGGTTTGGAGTCTGCAGACCGAAGCAAAGGTAGGAGATGGGAGGAGGCCCTTCATCTTGCTGGGCCCTGCAAGACTTCTCAGGTCCTTGCGGTGCTCTGGCTGCATCTACTCTCAGCCTTCCCTCTCCACCAAACCCCTGCGAGGTGATAGAAGGGAGCTATAGGCCTCACCCCTGGATGCCTGTCATTCACTCCAAAGATGCTTTACGTACTAAGAAAACAAAGACCAGAAGGAAATTTTGGTCCCTGTAAGAAAAAGACAGTCCCCTTTCACCAAACGTGCAAATGCACAAGATTGCAAGCACTGTAGCTGTTTTGCTGAAGCAGGACTTGGCTGTGTGACCTTCCAGAAGGCAAATTTCGCCTGGTTTCTTCTTTAAAATACAGATAAGTGTCGTCTTCCATAATGCATCCGGATGCCTTAATGCTAATAATCACTGTGAGGATTTGGTTGGGCGAGAATAATAACATGATGCAATGAAGCATTACTTGTGTCAGGGGTGATAGGATTGATCGAAAGATTCTAAAAGTAGGACTCTGGCTCAGCAGGTGAGCAGACGCTGCAAGTCTAAGCAGGCATGGTCCAAGATACACAGCCAGTTAGTATCTGAGGAAAAAAGGAAAGACAGTAGAGCCACCTAAGTAAGACACTTGCGATGAGTTCTGTGAAACCAAGGAATACCATGATCTGGGCTGACATACTCAAGCAGAGATTTCCAGCTGAAGGGATGAGCTTAAACAAACGCATCCACTAAGCCCTAAAATTTAGAATGAAGGATTTAAAAAAATGATACCAATTAATAAGAACAAAAAGACTAGTAGGTGAAACGATAAGAAACAATATACATCAATAACATATTAGAAGGTGGAAATCCCAAGAACAAGTTACAGCTGACTCCACAGAGCCCGAATAACAGACTCCTCTCTGACTGAAGCCAATCCCCACCTGACTGGCTGGGATGCGGCTGATCAAACAGGATCCATTCAAATCCTTGTAAGAAATGGTCAGACACCCAAAACCACTCCCCGACTCTTACAGCTGGCTGAAACAATATAAACAGAATATAAGCAGAATATAAACCAGAAGGTTTATTGTCTAGTAATGTTGGACCAGAAAGGGTCTGTCAGGGACAAAAGTGAAGCACCTCATGGAAAACAAGGGGATTGTATTCATTTTGTATATTGAATGTTCTAAGGTACTTCTCTGCAACTGAACAAAAGTTCCCAGGTCTGAGCTTGCAACCTGGGGGGTGGGTAAAGAATAATTTATTGAGACATGTAAATACAAATTATCATATGGGCACAGGATTCTTTCTTCCTGGAGATCTTACCATGAAGCAATTATACCTCATTTTTTATAGTCAATAATAAAATAAAATGAGGAAAAATAAAGTGTAACAACCAAAACTCTTTAGCATGCAATTTTTTAATGAACCCTTTATTATGGAAAATTTCAAACATGTACAAAAGTTGAGAAAATAATATAATAAACCCATTACCCACATTCAACAATTATGAATTTTAGCAATTATTAATTTTTATGGCCTATTGTTACATGTTTACTCCCTTCCTTCCCTGGAGCTTCCTTCTTTCCCTTATTATTTTGAAGCAAATCCCACATATCATGTCATTTCATCTACAAAGAGTTCAGTGCATGTCTTCAAAAAATAAGATGTATTTTAAAACTTTGTAGATTTAGAACCAGCATTTAAATAGACACATTTATCAAAGATCATATTTATTGGTTGAATTTTCTATAGTCACTTCTTTTAAATTAAAAAAAATAAGAAGAAGGTAAATCTTAGAGTCAGGACATCATGGTATTGGAAAGCCATTTAGAGATATGGTCTCAGGGCCCTTATTTAGCCAATGCAGTAGCTTAAGGTGTTGAAGTGACCTTCAAAAGGTAAGGTGCTGCTTAGAGGTGAAGTCTCAACTAGTTCCCAGCTCTTATCTGGAATCAATGAGCTTCAAAGAAATATATATTTTCGGTTGTATGGATTGTACAGCTTAGTAAAACCTACTGGGTACTGTGGTGACTTAGTAGTTGTGTAAAATTGACTATGCCAAAACTGTGTCCCTGAACAGTTTGAGTTAGGATTGGCCAAAAGAGAAATTTATTCAGGATGTAGAAGGTGGACGAGAGGCAGCCGCCATACTCACAGAAAAGATTGGTTGACAATGAGGCAAGTTGCAGCTCACCGCATGCACCTTGTCACAGGTGTGCCGGGTCACCTCGTTGGCATGGGACAACACCCAGGTCTTATTCTTCCAGCTCCTTCCAGGTTTCCATCAGCTTCTCCATGGCAAAGTGCACCAGCAATTTTGCAGTCACCCAGGGCCTCAAGGTAGGACATTTGGACACAGTCAGAGACTACCATGAGTTGCAGTTCACCCTCTCGGGCTTCACTCTGTCTGTGGCCAATCCACATTCCATGCTGGTCTTCCCGTTCAGACTTCTCTCAGCTGACTTGGGGCCAGCACTCAGCCACAAGGGCGGCATACTCACATAGCTGCTTACCCAGCTCCCTTAACTGCATAAGGTCAAATCTTCTTTAAAATCTTTATCACCCAGTAGAGTTCTCCTTCTCTGATCGAACACTTACTGACACACCAGCATGACTAATTATGCTGAAGTCGATCAATAATGTATGGTTTTGACACATTTGAAAAATTGTCATTGACCACCATTTGGTATCTACATAGCCTTTTTTAAGGTAGCACAATTCTCAAAATCAATAAAAGTTGTCTCTGAAACCCACAGGTAATCTTAATTTGCACAATATTTTAAACTTTTCGTGGACCACTCAGTTCCATTCAATTTGACAGATTGTAAAAATATGTAAAGATTTACCAGAGAAAGTTGTGGAGGCTTCTTATTAACTATTGTGGACAAACTTAATGGTATGGAAGTTTTTATTAACACTTTAGAATAGTAGGGCCGGTGAGTTGAGTTTCCTGTTTGTCTGAAGAGATGTGGCAGATCTTGCCTTCAAAGTCAATTTAGGGGTTTTCTGGAAAATATACGTAAAATCTGAGTTTTGGCTACAAAGAGGTGCCTAAGAAGCTCATGGAGATGAATACGTGATAGAAGTAATAGAGAAAACTAGCCATTGCCTCATTTATTCATTCAATATTTTACCCAGTAATATTTTTTGAAAACATATCTCTATTGCCTGAATATGAAGTAGTGAACGAGACAAATAGGGAAATTGGAGAAGAGAGTGAGCAGCCCTTGGGACTATCGATTTTAGCTAGGGTGGTCAGGGAGGGCTTCTCTGAGGAGATGTCATTTGTCCTAAGACATGGGTGATGCGATTAAGCCAGCCACACAAAGATCTTGGAAAGAACATTCCAAGGATCAGCAACTGCAAAGGTGGAAATGAACATGGAAGTCCACGGTGGCTAAACCATGGGGAGGGCAAAGAGTGTGGAGAAGCAGCCACAGGCCTGATTGTGCAGGGCCTTGAGCGCTAATTATTGCCATGGGGAACCACGAGAGATTTTAAACAGGGAAAAAATACAATCTGATTCACGTGTTGAAGAATCTGACTGGTTAGAGGGACAAGAGTGCAAGTGAGAGCAAGTAGAAATAAGGCATCTTCTGGAAGGCATTCTTCATGATGTGGTGAATCTTTACAAAAATTATGGAGAACTATATCCCAGAGAATACTTAATGTTCCCTCAAAGTTGTCCCAACCGAAAGCAAGATAACAATCTGTGTGCATCCTTAACATCCCAATAGTGGCTGCTGGGTCAGCCCCAACTTTGTGTGACATCATATAACAATTGGGCATCGGGGCCGTGTTTCACCAAGCTGACTGGGCGATGCAAGTGTGCATTCCACCATGTGAGGATCTCCGAGAGCCTGTGAGGTCTGGGGTTGCGGTGCAGGCAGGAGTGACTGCTGTGAAGAATGATTAACCTCTGATCACTGCATGAGAGGATCCAGGCCTCTTAGCAACTCCTCTGTCCTTTGAGGAAGTCACATGAGGAACGAGGCTCACAGCAAGATGCTTAATTATTTGAGAAATATCTTAGCTGTGACTGATTTACCTCACACGTGGTTTGTTCTGTTACCCTGTTTATTTCAAATATTTGGAGCTCCTATTTTACTGTTTAGGAAGACCGTAGACAAAACCCTTATGTTCTTATTTGCCAGGCAAGCTAGAGACTCAAAATGGGCTCTCAGAGAAAGGAAAGCGAGCATGGATCTGAAAAGAATGTGCTAGAGGCTAACCTAGCTATGAGGCTAAGTCCTGCTGGAATGGTTCAGAGAGAGGAAGGGGGGTCACCACATAACTGGAACAGGATATTTGCACATATAAGGGCAGTTTTCCGCTAAAAAGTAGCCACAACCCTAGCTGAGGAGACTGTGGCTGAAGCTTTATCCCAAAGAAACAACAGAGAGCAAATCTGGACCCCAAGCAGACCAAATCCTAGAATTACTGCAGAAACTACCCGCAGGTGGGGCTGAGGCCAAGTTGGTTATGACTGACTGAGGACAATTGGCAAGGCCAAGCTTACAGCTGAATTTCTGAATTTCCTGTAGCTCAGTAGATGGGGGGGCAGGGGGGGGTGATATATGCAAGAGAGCCACATTTCAGGCAGGTAGATTAAGACTGGCTTTTATAGAAAGTATCCTTTTTGGTTCATTGTTGGTCATTTCCTTTTAGTTTTTCTGTGCTAGTTCTTGAGCCTGTTCATCAAAATAGATTTACAAAAATAGGTTGATGAGATACAGGATTTTAGGTAATGACGTATCAAGCCCTCACTAAAAAGTTGATTCACAATCACTGAGATGAGACACTGGGTTCTATCCACTTCTAGACAAGACAGTGATCAAATACCAATTGATATTTAAGGTCAAAGCTTTTGCTTCAAAACTTCTATCATCTACTTCTACTTCATGGTCTAAATCTGGGGTTGGCAAACATTTCTGAAAAGGCCACATGGGAAATATTTTAGGCTTTAAGAGCCAAATGGTCTGTGATGCAGCAACTTGGCTCAGCTCTAAACAATATGAAAGTAAATGAGCATGGCTGTGTTTCATTAAAACTTTATTTACAAAATCATATGATAGGCTAGATTTGATCTGTAATTCCCGTCCCCTGGTCTGTTTTGGTGCTCTTCAAACTTTTTTGGGCACACATCTCATATATGCATACTCACACATTATATACCTATACATGCATTGTATATGACATAAATAATGTATGTGATATAGTATATCTACTACAATACAGATACAAAGTAGCAATTTTTAAAAGCTGAGATAAAAATACAAATGGAAGTTACAATATTTTCTTTCCATACTCTCAATTGATCAGCCTGTGTACGTCTTGGGGAACATGCACTCCACTTTGGAAATCCCTTATGTAAACACAATGAAAGCACGTAAGTGAATGTGTACATTGTTTGCGCACACGGATGTCCTTATTTGTGTTAGAATCCACTTTATGGTCCAAATATTGAATAATAGAATAAACATAGCTTTGAGGTCAAGTACAAAACTAGATTTAAATTCTACCTCCCCCACTCACTAGCCATGTGACCTTAGAAAACCAAGCTTGGGTTTCTCCTCCAAAAAAATGAACATAATAATATACAATAACATGTTTGACAAGTAGATTTAAAACTTGTTTTTAAATACTCAGTACAGTGCCTAGAAATAATGAGAGCTCAAAAACTAAGTCTCTTTTGCTTTCTTTTCGATGAATTATCAAAAGTCAAGTCTGACTGAATGTCACACCTGCAGGCATGAGTAGCCACAGTAGAGCATTTTCTCCTACCTCTTCCCAGTCACTGCCCGCCCAGTCACCCGGCCCCATCCCTTAGATTAGAAGCATGTGGAGCTTCCAGTGTAAGGGCTCCAGGGTTGCACCCTTCATTTCTTCCTCCTTGGCCACCACTCTGTCCTCACAGAGGTAATTCCCTACATCAAAATGTGTTACCTGCCATCAAAAAGAGATTGATGAGTTTAATTTCTCTGCATTCTTTAGAATCATTTTTTTTTCTTAGTGAGGGAGCCGGGCCTAGACCATCACCAGCCTCAAGAAGCTGTAAAATTTGTATTATAATATCCAAAGTGTCTTCCTTATCCTTTGGCAAAAATCGAACCATTCATTAGGAATCAAAAGATAGTTATCAGAAAAGTGCCTGGCTGGCTCAGTCGGTAGAGCATCTAGGTTGTAAGCTCAAGCCCCCTGCTGGGTATGGAGCTTACTTTAAAAAAATGGGGCATCTGCGTGGCTCAGTTAAGAGTCTGACTTTGGCTCAGGTCATGATAAGGTTGGTGAGTTTGAGCCCCGCAACAGACTCTGTGTCTTCACTGCTTTGGATCATCTTTCCCCCTCTCTCTGCCCCTCTCCCACATGCATGTGCACACACATGCAAGGCATGCTCTCTCTCTCTCTAAAATAAATAAATAAATAAATAAATAAGAGTTATCAGAAATTAGGATGATGGGCACCTGGGTGGCTCATTCAGTTAGGTCAGTTCGGTTCATGATCTAGCTCTCTGTGAGTTGGAGCCCCGAGTCGGGCTCTGTGCTGACAGCTTGGATCCTGGAGCCTGCTTCAGATTCTGTGTCTCCCTCTCTGTCTGCTCTTCCCCCACTCACACTCTGTCTCTCAAAAATGAATAAATGTTAAAAAAATTGAAAAAAGAAGAAATTAGGATGATAATGGTAGAAATATCTCTGCAGAGTAAACAAACCAAAATCGCATGCTAGTGCTCTCTGGATCTCTAATTTAATAGCTAATCTGTGCTATAAATAATTAACTCTAAGGAGACAGTGCTAAACTCTCTCCTTGTCTTCTTTTGCCCAGAAGGAATGACTAACCTAGGCCTCATAAAACACACATTTCTAGTTTTTCTGAACCAGCTGGAGGCAGCTCTTACTACACCTCTCACACAGAGAGCCCTCAAAACCCGGCTTATGCACATCAACCATGAGAACCCTCAGAAATTTTACGGCAGGCACTGAGAGAAATTATACTAAGGTTCTGTCACAGTCAGAAGTAGCCAATGCAAGTTTCTTTCAAAAAAATCCAACAGAGAAACACACTGTCATTGTTCTCCCCGTTCATCAATCCCGTAATGAGATGAGCCAAATGCAATCCAGACTAACCGATCTCGGCAGGACTTCCCATGTCATCTTTCTTAGAACAAAGCGCTTCTGGCTCCATACTGAACGGGACAAGACTGTTGTGATTAGGCAGAGTGGCGCTGGTAATGGGATCTGAATCAGATTCCCAGGACCCCAGTGAAGCGCCAGGAGGGAATCCGTGTGAACCTGCTTTGAGCTGCGCAGAAGAACAACCTAAAGTTTTGTTATTGATATTTTGAGCCGCCTTTGTGCTCCTAGCACTTGGCTGGATATGCTAGATCGGTGCAGGAGATCAAAGGCTATCCTTCCATTCAAAGAGTGCTCGTTTGGGAGGAAATAAAAAACCCATTGGTCGCCGAAGTCTCGTATTTGTTTGCATTCCTGCCCTCTCTTGCAGCCTCTCCTTTCTTCCCGTGATTCTTCCCCAAGAAGAGGCGTGGGATCAGTTAGGCACAGCTTAACACAATTTCTGTCTCAAAGAGCTAGAACCGATACCCTGAGTCTCTCGACAACAATTATTTACCTGAGACTGTTTTTAGATGCTTACTTTCATATGTTTCCTTCATTTCATTTATATCTCAAAACCACCCAAAAGAACAACTCTGTGTATCTGTCGGAAAACTTTGATAAATTTTAACATTTTGCCGTATTACCTTCAATATTTTGGGGTTTTTTCCCAATACGGCATTATAGTTTTGGCTACAATCCCAATCCCCTACCTCCTTCCTCTCCCATCCCCAGAAAATCAATATCCTGATTTGGGGATTTATCCTTCCTTGTAAATATTTTCAAGTTGTGTGATAAATATATACAACTTATAATTTTTTAATATTACCATTTACATAAATGTTCACATTTTGCACATGCCCTTTGCCACTTGCTTTCTTCATTCAAAATCATGTTTTCACTGTATGTCAATAATATCTAAATAAGCCTGAAAAGAGATTATGTTTTCAAGACTTTTCCATGTTCTCTCATATAATTCAGCTTGACCACTATATAGTCTTCCACTGTGTCCCATGGGTTTTTTGCCCATAGTCCTACTGAGGCTCATCTAGGTTATTTCCTATTTTACTATTATAAAAAATACCTCAGCAAGTGTTCTTGGATCTTTTCAAATATCATACATATCCCTTGCTTTTTAGATATTGATTTTATCATGCTCCTCCTTCTGGGTATAGTTATGAAAAACAAAATTTAAAAGAAATTTAAAGGAGAAATACTCAACTCATCCTTCATGCTAATGACATAGGCATCCACAACAAACAATCCTCTGTTCCTTCCCACTTACTCTGAAATAAAAAAAACTCAGTTGGGGGCGCCTGGGTGGCTTAGTCGGTTAAGCGTCCGACTTTTGCTTAGGTCATGATCTCGCCGTTCGCGGGTTCGGGCCCCGTGTCGGGCTCTGTGCTGACTGCCAGCTCAGAGCCTGGAGCCTGTTTCAGAGTCTGTGACTCCCTCTCTCTCTGACCCTCCCCTGCTCACGCTGTCTCTCTCTCTCTCTCCGAGAAATAAATAAAACATTTAAAAATAAATAAATAAAATAAAATGTTTGTTTAAAAAAAAAGAAAAACTCAGTTGGTTTACATCAACTGATCACCTGTGACAGCAGCAAAGCTGCTCTGCATTTATTTAGTAAGGGTTTTATTGTTATTTTCTAAGGGTTTGCTATTCCATGACCAAAGGGAGATTATCTATACCCACAGAGGAGGAACTATCCAATTTTCAGAATATTATTAGTAATAAGAGGGGTTTTTTCCAAGACATCTTAAACTGTGGTTTAAAATGGTTGATTCTTGGGGCACCTGGGTGGTTCAGTTGGTTAAGTGACCAATTTCAGCTCGGGTCTTGATCTCGCAGTCTGTGAGTTCGAGCGACACCTCAAAGCTGTGTGCTGACAGCAGAGCCTGGGGCCTGCTTCAGATTCTGTGTCTCCCTCTCTCTCTGCCCCTCCCCTGTTCATGCTCTCTCTCTCTCTCAAAATTAAATAAACATTTAAAAAAAAATTTTAATAAAATGGTTGATTCGGGGATTCTGTGCTTCCAAGGATTATAACACAGTGGTTGATTCTAACTATGGAAATACATGCTGTTCTATGTTCCCCATATAGCAGATCCTGAAGAACTCCTCCAAATGTAGGCTATTTCCATTTTAAGCCCTGATGGGACAGTCTCCATGCAGGGTTGCTCAGACGCTTAGGCTCAACAACCCTACTTGTCAGGTCACTTTTGAGAAAGAAGGAAAGATGGGCTCAGTATGGCTAGGCTCTTCCTGGAAACTAACTCTTGTGTGGCTGGTGGGGTGAGAGTTTGGGGTTGCATTTTTAGGTTCTGGGACCTGGGAGAGTGTGTATGAAGGGCCTGATGTGATGCTGAAGAGTTATAATAACTTTTTTTGAAGAATTTGGAGGTTTATAACGATAATTTTAAAGGAAGAGAAAAAAAAGGAGCATGCATTTTGGAGTACAGTTGACACCAGGAACACACAGCTCTAGCGAACTTGGAGTTTGGGGTTTTTTCCACCAGATGTCTCTTTCAGAATATGAGGTTCCTCCTCTCCAAATTCTACTCAGGGTCCAGATCAAGAGCCCATGGTGCAGAGCGTGAGGCTTCTTTGCTCTTCCAGTGCTTATATCACTACACTATAAATAATTCACTTGGAATTCCTGCTCAACTAGAAAACAGCACATTTAAGTTAAGCCTAAAATATACCTAGAACACATGCTGCCCTCCTGTGGACTCTAGTGGTATTGCTAGTCACCTCATAATCAGCAAACTTGAAGATTATATATTTATTTACCCAACCACATCTATTATTAGTACATATTCTTTTATTCAGAAGTAATTATATTTGAATAAATATATTTGAATGTTTCTCTCTATAAATAAAACTTTCAAGATTAAAATTAAAATTAAATGTGTCTATTGAGACCATGTTTTTCAAATCATGAATCATAAAATTTTGTGAAATCCATTTTTTGAATTATAATCAGCTTTTCAAAAAAAGTTATAAAATAAAACAAAATAAAATAAGTAGAAAATATTAGAAAGGAATGTGCAGATCCTATGTCCCCTAAGCATATGTCCCCATAGCAAGACCTATGCCCCCTAAGAAATGGTTATTGCGAAGTGTAAGAGGTATAAGGTTCAACTGACACAATAATGTAATAAATTCATATCTTTGCTGGGGGAGGTCATTTGATCTTTTTCTTACTAATTACTCACTTGATTTTCTGGCCTGTAATAGTTCATTTGAGTATCAACATAAGGAACCAAGGTGGTAGGCAGAATTCTAAGGTGACCCTCCTGAGCTCTACTGCCCCGTATAGCACACACTTTGTATGAACTCGGAGTATCACTCACATGGTTAGGTTACTAACCTGTTGACTCTTGAGCTGATCAATAGATTATTCAGGTGGGCCAATTTTTTTTTTTTTTTGAGAGAGAGAGAGAGAGACAGCATGAGCAGGGGAGGATCAGAGAGAGAGGGAGGCACAGAATCCGAAACAGGCTCCAGGCTCCGAGCTAGCTGTCAGCACAGAGCCCGATGCGGGGCTTGAACCCACGAACCGCGAGATCATGACCTGAGCCGAAGTCGGAAGCTCAACCGACTGAGCCACCCAGGTGCCCCACAGGTGGGCCAAATTTAATCAAATTAGCCCTTAAAAGAACCAGGGCCTCTCCAGAAAAATCTGAGGCATAAAGAGGGAGCCACACGACCAGGGAAGACCTTTAAGCTGACCTTAGGCTGACAGCCAGCAGAACAGGGGCCTCAGTCCTACCAATTGAAGGGAGTGAATTCAGCCAACAACGTGAATGAAGGTTCAAGAAGACTCTGAGCTTCAGAAAGGAAAGCAAACCATTAAAACACTTTGATTTCAGCCTTGAGAAACTGAGCAGAAAACTCACTCCCCGCCCCCTACCCCGCCCAGCCTGGACTTCTGACCTTCACAAACTGTAAGGTAACAAACTTGTGTTGTTCTAAGGCCCTAAGTGTATAACAATTTTTATGCAGCAGTGGAAACCTAATGCAGTTAAATATCCCACAACTTAATCTTATATTTTATAGTTAATTGTGAAGCAAAATGTAACATATGTTTATCCCGTCAATAGACTTTTCACTGAGTTATGTCAGTGTTACTATGGGGTGCTTATCAGGTGTTCTAAGTTCTTAACAGGTATAACTTTGTCATTAAATAATCCAATTACCCTTTAAATAGATAATTTGTTTTTATAAGGTAAAAAAAATACAAAGGTCTGACCAAGTCCAAGCATAAATGGTGGATCTGAAAATATAGTGTATTATGAGAAAATACTGACCTACCAGTAAATTTTGATTTCATGTGAGTCTCCTAAAAAGAAAAAAAGTGGAATATTTTATAATAACTATCTCATTTTCTTTTTTATTGAAGTAGGATTAACATACAGTATTGGTTTCAGGTGTACAACATCGCAGTTCGATAATTCTATACATTACTCTGTTCTCCATAAGTGCAGTCACCATCTGTCACCACTCAACGTTGTTACAATATTATTGACTGTATTCCTTACACTGTGCTTTTCACCTCTGTGATTTATTTTATAACTGGAAGTTTGTATCTCTTAATCCCCTTACACTCCCCATCCTCCTACCTATCTCCCCTCTGGCAAGCTCCACCTTGTTCTCTGTATTTAGGAATCTTTCTTTGTTCATATCTCATATTGTTTCATTGTGCATGAAAATAACAAATCAGGATCCATAATCTTTAAAATAGTCCTAGGGGCACCTGGCTGGTTCAGTCAGTTGAGCGTCTGACTCTTCCACTCAGGTCATGATTCTGCAATTTGTGGGTTTGAGCCCCAGGTCAGGCTCTCTTTAGACGTGGGGCTCTGAGTGCTGACTGCATGGAGCCTGCTTGAGATTCTCTGTCTCATTCTTCTCTGCCCCTCCTGCACTAGAACTCTGTCTCAAAATAAAGAAGTAAACTTTTAAAATAGTCCTAAAACTGAAAGCTTACCCACTTCAAAATTAATGAGATACCTGGAATCACAAAATGTGAATTTATTAAGTTTCTTGAATATTACTTAAGAAAAATAATGAATCTCCTGTAACTATTTCCTAGCCATCTACAACTATTAGAAAGCCTCATATTTACCTTGTAGCAAAGGAAGAAATAGCAGCACAAAATAAAATTATTTTGACATAGGTGGATGTGTTTTCCATGACTTTTCATGCTAAATAAGCTACTATGTGAAAATCCATCTCTCTTAGTAATAACAAAATACAATTGATTTGTCCTATTGCATAATAAACATTAAAATGCTAAAGTTTTAATTAATGTTTCAGTCTGGGCTAGAATTTTTTTTTATTTTTTAATGCTTTATTTATTTTTGAGAGAGAGAGAGAGAGACAGCGTGAGAAGGGGAGGGTCAGAGAGAGAGGTAGACACAGAATCCGAAACAGACTCCGGGCTCTGAGCCAGCTGTCAGCACAGAGCCCAACGTGGGGCTTGAACCCATGAACTGTGAGATCATGACCTGAGTTGAAGTCGGTCACTTAACCGACTGAGACACCCAGGCGCCCCTAGTCTGGCCTAGAATTCTGTGGCCAACTTGATGCTTTCACTACTGGGCAAAACTTTTGAGTTTATGTCAGATAAGTGTGGCAGGATTATTTTGTGAGAATTTGTTGTGTTGTTTAAATTATACACTTAGCTGAATTTTAATATATTTACAGAGTTGGAAAAGAGTATAGTTGGTCAATTTAATGAAACAGAAATTTTAAAGGAATTACAGCTGATAATAGTAGATCCTTCTGTACTAATTTCTGATTGCATTAAAAATCGCTCTAAGCCATTAGTAAGAGTGCCATTGGGAGTCACTGTCTCATACACGGTTAGCATTCCTTCAGCATCTAAAGAAATTCTGATTGTCATAATACATTGAAAGCCAGTGAAATATACTAATTTTATTTAAAGAGACCAACTGAACAGCCCTCTTCCCCTTTTTATTCAGAGATTGGAACTGACCACAACCACTTACAGCATCATATCAGTTTTTGGTTATCATAAGGGACAGTAGAACATATGAACTTGATTTGTGATGCATATTTTTACTGAAAGAATATTTGGGTAACAAAATGGACATATTTAACACTTTCAACATTCTTAATGAATAAAATTTGAAATTACAAGAGAAAAATATCTAACATAGTTAGTGGTTCCAAAAGACTTCATTGTTAACGTCAACCAAAGCTTAACAAGTAATTTCCCTAGTTACTCAATTCCTCACCATTATTTGCAACATACTCATGAGAATATTATTAATGAAGAGTTTTTTAAAAATGAGAAAATGGGGCACCTGTGTGGTTCAGTCGGTTAAGCATCTGACTTCATCTCAGGTCATGATCTCACAGTTTCTGGGTTTGAGCCCCAAGTTAACCTCTGTGCTGACAGCCAGCTCAGAGCCTGGGGTCTGTCTTCGGATTCTGTACCTCCCTCTCTCTCTGACCCTTCCCTGCTCACACTGTCTCTCTCTCTCTCTCTCTCTAAAATAAAAAAGCAAAACAAAACAAAAATGAGAAAGTGTCCTACCTCACTTCTCACTCTCAAACTTTTAATCATTACTTTTCAGAACAGAAATCTAAAAATAATACTAATCCATTTTACTTTTCAAAATCTAAAATCAGTTAGTGACTTAAACCTAATTTCCCCAAGGAAGAAAATAAACCATTGCAGCTTATTTTATTCATTTATATGGAATAACTAGGTTTTTCATTTATACTGAATAAAATTTTTATAGTATTATTATAACAGTAAATTTATCATAATCTGAGCTGAAGAATCAGGAGCATGATATCTCCAGCTTCGTTCTTTCTCAATATCACATTGGCTATTTAGGGTCTTTTGTGGTTCCATACAAATTTTAGAATTTTTGTTCTAGCCCCGTGAAAAGTAGTTTTGGTATTTTGGTAGGGATTGTACTGAATCTATTGATAATATAGGCATTTTAACAATATTAATTCTTCTAATCTGAGCATGTAATATCTTTCATTGATTTGTATCTTTTTCATTTTCTTCTTTGTTGTACTTTTTTAGCATACACTTCTATTACTTCCTTGGTTAAACTTCTTCCTAGACATTTCATTTTCTTTTATGCTATTGTAAAGGAGATTGTTTTCTTTCTCTTTCTGGTAGTTTGTTATTAGTATATAGAAATGCAACAAGATTTTCATGTGTTGATTTTGTATGCTGCAGCTTTACTTAATTCATTTCCTCTGACGGTTTTTTGGTGGAATCTTGAGGGTTTTCTATACATAATGTCATCTGCAAATAGTTTTGCTTCTTTCCTTCCAATTTGTCCCTATTTGCTTACCTAATTGTTTTGGCTAGAATATGCAATAATATGTTGAAATAAAAGTTGTGAGAGTGGGCATTCTTCCTGGTTTCTAATCTTAGAAGAAAAGTTCTCAGCTTTTCACCATTGAGTAAGATCTTAGCTATGGGCTTATCGTATATGGCCTTTATTACATTGAGGTATGTTCCCACTTTGTTGAGTCTTATTATTAACAAATGATGAATTCTATCACCTGCTTTTTCTGCATCTAATCATATGATTTCATCATTTTATGAATGCGGTGGATCACATTGATTTATGAAAGTTGACCTTTTTTGCATCCCTAGGATAAAACCCACTTCACAATGTTGCATTTAATATTGCATTAAAGTATTGTTGAATTCAGTTTGCCAACATCTTATTGAGAATTTTCATATCTATGTTCATCAGGGATATTGATCTATAATATTCTTTTCTTGTATCTTTTGTCTGTTTGCGGCATCAGGGTAATGCGGCTATCAAAACATGAGTTTAGAAGTCTTTTCCTCCACTCGAAATTTCAGAAGGATTGATATTAATTCTTTAAGTTTTTGGTAGAATTCACCAGTGAAGCTATCTGGTCTTGGACTTTTTTGTTGTTGTTGGGAGGTTTTTAATTGCTGATTCAACCCCCTTACTAGTATTTGATCTATTCAAATTTTCCTTTCTATTTTAATCTTGGTAGGTTTCTATACCTAGGAATTTATCCATTTCTTCTAAGTTGTCCAATTTGTTGGTGATAATTACTCCTGATAGTCTCTTACGATTCTTTGCATTTTTGAGGTATCAGTTGTAATGTGGCCTCTTTTATTTCTGATTTTATTTGAATCCTTTTTTTTCCCTTGGTGAATGTAGCTAAGAGTTTCTTAATATTTTTTTATTGTTTTCAGTGACCCAACTTTTAGTAGCAGTGATCTTTTTTATTGTCTTTTTAGTCTCTATTTCATTTATTTCTTCTTTGATCTTTGTCATTTCCTTCCTTCTACTAACTTTGGGATTCATTTGATCTTTTACTCTTTAATTCCTTGAGTTGTAAAGTTAGGTTGTTTATTTGAGTAACTTTCTTACTACATAAGTTGTTGATCCACTGCCTTTACCGTGCATTTACCATTACCACTGTGATTTTTTTCATAATTTTCTAATTTTTTGAAATGGCCTTTTCTTTTCACACAAAGAAATCCCTTTAACATTTCTCATAAGCTTATTTTGTTGATGATCCCCTTTAGCTTTTGCTTATCTGGGAAGCTCCTTATCTCTCCTTCAACTCTGAGTGATAACTTTAGCTCATAGAATATTCTTGCTTGGAAGTTTTTTCTTTCAGCACAGTGAGTACACTGTGGCACTCCCTTCTGGCCTATAACGTTTCTGCTTATAATCAACAAATGGCCTTATGGTTGTTCCCTTGTTCATACATTTTTCTCTTGCTGCTGTTAGGATTCTCCCTTTAACTGTTAACACTTTGATTATAATGTGTCTTGGTCTCTTTGCATTGCTCATCTTTGGGATTCTCTGTACTTCCTGGACTTGGATATCCTTGGATATCTGTTTTCTTCACCAGGTTAGAGAAATTTTTAGCCATTATCTCTTCATATAACTTTTCTGTCTTTTTCTCCCCTCTTCTCCTTCTGGGACACCTATAATGTGAATTATAGGAACACTTGATACTGTCCTATAGGTCACTGAAACTATTCTCTTTTTTGTTGTTGTTCTTGCTTTTTTATGGCTTTCCTCATTGGGTGATTTCCAGTATGCTCTCTTCCTAAGCACTGATTCATTATTCTGCATCATCTAATCTGCTATTGATCCCTTTTTCTATATTTTTCATTTCAGTTATTGTATTCTTCAGCTTCAGTTGGTTCTCTTTTATGCTTTTTATCTGTTTACTATTCTTACTGTGTTCATCCATTTTTCTCCTGAGTTTGGTGAGCATAATTATGACTATTGCTTTCAACTCTTTATCAAATAGATCGCTTATCTCCATTTCATTTAGTTCTGTTTCTGAGATTTTTGTCTTGTTCTTTTGTTTGGAACGTATCTGTCTCCTTGTTTTGCATGACTCTTTGTTTCTATGTATTAGGTAGGTCATTTACATCTCCCCAGTCTTGAAGGAGTGGCTTTATGCCGAAGATATTTCGTGAGGCCCAGTAGTGCAAACATCTTTGGTCATCTGGGCTGAACAACCCCTGTGTGGGCTACATGCACCTGCTGTTGTTGCTGTGTCGTGTAGAGGGACTAGTGTGTGGGCCTGCATTCTGGCCGTGAGTGCTGTGAGTGTTCCGGTGAATGTGTGTGGCCCTGACCTGCCTGGCTGAGAGGTCCAGCCACGAGTCCCGTAGCCACGCTTGTGTGCACGGTTGGTTCTTGGTTCAACTGCCGTGCGGCCCTGCTGTGACCGCTGCAGGCGCGCTGGTAGGCAGGGCAGACCCGTGGGGCGGTCGCCTGAGACCCTATTGTGACTTTGTAGGTATTCCACGGTATGTGGCTGGTGCCCCAGGGCAGGAGCGTTTGGGAGGGGCTCCGGTGCCCTGTGAGACTGCCTGCCACGTGCAGTGGAGTGAAGGGCTGCTTGAGGCGGGCTCCAGTGCTGTCCGAGGGGACCCACAAGCAGTGGCAGGGCAGAAGCCCACTTAGGATAGTCTTTGGGCCAGGTGGACCATCTGGAAGGGAGAGTTTGCAGGGGAACACCAAGTAGGGTGAGTGGCGCTAGCACACTAGACGGACAGTGTCAGAAACCGCTTCCACCAACACCAGGGCAGCTGGGTAGGAGATAATTGGGGGGGGGGGGAATCCAAAACAGGTGTTTACCAATGCTTCCATCCCCAGAAAATATTCCAACAGATAGCTGCCCCTCAAACACATGCCCTAAAATTAGTCAGTGGACCTTCATGTGTAACCCAGAGTCTTTTCAAGTTGCTGCCTCTGGTAGGAATCACAGTGAGTGAGATAGTGTATGTACCCTGTAAGTGCAGGGTCTTGGCTTCCCACTGTCTTTCAACTCTCCTAAATATGAGCCCTGTTAGTTTCCAAAGCCATATTTTAGGAGTAGTCCTCTTCCTGGTGCCGGTGTCCTGGTCTGTGGAGCCCCATGTGGGGCTTGGACCCTTGTTCCTCATGGAAGGTTCTGATACCCCTTCCGCATGTGTTTTGTTGTGCTAGAAAATGGATCCTCACTAACCCACATCTCTGTCCCTCATACCCATCTTGATGTGACTTTTCCTTTCTATCCTTAGTTGTGTGTGATCTGTTAGGATAATTTCTGATTTGTTATAGAGACCGTTGTCCTACATGTAGGTGTGTCCATGGCAGGAGAGGAGCTCAGGATCTCCCCAGTCTGCCGTCTTGATCTTGCCTCCTAAAGCAATTATTTAAAAGTATGTACCTATCGTCATTTTGTTCATTGTTTTCTGACTATTCTACAGTTCCTCTGTTCCTTTATTCTTGCTCTTTTACTCTGTGATTTAATTATTCTTTCTGCTGGTAGGTTTGGATACCGTTGTTTTTCATTTTCTATGTATCTACTATAGGTGTTTGCTTTCTGGTTACTATGAGGATTACATATAACTTCTAACAGTCTATTTTAAATTGATAACAATTTAGGATTGAATGCATTCTAAAGCTCTACATTTTTACTCTCCCATGTATATTTTCTAATTATTATAAATTTTAAAGTTATAATTTTTCATTTTTTTTAATGGTTTTAGTGTTGAGAGACAGACGGAGACCGAGCATGAGCTGGGATAGGGCAGAGAGAGAAGGAGACACAGAATCTGAACCAGGCTCCAGGCTCTGAGCTGTCAGCACAGAGCCCAATGCAGGGCTCAAACCCATGAACCACGAGATCATGACAAGTTGACGTCAGACACTTAACCAACTGAGAAACTCACGTGCCCCTAAAGTTATAATTTTTTTAAAAATTAGTTCTTTTGTAACTATTGTAGTTATTTTTGTGTGTTTTAACCTTCCTATCAGCTTTATAAGTGATGAATCTACCTCCTTTACAACATTATATAATTCTAAATTTTACTGCATATATACCTTTACCAGTGAGGTTTATATTTTCATATGCTTTTTTGTTATTAAATGACACTTATGATTTTCTGCCTAAGGAAGTCTTCTTAAGATTTAATACTTATTTGGTGATGATGAATTCTTTTACCTTATGCTTGTCTGGAAAACTGTTTATCTTTCCTTCAATTCTGAATGATAGTCTTGCTGAATAGAATATTCTTACTTATAAGGTGTTTTTGTTTTGTTTTGTTTTTCCTTTATACTTTGAATATGTCATGCAACTCTCTTCTGGCCTGAAAATCTTCTGCTAAAAAATCTACTGATGGAGATTCTTTTGTATGTAACAAGTTGTTGTGGTTTGTTTTTTTTTCCCCACCTTGCTGATTTTAAGATTCTCTCCTTGTCTTTGATTTTAGACACTTTATTTATAATGTGTCTTGCTTAATATAGATATCTTTTTTATTTTATTTGAAACCCTCATTCAACTCACACTGAAATGTCTTCCAGGACATGGTTTTCTATTTCCTTCCCAAGTATAGGGAATTTTTCAGCAACTACTACTTCAAATAAGAGTTCTGTCCCTTTCTCTCTCTCCTTTCCTTTTGTGACCCATTAAGTGAATGTTACCCTGTTTTATGTAGTCCTGGAAGTCTCTTAAGCTAACTTCACATTTCTTCATTCTTTTTTTTTTTTTTTTCACTGCTTTGATTGGGTGAGTCCAACTGCACTGTTTTCAAGTTCACAGATATTTTCTTCTGCTTCATCTAGTCTGCTGTTGAGCCACTGTAGCATTTTTTTTTTCAGATTAGCTATAATATTCTTCAATTCTGTGACTTTTATTTTGGTACCTTCTTGTATTTTCCATCTTTTTGTTGAAGTTCTCACTGTTTGTTCAGTCTTCTGAGTTCCATGACCATCTATCTTTATGACCATTTTTGAAGTCTTTATCAGGTATATGGCTAATCTCCATTTCACTAAGAACTTGTCCTGAGGTTTTATGTTGTTGTTAATTTAAAACCTATTCTATTTCTTCATCTTGCTTGATTGTCTATGTTGGGTTTTATGCATGAGATAAAACAGCACCTCTCCCAGTCTTGAAAAACTGGCCTTGTGTAGGAGATGAAACTTGTTCACCCCTGCCCTAGCTCTTTTTGTCTCTCAACATTTGTGACTGTCCTTTGCAACTTTTTTTTTTTTTTTTTTTAGTGGCTCCCAATATTTGAAGGTATGCCAAGACCCGCAAGTGTCCCAAAGGAGAGGATCTGTCAGCACCTAGATTCAGGCTGACTGAAAGCCAGACCCTCAGGAAGCAGTCTTTAAAGTACATATACAGTCTGTTGGACGACAAGCATAAAGCCCATTGGCCACCAGAACTAGGTATATGTCAGTGTCCCCTAGCTGATGGCCAGAAAATCAGGATGACAGAAAAGTGTACAAATTCCTTTTTGGGAGATACCAGTGACCTGTAATAAAGCAGAGGGGAGCACAAAATGGCACCCACCAGCCACTGTCCCCAGAAAGCACCTCATAAATGGCTCCTAGATGTGTGCCAAAAGAGATGCCTGTCTCTCATGCCACACTTCAGGACAGGCAAATAGGCTTCTCTTCTAGAAAGACTGAGGTGAGTTTCCATCAGGCCTGTGCAGTGCCTTGGGGGTAGTAGCCTGCCAAGAACTGTCTTACCATTTGTTCCAGTTCCATTGGATCCAGGAATGCAGGGCCCCTGGCAGCAGTCAGGGTGTCCCCTGGGCAGCAGCATAAAACCTGTGGTACCAGACATAAAAACCAGACCACCAGATGTGTTAAAGCTCCCCTCTGGGAAATACTGACACTCTGGAGCATGGCAAAGAGAGAATGCAAAGATGCTGCTTACCAGCCTCCATCCCCAGAGAGAACCCCAGCAGGCTCTTATATATGTGTTAATGAGATGCCTTGCCCTCAGCTCAGTGCTTTAAGATAAGAAAATAAGACTGGGTGCCTTTCAATCAGCTGCTTCTGTACTGATCCCTGGAGTGAGTGAGGCCAAGAATACAAGTCCTATAACAGCCATTTCTCTGTGTGGGTCCCGTGGATACAAGTACAGTTGGTTTTCAAAAATGAGCTGTTTTGGCAGCGTGGGGCACCTGGGTGGCTCAGTCAGTTAATGTTCTGACTTCAGCTCAGGTCATGATCTCATGGTTCATGAGTTCAAGCACCCTGTTGGGCTCTGTGCTGACAGTTCAGAGCCTGGAGCCTGCTTTGGATTTTGTGTCTCCCTCTCTCTCTGTCCTTCCCAGCTCACTCTCTGTGCCTCTCCCCATCTCTCTCTCTCTCTCTCTCTCTCTCTCTCTGTCCCAAAATTTTTTAAAATAAAAAAATAAAAATAAAAAATTGTAAAAGATGTTTTGGTGGTTTGTCTCCTTGGTGCAGTCTTTTTATTTTATTTTTAAATATTAATTTTTCAGAGACAGAGAAACAGCATGAGCAAGGGAGAGGTGGAGAGAGAGAGGGAGACAAAGAATCCTAAGCAGGCTCCAGGCTCTGAGCTGTCAGCACAGAGCCCAATGCAGGGCTCAAGTTCATGGACCACAAGATCATGACCTCAGCTGAAGTCAGGTGCTTAACCAACTGAGCCATCCAGGCGCAGCTCCTCGGTACAGTCTTATAAGTTGGGGAACACAATGTGCTCAACCCTTTTACTCCTCAGTGAGAAGCTCCCTAGCCACGGGCAACTGCCATTGATTTGACTAATCTAGCTAGATACCTCATATAAGTAGAATCATACAGTATTTGTCTTTTTGTGACTGGCTTATTTCACTTAGCATAAGGTCCTCAAGTTATATCCATGTTGTAGCATATGTCAGAATCTTCTTTCTTTCTAAGGCTTAATAGTGTTCCATTACATATATATACCGCATTTAGTTTACCCATTCATCTACAGATGAACACTTGGGTTACTTCCACTTTTGTCTGCTGTGAATAATGATGCCATAAACTTAGGTGTGCAAATATCTGGTTGAGTCCTTGCTTTCAGTTCTTTGGGGCATGTACCCAGAGATGGAATTGCTGGATCATGTGGTAATTCTGTGGGTTTTGGATAAACTATCATAATGTTTTCCATAGTAGTTGCACTTTACTACCAGCAGTTCACAAGGTTTCCAATTTCTCTACATTCAGTGTTTTCCTGAACTGTTTATAAAAGCTATTCTAATGGGTGTCAACTGCTATCACTTTGTGGCTTTGATTTGCATTTCTCTAACAATTACTGATATTGAGCATCCTTTCATATGCTTATGGAAACTTTGTTCTTTAGAAAAATGTCTATTCAAGTCCTTTGACCATTTTTAATCTGGTTGCCTTTTAGTTTTTATTGCTATACTGTCTTTGCATATCACAATTATATTTGCTATAAACTGTTTTTCCTTTATTCTAATTGTTTCTATATATTAATTGTTAACTTTGCTTCATGTAAGTATATATGTGGAGAGGTTTATTGAGTGGTGATTAAAAACTACGTGCCGGGTCAAAAGAATTTTAGAATTCGGAGCTCTGAGTCATCTATGATAGAAATTGTTTGGAAGCATTATAACAGTTTTGAGAAGAAAGTATTAAAGATTAACAAAGTAAGGCTTTATTTTTCAGGCAATTAAATAATGACATTTTGTAGCACTTTTCTTTTTAAGAATTGCCCCAAATCAGCAGAAAGAACAGAAACAAACAAGTAAAAAACAAACTCCATTTTCAATGAAATTAGGAGACATAATACAAATCACAAGATTTGAAACAGAAAACTGCCAGACAAATGTCAAAGGATTTAGCTGATTAGAAGAAGGTTTAGATGTCCTGCATGATGAGGTTTTGGGGTGATAGTGAAGTTTGTGGGGTTTGGAGCCGTTAGCCAGGAAAGAATTCTTGCATACAAAAAGGTGATTTTATTAAAGCACGGGTACAGGATCTGTGGGCAGGAAGAGCTGCCCAGGGACCATGAGGAGAGACTGGTTGTATACTAGGGAGTTGGAGGAGCTAAAGTCCTAGGGAAGTTTCCAGTGAGATTCTCATCTGCTAAAGAAGACTCACAAGATACTGGAGGCCTAGCTATTGCTGAGCTGAGGTTGTTTTTCCCTCTAGCAAATCATCAGCATGAAGACAGGGAGTTCCTGGAAAAAAGTTTTACTCTGCCAGCCTCAAGTAGTTGTCAATGTGCTGCAGGTTATAAGGACATTGATTTTATCTGCCATTTCCTTCTGCTTTTGTTTCTCACATCACTGCAGACACTAACTGTACTAAAATTTAAAAAGTACTACTATCTGCAGGCTGGGTCTGAGGAGGGGGTCCCACAGTACCAAAAGGGGTCCTTGGCTTTACGTGGAATGGAAACCAAATGCAAGCCAGCAGGAAATGCGAATAGAGTTTACTGAAGATATAGAGAGAGCAGATGCAGAGTGTCTGGGAGACTTCGAAAGGAAAGGAACATGAGCCTTGTCTTTGCTTGGAGTCTGGGGGTTTTTACTGAGGATTGTGGTCTGCTGTCCTCTCAGGCATCCAGGAATGGATTAGAACAAAGATGAGGGCCCAGGTATTGTTCCTTGGAGCCAGGTAATCTTGGCGTTGGGATGTCTAGGCTGGTGATCTGGAATACACATATGAAAGCTTTGTCTGGCCATTCTCACCTGGTCCTTCCTTAGATGTGATATATCTATTCTAAAGAAATCATTAATTCCTTGTCCCTTACAAGGACATACACTATTTGCATTACGAGGCATGTATGAAGTGGGTGCGGGGGTACGAGTTCTGGCAAGACAGAAGCAGGAAAAGGAGCAAAAAGCAGATTTTAATGGAGTCCTTTGGTTTCTCTGACTTAGTATTTCATTGGCTTAGCAGTCTAGCAGTTAGAGATTAGGAAAATGGCATCTGAGCTAGAAAAATGAAGAGCCTTGTTATGCTGTGTTAAAAAATTTGGTACAGCTGTGGCCTTCAATGATTTTTCTTTCATCATCACAGCTGGGGAAGAGCACATCACAGCCCTTACTCACCTCCAGTCAGTCCTTGGTGTTGCGCCGGCTGAGAGGTAGGGCAGAGATGCCACAAAATGGCAGACTTCTTGAGATGGCTGACTTTCCCGCCACTTCTTGAGATGGCTGACCTTCCCACCAATACATCGGTGACCGTTACGACTTCGGCGGGAAACAGAAACTTAGGCAGGAAACCAAAACCTCCCGCCCGGGACTTTCCAGTCAAGAGACCGCCCCTGTTATCTGGACTTCCCCACCCCCACCAACAGGTTATAAAACCCCTCACCACCCAACCCGGGCGCGACTTCCCCGACTCCCCTCTCTTGAGTCGCGGAACCTCGCCCGACGGTGCAGGCAATAAAACTCCTCCTGCGGAACATTTTGCCTTGGAGTCTTTTTACTCACTTAAAAAATCTTAGAATTGGATATGATGTGCACTAAATGAATCTTTTGAGCACAAGCTGATAACTTGCCTTAGTTCTGTTTAATCCAAAGTCTAGCTATTAAATCACTAAATCCTATCTATCTGTGTCTCTCTGATCTTTTCCTTCTGTCCACTAGGTGAATTCATCTCCATGGTGAATGTGGGGCTCCTTTGGGTGTGTCTTCTACAGTGCAGAGAAATAAAGCTAAAAGCCTCATCTTATAGACCTCCTTGCTGCAAGGATTCCAAAAGCAGTCCTAGGTCCACCACTCAGATGTACTTAGAGGGACAGGGAACCATTCAGGGAAGCCTGATGTTTCCGATAAGCACAGCCAGAGGGCCATTGGATTTATTCTGGGGCAGCGTTAGCAGAGATCCCCGTATCTGGTCACTGTTTTCATGGCTGGGACACGCGAGACCCATGGCCAATCTGGTTTTTGTTAGTGCGGATCTGGAAGGCATGATGACAGCCTGGATGCAGCCTGGGCAGCTCCATGGACCAGAGCTAAAGAGTGTGTTAGTGAACCCAGTGGTTTCCGTTCCCCACATCCCAGTCTCTTACAGCCTCCCTGTCTCCTGGTCTGCGCTGCTGTGAAAGCCGCTCTCAGAGGTCCAGCCTGACCCAGACAAACTGTCCTGCCGATAATTTTGTAGGTACTAATTTCTACCAATCTAGTATTTTCTGTTTATAAACAGAATAGATTGTGTTACCTGGACTAAACCCTGGCTAACAGAGCATTAGATGGTATTCTTGCTCTTGGATAGGATAAAAGGACATCCAAAAACTATATCCTGCCCATTTCTAAGTGTCTTTGTTTTTTGTTTTTTGTTTTTGAGAGTGTGTGAGCAGGGCAGGGGCAGAGAGGGAGACAGAGAATCTGAAGTGGGCTCTGTGGTGACAGCAGAGAGCCCAATATGGGACTCAAACTCATGAACCACGAGATCATGATCTGAACCAAAGTCGGAAGCTCAACTGTCTGAGCCACCCAAGCGTCCCATAAGCTTTTTTATTATAAACACTCCTTTGCACTTTGCAGTGTAGTTAAATGAGACAATTTTGGATTCACCAAGCATTGCAACTTCTGTACTTTGCACGTCTGTTTCTATGTACAGCTCCCTTTGCAAGATATGCACATATTACCCCATGCTTGCTTCCAACCTTGCACTCTTTAATCCATTGTCAACATAAAGTGAGTTTTTATATCGAATTTTTAACATAAAGTATTATATTGGTTTCAAGTGTACACGTAAAGATATAAAAATTCTAAACATTACTAACTGCTGATCATGATAAGTATAGTTACCAGCTGTTACAAAACAGTGTTATTACAAGATTTATGGACTCTATTCCCTATGCAATAATTTTCACATACCAGATATTTATCTTATCACTTAAAGTTTGTAATCCTTAATACCATTTACCCATTATCCCTCAAACTGCCCACCATCTCATTAGTAACCATCATTTTGTTTTCTGTATTTAAGAGTTTGCTTTTGTTTGTTTGTTTCTTCGACTCTTCATGCTATGTTGGTTGGTTTTGTTTTTGAAATTTCAAATATAAGGAAGATTCTATGGTACCTGTCATATTCTACCTCACAAATTTCACTTAGTATAAGGCTTTCTAGGGCTGTTAATGTTGCATCAAATGAAAGGTCATTTTTTTCAAGGCCAAGTAATATTCCATTCTATGTGTATACCACTTGTTCTTGATCCATTCACCTTTTGATATATACTTGGGTCTCCTCAATAGCTAGACTATAGTGAGTAATGCTGCAACCAAAATCAAGGTGATTATATATTTTCAAATTAGTGTTTGTATGTAAGTATGTATTTTTGCATGAGTACACCACTTTGGAAGTAATGGGTCCCGTGTTATTTCTCTTTGTAATTTTGGAGGAATATTCAAACTGTTTTCCCCATAGGATATACCAAATTCCATCCCCCGCAACAGTGCATGAGGGTTTATTTTCTTCAAGCCCTTGGCAATTCTTGGTATTTCTGACCTTTGGGTGCTACCCATCAGCTGTCAGCTAATATCACACTGTGGATTTGACTTGCCGTTACTGGATGACTAGTGATTTTGAGCATCTTCCCGTGTGTCTGTTGGCCATCTATATATCTTCTTTGGAAAAATGTCTATGCAAGGCCCCTGCCTATGATTGCATCTAATGATTTGGTGGTTTTCTGTCGATTTGTGTAAGTTCTTCCAATACTTTGAATATTCACCCCTTATCAGATATAGCATTTGCAAATATCTCCTTCATTCTGTAGATTACCTTTTCATTTTATTGATGGTCTCCTTTGCCATATAAGAGCATCACATTTTGATGTCCCAATCACTTGATTTCTTTTTTTTTTTTTTAATGTTTTATTTATTTCTAGGAGAGAGAGAGACAGCGTGAGCAGGGGAGGGTCAGAGAGAGAGGGAGTCACAGACTGAAACAGGCTCCAGGCTCTGAGCTGGCAGTCAGCACAGAGCCCGACGCGGGGCTCGAACCCACAAACTGCGAGATCATGACCTAAGCGAAAGTCGGACGCTTAACCGACTAAGCCACCCAGGCGCCCCCCCCAATCACTTGATTTCTGTTCTTGGTTCCCTTGCCTGAGGAGACCTACCTAGAAAAGTGTTGCAAAGACCAATGTCCAAGTAGTTACTGCTGGTACATAAAACTACTTCTTGCAGTTTTATGGTCTCCGGTCTCACATATGACTCTATAATGCATTTCAAGTGTATTTGTAAGTGGTCAGAAAGTGGTCCAGTTTTATTCATTTGCCTGTACTGTCCAGTTTTCCCAGCTCTGTGTGTTGAAGAGATGCTTGTTACCCCTTAGCCTATCCTAGCTGCCTTTGTTGTAGACTCATTGACCATGTAAGTGTGGATTTGTTCCATGCCTATTTCCTTCCATTGACCTATGTGTTTATTTTTGGTGCCAGTTGTGGTGCCAACTGTGGTGTGTGTATGTGTGTGTGTGTGTGTGTGTGTGTGTGTGTGTATGTGTTTGTGTGATGGACAATGGGATTTTTTCAAATATTCTGCTTTTGTTATTAGTGTATAAAATTACATGTTTATCAGGGCACCTGGGTGGCTCAGTGGGTTGAGCATCTGACTCTTGATATCACCTCAGGTCATGATCTCACAGTTTGTGGGATTGATCCCTGCATCAAGATCCCCACTGGCAGCACAGAGCCTGCTTGGGATTCTCTCTCTCTCTGTCCCCCCCCCCCCACTTGCTCTCTCTCAAAATAAATAAACATTTTAAAAAATTTTTTAATTACATGCTTCTCTATATTAATTTCATATCCTCTGGTTTACTGAATTTATTAATCTGTTCTAATAGTTTTTAGAGCAGTTTGAATTTTGTTTATACTGTACCATGTCATCTGCTTACGGACAGTTTTACCTTTTTTATTGTTGTTGTTGCCAATTTGGATGACTTTGATTTCTTTTTCTCATCTGACTGGTGCATTTAGGACTTCCAATACTACATTGAATCAAAGTGGTGACAGCGGATCTTCTTGTCTTGTTCTTGATCTTTGAGGAAAAGCTCTCAGTTTTTCACCATTAATATGATTTAGCTTTCTGTTCATCCTATATTGTCTTTACTATGTTGAGGTATATTTCCTCTAAACCTACTTCATAGGAGTTTTTATAATGAATGCATGTATTCTTGTGTCAAGCGCTTTTCTGCATCAGTTCAGGTGTTTTTTATCCTTTTTCTTGTTAGTGTGATGTATATGTATCACATTGATTGATTTGCAAGTAGTGAATCACACTTGCATCCCTGTAATAAGTCCTACTTGGTTTTGGTAAAATGGATTTTTAATGTTTTTTTCATTGTTTTTGCCAACATGTTGTTGATAATTTTTGCATGTATGTTCATTCAATTTGCTATTACTGAGCCATTCTTGCTTTCTTGGAATAGATTCTACTTGATCATGGTAAGTGATTTTTTAATGTATTTTTGAAATCTGTTTGCTAAGGTTTTATTAAGAATTTTTTCATCTATGTTCATCAAAGATATTAGCCTGTGGCTTTCTGTTCTGTCTTTCTGTCTGTCTTTCTGTCTTCCTTTCTTTCTGTCTTTCTTTCCTTCTTTGTAGTGCCTCTATCTCTGTGTCTGAAATCTTGACATCAGGGTAATGCTGGCCTTAATAATATGTAGGATATTTTCCTTATTCTATTTTTTTGTTTTAGAATATAAGTATTAACTCTTCTTTACATGTTTGGTAGAATTCACCTATGAAGCTGTCTGGTCTTGTACTTTTATTTGTTAAGAGATTTTGTTGTTTTTAATTGTTTAATTTTATTAATCAGTCTTCAAATTTTTTTTTGCTCTGTTTTAGAAGATTGTATGTTTCTAAGAATTTCTCCCTTCTAGGTTATTCAATTAATTGACATATAATTTTTCATAATATTCTCTTATAATGCATCTTATTTATGTGGTGGTTAATTTCTCCTTTATTTGTGATTTTATTTGAGGCTTTTTCTGGACGAATCTAAAATTTTATCTATCTTTTAAAAAAACTAGTTCCTTGTTTCTTGGTCTGTTCTTTGCTTTTTATAGTCTATTTTATTTTTATCTCTGCTCCCATCTTTATTAACTTTTTCCTTCTGCTAACTATGGGCTTTGTTCATTTTCTTAGCTCTTCTAGGTGTAAGGTTAGGTTGTTTATTTGAGATTTTTTGTTGTTGTTGTTCCTTGAGACAAGCCTATATTGCTATTAACTGACCTTTTAGATATGCTTTTGCTGTGTTTCAAAGATTTTGCACCATTGTATTTTCATTTGTCTCCATATATATTTTTTATTTACTCTTTGACTTCTTGGTTGACACATTCATTGTTTAGTAGCATGTTGTTTAACCTCCATTTGTTTATGTTATGTTCTTTCTAGGTTTCTCCTTATACTTGACTTCTACTTTCACATGTTGTATTCTGAAAAAATGTATGATATGAATTCAGACTTCTTAAATTTGTTGACACTTTTTTTGTAACCTAACATCTGATCTATCCTGTAGAATGTTCAATGTGCTCTTGGAAAGAACGTGTGTTTTGTTGGTTTAAATGGAATGTTCTATATATATGTTAGATTATTATCGTCTAAAGCCACTGTTTCAGAGCTCCTGGGTGGCTCAGTCGGTTAAGTGTCCAACTTCAGCTCAGGTCACAATCTTACCACATGGATTGAGCCCCGCGTCGGGATCTGTGCTGACAGCTCAGAGCCTGGAGCCTGCTTTGGACTGTGTCTCCCTCTCTCTCTGCTCCTTCCCCATTCGCATCCTATCTTTCTCTCAAAAGTGAATAGGTTCGGCTGCAAGAGCGGAGCAATGCCTAAGTCAAAGGAACTTGTGTCTTCAAGCTCTTCCGGCAGTGATTCTGACAGTGAGGTTGACAAAAAGTTAAAGCGGAAAAAGCAGGTTACTCCAGAAAAACCTGTAAAGAAGCAAAAGACTGGTGAGACTTCGAGAGCCCTGTCATCCTCTAAGCAAAGCAGCAGCAGCAGAGATGATAACATGTTTCAGATTGGGAAAATGAGGTATGTCAGTGTTCGAGACTTTAAAGGGAAAGTCCTAATTGATATTAGAGAATATTGGATGGATCCAGAAGGTGAAATGAAACCAGGAAGAAAAGGTATTTCTTTAAATCCTGAGCAATGGAGCCAGCTGAAGGAACAGATTTCTGACATTGATGATGCAGTAAGAAAACTGTAAAATCAGAGCCATATAAAACCTGTACTGTTCTAGTTGTTTTAATCTGTCTTTTTACATTGGCTTTTGTTTTCTAAATGTTGTTTTCCAAGCTATTGTATATTTGGATTGCAGAACAATTTGTAAGATGAATACTTTTTTTTTTTAATGTGCATTATTAAAGATGTTCTGAGTGAAGCTAATTGTCAACTTTATTAAGGAGGATTGCTTTGTGCCCGCCACCTAGTGTAAAATAAAATCAAGTAATAACAATCTTAACTGTTGTGGCCTTTTTTGATCAAAAGAGTTGGTACTGTTTAAGGCCAAAAGTAACAGTTTATAGATCTGTTAGTTTCAACTTGGCTTTTACATTCAAAAGGACTTGTATTGCATTGAATTTATAAACTCTGACTTGTGAAATCCATAGTTGATCTGTTTTCTTCCAGCCCAATGTCTAGACTTGTTGTATTTTTCCACCCCAGTGATACTTCACTTTCCCCTTCTTTTATTTCATTTGCCCTTAGTAACTTAACTTGTCATGTTCAGTTTTCATTTCACGTTTCGCTCTTTTTCTTCAATATATTATACTAATTTGGAAAGTCAGTGAAACTGTCAAAATGTTAGTTATCTCAATAAGGTACTTGTAATTAAAATATTATATGAGAGCTACAATCACTAATTCTACTGTATTAAATATTAGGAGATCTAGTTTGATAAAAAAAACATGGCTTGTATGAAAACTGAACAAGTAAGTGTATGTTGTTACCTGTAGTGTTTTGTGTAGTTACCTTATTGCTTAGTCTGCAGAGAATAATGACTTAGATGTCTGATTTGCTTTCACTTATTAAACATGTTCACCGTGGGATGATGTCTATAAAATCAGATACTGTTATATTAGATTAGGATTTAATAAAAATTGTGAAAGCTTAAAAAAAAAAAGTGAATAAATGTTTTTTAAAAAATTAAAAAGATCCAACGGCAAGATGGCGGAGAAGTAAGGGGCTCTGTGCATTTTGCTTGCACCTATATCTCAAACAGTGAAGGCCTGAAGTCATAGGACACTGAGCCACAGGAGTTTGGGAAGAGAAAAGACAGAATACACGGAGAAGGAAACCTCATAAGTGCGTGAGTGTGAACTGGGGAAGAGAAAAGCAGGACGGGACCCAGAGATACAGAGGGAGGGGAGGGAATCCGGCTTGCATGCAGCTGCGGTGAGTGATGAGCCATGGTGAGTCCAGGGGAAAGGAAAGAGAAGCTGAGATTGCTCACAAAGCTGTTCCTGGTGAAGAGAAAAACCTCAGCTTGAAAAGAGAGTGTTTTTAGTTCTGGCTGGGGTGCTGACTTTGAACTAGGTGCCCCCAGTCCCAGAAGGCGCCAGAAAAAACTGCACTGTAGCGCTCCTCGCACCATCCCTGGCAGTGGCAGCCTGGTGGCGCGGTGGCAGACCCATCCCTGGCGACGGTCGGTGGCACAGCGGCAGCAGCGCGGACTCTGCAGACCTGAAGTTGCTGTGTTCCCACACGCACTCAGGTTGCATGGCTGCTTGACCTGGCGGATCTGAGGCTGCAACACTTCCCCCACCCCCTCACCCCTGCAGCAGGGAAGCAGCGACCTACGGGACTGTTTAGGGCAATATAAAAAAAGCCCAAGGACTGGGACCAGAAAACCAGGTGGGGAGGGGGGCATAGAATTCAGCCCACCTTGGCTACATCCTCAGTACAGGGAGATCGGACCCAAAGGAGTGATTTGCAATGCTTGGTTGAGAATGGACTGGGGCCACGCCATTCTTCTCCCCACAACCACCAAGGCGGAGCCTCAGGGAGCAGTCAGCAGACACAGTTGAGGTGAGACCTGCCTACACCAAACCACACCCATCCCCACCAGAGAGCTGTTTCGTTGTTGTTGTTTTTACCTGAGCCTAGGTTTGCCTGTTTATTGGTTTTGTCTGTGTGTTTGTGTACCTTTGTTCCCTCTGTGGTTGTCTGTTTTGTTTTTCCAGGGCTGCCTCAAGAAACAAGCCAAACTACACATAGTGGAGAGTCCCAAATACCACTAGGAATAGGGAAACAAAATAACCACACGCTCAACAAGAGAAACCAAGGGACATCATTCAAAGGACACTTCCTGAACAGACAGACCCAGAACAGTCAAAGAGCCCTCTCTAATAAAGCAGAACTTGCAGGGGCAGAGTGTACAATAAGCTTTTAAAATTAACAAGAGATAATTGCTTCTCAGCCTTTTGGCTAAGATCAAGTGTAAATTAACAAGAGATAGAAAGCTAACCAAAATGATGAAACGGAAGAATTCTCCTCCAAAGAAATTCCAGGAAGAATTGACAGCTAAAGAACTGCTTAAAACAGATATAAGCAGCATAACTGAACAAGAATTTAGAACAATAATCATAAAATTAATCATTGGGCTTGAAACAAGCATGGATGACTTCAGAGAAACTATAGCTACAAACACTATGGAGCTTAAAAATAGTTATGATGAATTTAAAAATGTGATAAGTGAGATACATAACAAACTGGAGGCGTCCAATGAACGGATTGAAGAGGCAGAAAGGAGAATAAGTGATTTAGAAGACACAATTATAGAAAAAGAAGAAACTGAGAAAAAGAGAAACTGATCTAGGAACATGAAAGAAGAGTTCAAGAGCTCAGTGATACAATCAAACGGAACAATATCCATATCATAGGAAGCCCAGAAGAGGGAGAGAGAGGGAAAGCTGCTGCAGGAGTCCTGGAACAAATTATAGCAGAGAATTTCCCCAACCTGGGGAAGGAAGTAGATGTTGAAATTCAAGAGGCACAGAGAACTCCCCTCAGATGTAACTTGAATCGATTTTCTGTATGACATCATAGTGACTGGCAAAATATAAGGACAAAGAGAGAATTTTGAAAGCAGCTAGGGAGAAAAGGGCCCTGACATACAAAGGGAAACCTATCAGAGTGGTGACAGACCTACCTACTGAAACTTGGCAGGCCAGAAAAGAATGGCAGGAGATCTTGCCATTGGGATGAACAGAAAAAATATGCAGCCAAGAATCCTCTATCCAGCAAGCCTGTCATTCAGAATAGAAGGAGAGATAAAATTTTTTCAGTTAAACAAAAATTGAAAGAATTTGTCACTATTAAACCAGCCCTACAAGAAATCCTGAGGGGGACTCTCTGAGGGAAATGTTAAAAGGAACGCAAAATACTAGAGACACCACCACAAGCATGAATCCCACTAACAACACAATGATTCTAAACCCATATATTTCAATAANATGAGTGAAATAAGTCAGGCAGAGACGGACAAATACCATATGTTTGAACGTATAGGAGGATTAGGAGGAACTTAATGGAGGACCATGGGGGAGAGAAGGGGAAAAGTAGTGGGGGAGAGAGTGGGAGGCAAACCATGAGAGACTCTGGAATGCTGAGAACAAACTGAGGGGAGATGGGGTGGATGGGAGGGGAACAGGGGTGATGGGTGTGGAGCAGGGCACTTGTGGGGATGAGCACTGGGTGTTATATGGAAACCAACTTGACAATAAACTATTTAAAAAAATAAATTATAAAGCAAAATAATAAAACAAACACCTGTCAATCCAAAAAAATAAATAAATAAAAAATTTAAAAAACTTAAAAATCTTAAAAAAAAACTAAAGCCACTGTTTTCTTGTTGATTTTCTTTCTGGATGACCTTCCCATTGTTATAAGTTGGGTGTTAAAGTACCGTACTATTATTGTATTACTGCCAATTTCTTTCTTTAGGTCTGTTAATATCTGCCATATATATTGGAAGCATCAATATTTACAATTGTTATGTCTTCTTGTTGTTTTGTTTCCTTTATCAATATATAATGTCCTTCTTTGTTGTTGTAGTATTTGTTTTAAGGTACATATCTTTTTCTGATATAAGTATTGCTACCCCAATTTGTTGATGTTGTTGTTGCTTTCATTTGTAATGTATATGTTTTTCCAGCCCTTCATTTTCAGTCTGCATGCATCTTTAGATATAAATTGGGTCTCTTGTGGGCAGTGTATAGTTGGGTCTTGTGTTTTTTTGTTTGTTTGTTTTTGTTTTTAATCCATTCAGTCATTCTATGTTTTTTGATTGGGGCATTTAGTCCATTTATACTTAAAGTAATTATGAATAGGTATGTATTTATTGAAATTTTGTTAATTATTTTCTGGTTGTTTTTGTAGTCCTCTGTTCCTTTTTTTTTTTTCTTTATTTTCTTGTGGTTTGATTGCTTTTTTTAGTGTTATGCTTGGATCTATTACAGGTTTTTAGTTTGTGGTTACCATTAAGTTCATGTATAGCATCTTATATGCATAGCAGTCTATATTAAGTTGATGGTTATTTAGGTTTGAACACATTCTAAAAGCACTGAATTTTTACTCCCCTCTCTATATTTTATGTATGTCATGTCATATTTTACATCTTTCTGTGTATCCCTTTACTGATTTTTGTAGATATAATTGATTTTACACTTTGGTGTTTTAACCTTCATACTGGCTTTGAGTTATTAACCTATTATACCTGTGAATTTTTGTCCTTCCATAATTTTCTTCTTCTAGTTATGTTCTTTCCTTTCCACTCAACTTTCTTTAATATTTCTTGTAAGGCTGATTCACTGGTGATGAACTCCTTTTACTTTAGTTTGTCTGGGAAACTTAATCTTTCCATCTATTCTTAATGAGAGCCTTGCTGGTTAGAGTATTCTTGGCTGCAAGTTTTTTCTTTTCACCATTTTAAATATATCTTGCCATTCCCTTCAGGTCTGCACAGTTTCTGCTGAAAAATCAGGTGATAGCCTTATGGAGTTTCCCTTGTATGTAACTGTTTTCCTTTTCTCTCGCTGCTTTTAAAATTCTCTTTATCCCTACATTTTGCCTTCTTAATTATTATGTGTTTTGGTGTAGGCCATCTTTGATTAATCTTTTAGAGGCTCTCTGTGCTTCTGAGAATTGTATGTATGTTTTCTTCCCCAAAGTAGGGAAGTTTTCAGTTATTATTGCTTCAAATAAGTTTTCTGCCCCCTCCTTTCTCTTCTCCTTTTCATAACTCTAAATTGCAGATGTAATTATGTTTGGTGATGTCACTGACTCCCCTTACCCTATTTTCATTTCTTCTTCTTTTCTTGCTGCTCCTCTTGGTTGCTTTCTATTACTTTTTCCGATTACTGATTCTTTCTTCTGCATCTTCTGATCTGCTGGTCATGTCCTGTAATGTATTTTTACTTTACTTGTTGAATTCTTCATCTCTGGTGGGTTTTTTTTGTTTTGTTTTGTTTTGGGGTTTTTGTTTTTTTTTTTTAGTATTTCTGTCTCATTGCTTATCTCTGTTTCATGTAGTTCTTCTGCTATGATTTTCTCTTGTTCTTTCATTTAGAACATTTTCCTTTGTCTCTTTATTTTATCAAATTCTGAGTTTCTTTAATTTTTTTAATGTTTATTTTTGAGAGAGAGAGAGANACTTGTTGAATTCTTCATCTCTGGTGGTTTTGTTTTGTTTTGTTTTGGTTTGGTTTTTTTTTGTTTTTTTTGTTTTTAGTATTTCTGTCTCATTGCTTATCTCTGTTTCATGTAGTTCTTCTGCTATGATTTTCTCTTGTTCTTTCATTTAGAACATTTTCCTTTGTCTCTTTATTTTATCAAATTCTGAGTTTCTTTAATTTTTTTAATGTTTATTTTTGAGAGAGAGAGAGAGACATACACAGTGTGATCAGGGGAGGGGCAGAGAGAGAGGTGGGAAGGAGACATAGTTAGCCTCTCTGCCACATCTATGAGCACGCTAAATGCCTGGGCTTTCTCCCTCTGTAGCCAGCTAATAAAGCCTTGGCTGCTTGAACCGGGGGCACGCTGATGTGGGGGCCATCTCCCCCTCTCCCCAGGGCAGGAGTTATTTTGGAGAGGAGCCAGTTCCTGACAGGCCGGCATGCAGGGCATGGCAGGGAAAAAGTGACTTTGCTGGGATGCCTGCCAAGATAGGTGAGTTGGATGGGGTGGGTCTGCAGGGGAACAGTTGAGCTGGGCACATGGCACTAGCAACGTGGAGACTGTTAGTGCCAGTTTCTGCAAATGTCTAGCTATCTAGGTGAGGAAGGGGAAGAAAAATGGTATCCACTAGCACGTTTGTTCTTGCTCCTTTAACACAGGTTCTGAGATTAGAAAATAAATCTTCATGCATACCCCAAGTGCTTTTCAAACTACCGTTTCTGTGCTGTGTCTTGGGCAGTTATTATGCTAGCTTTTTAAGAATGAGGCCTTTGTTTGCTATTGACTTCCAGACTCTCTTGAAGTTAAGCTCTGTTGATTTTTTAAGAGTACACTTGTGATGAGCACAGGGTCATGTATGGAAGTGTTGAATTAGTATATTGTGTACATGAAACTAATGTAATACTGTATGTTAACTGGAATTAAAATTAAACGGTTAAAAAATAAAGAATAAAAATGAAAACATAAAGTACCCAGAGTTCAGCCCCACTGGTTTTCTTTTCTTTTTTCCTTTTTTACCCTTTTTTTAGATTAAAATTAGTTAACATACACTGTAGTATTGTTTCAGGAATAGAAGTTAGTGATTCATCACTTACATATAATACACAGTGCTCATCCCAGCAAGTGCCCTCTTCAATTTGCCTCACCCTTTGAGCCTATCCCCACACTCAGCACTCTGTCAGCAACCCTCAGTTTGTTCTCTCTAGTTAAGAGCCTCTTATGGTTTGTCTCCCTGTTTTTATCTTATTTTTCCTTTTCCTATTTTCATCATTGTGTTTCTTAAATCCCACATATAAGTGAAATCATATATTTGTTTTTCTGTGACTGACTTATTTCACTTAGCATAATACACTCTGGTTCCATCAATGTTGTTGCAAATCATAAGATTTCCTTCATTGTGATCACTCATTTGTATTCCTTTGTGATTATCTATACACCATCTTCTTTATGTATTCATCAGCCAATGAATATTTGGGCTCTTTCCATAATTTGGCTATTGTTTATAGTGCTGCTATAAACATTGAGGTGCATGTACACCTTCGAATCAGCATTTTTGTATCCTTTGAATAAATATCTAGTAGTACAATTGCTGGTCATAGGGTAGTTCTTTAATTTTTTGAGGAACCTCCATACTGTTTTCCAGAGCAGCTGCACCATTTTGCAGTTCCACCAACAATGCAAAAGGGTTCCCATTTCTCCGCATCCTCACCAACATCTGTTGTTTCCTAAGTTGTTAACTTTAGCCATTCTGACAGGTGTGACTTAGTATCTTGTGGTTTTGATTTGTATTTCTCTGATGAGTGATGTTGAGCATTTTTCCATGTGTTTGTTGGCCATATGGATGTCTTTTTTGGAAAAGTGTCTATTCATGTCCTCTGCCCATTTCTTCACTGGAGTATGTTTTTTGACTGTTGAGTTTGATAAGTTCTTTACAGATTTTGGATGCTAACCCTTTATCCAATATGTCATTTGCAATTATTTTCTCCTATTCTCTTGGTTGTCTTTTAGTTTTATTGATTGTTTCCTTCACTCTGCAGAATCTTTTTATCTTAATGAGCTCCCAATAGTTCATGTTTGCTTTTATTCCCCTTGCCTCCAGAGACAAGTCTAGTAAGAAGATGCTGCATCTGAGGTCAAAGAGGTTGCTGCCATTTAGGTCTTTCATCCATTTTGAACTTATTTTTTTGTGTATGGTACAAGAAAGGGGCCCAGTTTTATTCTTCTACACATCGTCCAGTTTTCCCAACACCATTTCCTGAAGAGATAATCTTTTTTCCAATGGATATTTTTTCCTGCTTTGTTGAAGATTAGTTGGGCGTTCATTTATGGGTCCATTTCTGAGCTCTCTATTCTGTTCCATTGATCTCTGTGTCTGTTTTTGTGCCAGTACCATCTGCCTTGATGATTACAGCTTTATAATACAGCTTGAAGTCCAGGATTGTGATACCTCCAGCTTCTTTTTCAACATTACTTCGGCTATTCAGGACCTTCTCTGGTTCTATGCACATTTTAGAATTGTTTGCTCTAGTTCTGTGAAGAATGCTCGTGTTATTTTGATAGGGATTGCATTGAATGTGTAGATTGCTTTGAGTAGTATAGACGTTTTAACAGTATTTGTTCTTCCAATCCAAGACCATAGAATGTTCTTCCATTTCTTTGTGTCTTCCTCAATTTCTTTCAAAATTCTTTATAAGCAATCTATAATTTTCAGCATACAGATATTTTACCTCTTAGGTTAGGCTTATTCTTAGGTATCTTATGGGTTTTGGTGCAATTGTAAATGGGGTCAATGCTTTGATTTCTCTTTCTGCTGCTTCATTATTGGTATATAGATATGCAACCGCTTTCTGTACATTGATTTTATATCCTGCAACTTTGCTGAATTAATGTATCTGTTCTAGCAAATTTGTGGTGGGGTCTTTTGGGTTTTCCACTTAGGATATCATGTCATCTGCAAAGAGTGAAAGTCTGACTTCTTCCTTGACAATTTGTATGCCTTTTATTTATTTTTGTTATCTGATTACCGAGGCTAGGACCTCCAGTACTATGTTGAACAGCAGTGGTGAGAGTAGACATCTCTGTCGTGTGCCTGACCTTAGGGGGAAAGCTCTTTACTTTTCCCCATTGAGGATGATGTTAGCTGTGGGCCTTTAGTATATGGTGCCCTTTATGACGTTGAGGTATGTTTCTTCTATCCCTACTTTTTTGAGGGTATTTATCAAGAAAGGATGCTATATTTTGTCAAATAATTTTTTCTGCATCTTTCGAGAGGATCATGTGGTTCTTATCCTTTATTTTATTAATGTGGTATATCACATTGATTGATTCATGGATATCAAACCACTTGATCATGGTGAATAAGTCTTTTAATGTATTGCTGTATTTGATTTGTTAGTATCTTGTTGAGAATTTTTGCATCAAGATTCATCAGGGATAATAACCTGTGATTCTCCTTTTTAGTGGAGTCTTTGTCTGGTTTTGGAATCAAGGTACTGCTAGCCTCATAGAATGAGTTTGGAAGCTTTCCTTCCATTTCTATTTTTGGAATACTCTCAAAAGAATACATATTAATTCTTCTTTAAATGTTTGGTAGAATTCCATTGGGAGCCATCCAGCCTTGGACTCTTATTTGGGAGATTTTTGATTACTCATTTAATTTCTTTACTAGTTATGAGTCTGTTTAAAATTTCTATTTCTTCTTGTTTCAACTTTTGGTAGTTTATATGGTTCTATATGCATTTATATGCATTTCTTCCAAATTGCCCAACTTGTTGGCATATAATTTCTCATAATATTCTCTTATTATTGCTTATATTTCTGCAGTATTGGTTGTGATCTCTCTTCATTCATGATTTTATTTATTTGGGTCCTTTCTTTTTTCTCTTTGATATGTCTAGTGAGGGGTTTATCAAATTTGTTAATTCTTTCAAAGAACTAGCTCCTTGTTTTCATTGATCTGTTCTACTGTTGGTGGTGGTTTTTTTTTAATTCTAATGTCATTGATTTCTGCTCTAATCTTTATTATTTCCCTTCTTCTATTAGTTTGGGCTTTATTTGCTGTTCTTTTTCAGCTCCTTTAGGTGTAAGGTTAGGTTGTATATTTGAAACATTTCTTCCTTCTTTAGGAAGGCATGGATTGTTATATACTTTGCCTTTATGACTGCCTTTTCTGCATCTCAAAGGTTTTGGACTGCCATGTTTTCATTTTCATTTGTTTCCATGTAATTTGTTGTTGTTGTTTTTAGTGTTTATTTTTAAGACAGAGAGAGACAGAGCATGAGTGGGGGGAGGGGGGGCGCAGAGAGAGAGGAAGATGCAGAATCTGAAGCAGGCTCCAGGCTCTGAGCTGTCAGCACAGAGCCCGACACAGGGCTCGAACTCATGAATCACAAGATCATGACCTGAGCGAAGTCAGACGCTTAACTGACTGAGCCACCCAGGTGCCCCAGTTTGCATGTACTTTTTAATTTCTTCTTTAATTTCTTGGTTAGCTGATTCATTCTTTAGTATGTTCTTTAACCTCCAAGTATTCACGGTTTTTCCAAATTTTTTCTTGTGGTTCCTTTCAAGTTTCATAGCTTTGTTGTCTGAAAATATGCATGGTATGATTTCAGTCTTTTTGTACTTGTTGAGGGCTGATTCATGACCCAGTATCTGATCTATCCTAGAGAGTTTTCCATGTGCACATGAAAAGAATGTGTACTCTGCTGCTTTAGGACGAAATGTTTTCAGTATATCTGTTAAGCCCAGACAGTCCAGTGTGTCATTTAAAGCCATTGTTTCCTTGTTGATTTTCTGCTTAGATGATCTGTCCATTGCTGTAGTGGGGTGTTAAGTATTACAATAATAGTATTAGATTTTAACAGTGAGTTTCCTTATATTTGTTAGTAATTAACTTATATATTAGGCTTCTCTCAGGTTGGGGCCATACGTATTTACACCTGTTAGATCTTCTTGGTTGATAGACCCCTTAACTGTGATATAATTTTTTTCCTCATCTCTTGTTACAGTCTTTGTTTTATTTTTTAAATTTAGTTTATTTTTTTAATTTACTTCCAAGTTAGTTAGCACATGGTGCAACATTGATTTCAGATGTAGATTCCTTAATGCCCCTTACCCATTTAGCCCATCCCTCCCTTACACAAACCCTCCTGTAACTCTGTTTGTTCACCATTTTTAAGAGTCTCTTGTGTTTTGTCCCCCTCCCTATTTTTATATTATTTTTGCTTCCCTTCCCTCATGGTCAGGTGTTTTCTATCTTAAAGTCCTCATATGAGTGAAGCCATATGATGTTTGTCTTTCTCTGACTGATTTCACTTAGCATAATACTCTCTAGTACCATACACGTAGTTGCAAATGGCAAGATTTCATTCTTTTTGATTGACAAGTAATACTCCATTTTACACACACTCACACACACCACATCTTCTTTATCCATGCATCCATCGATGAATATTTGGGCTCTTTCCATACTTTGGCTATCATTGATAGTGCTGCTAAAACATTAGGGTGCATGTGCCCCTTCAAAACAGCATACTTGTATCCCTTGGATAAATACCTAGTAGTGCAATTGCTTGTTATAGTGTAGCTCAGTTTTTAATTGTTTGAGAAACCTCCATACTATTTTCCAGAGTGACTGCGCCAGTTTGCATTCCCACCAGCAGTGCAAAAGAGATCTTTCTCCACATCCTCGCCAACTGGCGAGGATGTGAATGTTAGCCATTCTGACAGGTGTGACGTGGTGTCTCATTGTGGTTTTGATTTGTATTTCCCTGATGATGAGTGATGTTGAGCATTTTTTTATCTGTCAGTTGGCCATCTGGGTGTCTTCTTTGGAGAAGTGTCTATTCATGTCTTTTGCCCATTTCTTCACTGGATTATTTGTTTTGTGGGTGTTGAGCTTGATAAGTTGGGGTTTTTTTTATAGATTTTGGATACTAACCCTCTATCTGATATGTTGTTTGCAAATATCTTCCCCCATTCTGTCAGTTGCTTTTAGTTTTACTGATTATTTCCTTCACTGTGCAGAAGCTTTTTATTCTGATGAAGTCCCAATAGTTCATTTCTTCTTTTGTTTCCCTTGCCTCCAGAGACATGTTGAGTAAGAAGTTGCTGTGGCCGAGGTCAAAGAAATTTTTGCTTGCTTTCTCCTTGAGGATTTTGATGGCTTCCTGTCTTACATTTAGGTCTTTCATCCATTTTGAGTTTATTTTTGTGTATGGTTTAAGAAAGTGGTTCAGGTTCATTTTTTTGCATGTCGCTATCCAATTTTGCCAGTACCATTTGCTGAAGAGACTGTCTTTATTCCATTGGATATTCTTTCCTGCTTTGTCAAAGATTAGTTGGCCACAGGCTTGTGGGTCTAATTCTGGGTTCTCTATTCTGTTCCGTTGATCTGAGTGTCTGTTCTTGTGTCAGTACCATACTGTCTTGATGATTACAGATTTGCAATGCAGCTTGATGTCTGGGATTGTGATGCCTCCAGCTTTCGTTTTCTTTTTCAAGATTGCTTTGGCTATTCAGGGTCTTTTCTGGTTCCATACAAATTTTAGGATTGTTTGTTCTAGCTCTGTGAAGAATACTGGTGTTATTTTGATTGGGATTGCATTGAATAGGTAGATTGCTTTGGGTAGCATTGACATTTTAACAATATTTGTTCTTCCAATCATAGGCTTTCTATAGTTTTCAGTGTATAGATTTTTCACCTCTTTGGTTAGATTTATTTCTAGGTATTTTATGGGTTTTGATGCAGTTGTAAATTGGGATCGAGGGGTGCCTGGGTGGCTCAGTCAGTTGAGCATCCGACTTCAGCTCAGGTCATGATCTCACGTTTGTGGGTTCGAGCCCCACGTCTGGCTCTGTGCTGACAGCTAGTTCAGAGCCTGTCGCCTGTCTTCAGATTCTGTGTCTCCCTTTCTCTCTGACCCTCCCCTGCTCATGCTGTCTCTATATCTCTCTCAAAAATAAACAAAACATTAAAAATAAAAAATAAAAAATAAATAAAATGGGATCGATTTTTTGATTTCTCTTTCTGTTGCCTCATTGTTGGTGCATAAGAATGCAACTGATTTCTGTGCGTTGACTTTATATCCTGTCACTTTGCTGAATTCCTGGATCAGTTCTAACAGTTTTTTGGTGGAATCTTTTGGGTTTTCCATATACAGTATCATATCATCTGTGAAGAGTGAAAGTTTGACCTCCTCCTGGCTGATTTGGATGCCTTTTATTTGGATGTGTTGTCTGATGGCTGAGGCTAAGACTTCCAATTATGTTGGATAACAGTGGTGAGAACGGACATCCCTGTCTTGTTCCTGACCTTAGGGAGAAAGCTCTCAGTTTTTCCCCATTGAGGGTGATATTAGTGTTGGGTCTTTCATATATGGCTTTTTTGATCTCGAAGTATTATCCTTCTATCCCTACTTTAAGGATTTTTATGAAGAAAGGATGCTTTATTTTGTCAAATGCTTGCTCTGCATCTATTGAGAGGATCATGTGATTCTTGTCCTTTCTTTAACTAATGTGATGAATCACACTGGTTGTTTTGTGGATATTGATCCAGCCCTGTATCCCAGTTATAAATCCCACTTGGTCATGGTNGGATGTGTTGTCTGATGGCTGAGGCTAAGACTTCCAATTATGTTGGATAACAGTGGTGAGAACGGACATCCCTGTCTTGTTCCTGACCTTAGGGAGAAAGCTCTCAGTTTATCCCCATTGAGGGTGATNTTTAAAAAAAAATGTTTGGTAGAGTTCCCTTGGAAAGCCATTTGGCCCTGGACTCTTGTTTTTTGAGAGATTTTTGATGACTAATTCCATTTCTTTACTGTTTATGGGTCTGTTCAAATTTTTTATTTCTTCCTGTTTCAGTTTTTATACTCTATATGTTTCTAGGAATTTGTCCATTTCTTCAGGATTGCTCATTTTATTGGCATATAATTACTCATAATATTCTCTTATTATTGTTTTTATTTCTGCGGTGTTGGTTGTGATCTCTCCTCTTTCATTCTTGATTTTATTTTTTGGGGTCCTTTCCTTTTTCTTTTTGATCAGACTGGCTAGTGATTTATCAATTTTGTTAATTCTTTCAAAGAACCAGCTTCTGGTTTCATTGATCTATTCTACTGTGGGTTTTTTTGTTTGTTTGTTTGTTCATTTGTTTTGGGTTTTTTGTTGTTTCACTACCAATTGATTTCTGCTCTAATCTTTATTATTAGATAAGTAATCTAATAATTTATCTGCTGTCTTCTATTGGTTTTGGCTTTTATTTACTGCTCTTTATCCAGCTCTTTAAGGTGTAAGGTTAGGTTTTGTATCTGAGACCTTATTTCCTTCTTTAGGAAAGCCTGAATTGCTCTATACTTCCATCTTATGACGACCTTTGTTGAGTCCCAGAGGTTTTGGGCTGTAGTATTTTCACTGGCCTCCATTCTGCTGGCTTCCATGTACTTTTTAATTTCCTCTTTAACTTTTTGGCTAGCCCATTCATTCTTTTATTATGATAGTTTTATTTATTTTTTAAAATATAATTTATTGTCAACTTGGTTTCCATACAACACCCATTGCTCATCCCAACAAGTGCCCTCCTCAATGCCCATCACCCACTTTCCCCTCTCCCCTAGCCCCTATCAACTCTCGGTTTATTCTCAGTATTTAAGAGTCTCTTATGGCTTGCCTCCCTCCCTCTCTGTAACTTTTATTCCCCTTCCCCTTCCCCATGGTCTTCTGTTAAGTTTCCCAAGATCCACATATGAGTGAAAAAATATGGTATCTCTTTCTCTGACTGACTTATTTCACTTAGCATAACACCCTCCAGTTCCATCCACATTGCTGCAAATGACATGATTTTATTCTTTCCCATTGCCAAATAGTATTCCATTGTGTATATAAACCACGTCTTCTTTATCCATTCATCAGTTGATAGACTTTTAGGCTCTTTCCATAATTTGGCTATTGTTGAAAGTACCACTATAAACATTGGGGTACGTGTGCCCCCATGTATCAGCACTCCTGTATCCCTTAGGTAAATTCCTAGCAGTGCTATGCTGGGTCGTAGGGGAGTTCTATTGTTAATTTTTTGAGGAACCTCCACACTGTTTTCAGAGTGGCTGCACCCATTTACATTCCCACCAAGAGTGTAGGGGGGTGCCCATTTCTCCACATCCTTGCCAGCATCTATAATCTCCTGATTTGTTCCTTTTAGCCACTCTGATCAGCGTGAGGTGGTATCTCAGTATGGTTTTGATTTGTATTTTCCTGATGAATGATGTTGAGCATCATTTCCTGTGTCTGTTGGCCGTCTGGATATCTTCTTTGGAGAAGTGTCTGTTCATATTTTCTGCCCATTTCTTCACAAGTTTATTTGTTTTTTGGATGTGGAGTTTGGTGAGTTCCTTATAGATTTTGGATACTAGCCCTTTATATGATATGTCATTTGCAAAGATCTTTTCCCATTCTGCTGTTTGCCTTTTAGTGTTGTTTTCTTTGCAGTACAGAAGCTTTTTATATTGATGAGGTACCAATAGTTCATTTTTGCTCTTAATTCTATTGCCTTTGGAGATGTGTCATGTAAGACATTGCTGTGGCTGAGGTTAGAGAGGTTGTTTCCTGCTTTCTCCTCTATGGTTTTGATCGTTTCCTGTTTCACATTCAGGCTTTCATCCATTTTGAGTTTATTTTTGTGTATGATGTGAGAAAGTGGTCCAGTTTCATTCTTCTGCATGTTGCTGGCCAGTTCTCCCGGCCATCTGTTTAACCATCTGTTAAAGAGGCTGCCATTTTTTCATTGGACATCCTTTCCTGCTTTGTCAAAGATTAATTGGCCATACACTTATGGGTCCAATTCTGGGTTCTCTATTCTGTTCTATTGGTCTATGTGTCTGTTTTTGTGCCAATACCAGACTGTCTTGATGATTATAGCTTTATAGTAGAGGCTAAAGTCTGGGATGGTGATGCCTTCTATTTTGGTTTTCTTCAATATTACTTTGACTGTTCAGGATCTTTTGTGGTTCCATACAAAATTTAGGATTATTTGTTCTAGCTTTGAGAGTATGCTGGTGCAATTTTGATTGGGATTGCATTGAATGTGTAGATTGCTTTGGGTAGGATTGACATTATAACAACATTTGTTCTTCCAATCCATGAGCATGGAATGTTTTTCCATTTCTTTGTGTCTTCTTCAATTTCCCTCATAAGATTTCTATAGGTTTCAGCATACAGATCTTTTACATTTTGATGAGGTTTATCCCTAAGTATTTTATGTTTTTTTGTGCAATTATGAATGGGATCAGTTTCTTGGTTTCTCTTTCTGTTCCTTCATTATTGGTGTATAAAAATGCAACCGATTTCTGTACATTGATTTTGTACCTTGAGACTTTGCTGAATTCATGGATCACTTCTAGCAGACTCTTGGTGGAGTCTGTAGGGTTTTCCATGTAGAGGATCATGTCATCTGCAAAAAGTGAAAGTTTGACTCTATCTTTACCAATTCTGATGCCTTTTATTTCTTTTTGTTGTCTTATTGCTGAGGCTAGGACTTCCACAACTATGTTAAGCAACAGTGGTGAGAGGCGACATCCTTGTCATATTCCAGATATCAGGGGAAAGCTCTCAGTTTTTCCCCATTGAAGATGATATTATCTGTGGGCTTTTCATAAATGCTTTTTATAATGTTTAAGTATGTTCCTTCTATCCTGACTTTCTCAAGTGTTTTTATTAAGAAAGGATGCTGTATTTTGTCAAATGCTTTTTTTTTTGCATCTATTGACAAGATCATATTGTTTTTATCTTTTCTTTNTGGTGTATAAAAATGCAACCGATTTCTGTACATTGATTTTGTACCTTGAGACTTTGCTGAATTCATGGATCACTTCTAGCAGACTCTTGGTGGAGTCTGTAGGGTTTTCCATGTAGAGGATCATGTCATCTGCAAAAAGTGAAAGTTTGACTCTATCTTTACCAATTCTGATGCCTTTTATTTCTTTTTGTTGTCTTATTGCTGAGGCTAGGACTTCCACAACTATGTTAAGCAACAGTGGTGAGAGGCGACATCCTTGTCATATTCCAGATATCAGGGGAAAGCTCTCAGTTTTTCCCCATTGAAGATGATATTATCTGTGGGCTTTTCATAAATGCTTTTTATAATGTTTAAGTATGTTCCTTCTATCCTGACTTTCTCAAGTGTTTTTATTAAGAAAGGATGCTGTATTTTGTCAAATGCTTTTTTTTTTGCGTCTATTGACAAGATCATATTGTTTTTATCTTTTCTTTTATTAATGTAAGATATCACATTGGTTGATTTGTGAATATTGAACCAGCCCTGCAACCCAGGAATAAATTCCACTTGATCATGGTGAATAATTCTTTTTATATGTTGTTGAATTCTATTTGCTAGTATCTTGTTGAGGATTTTTACATGCATATTCTTCAGGGATATTGGCCTGTAGTTCTCTTTTTTTGCTGGGTCTGTCTGGTTTGGGAATCAAAGTAGTGCTGGCTTCATAGAATGAGTCTGGAAGTTTTCCTTCCATTTCTATTTTTTGGAACAACTTGAAAAGGATAGGTATTAATTTGCTTTAAATGTCTACTAGAATTCCCCAGGGAAGCCATCTGGTCCAGGACTCTTATTTGTTGGGAGATTTTTGACAACTGATTCAATTTCTTCACTAGCTGTGGGTTTTTTCAGATTTTCTATCTCTTCCCATTTGAGTTTTGGTAGTGTGTGGGTATTCAGAAATTTGTCCATTTCTTCCAGGTTGTCCAGTTTGTTGGCATATAATTTTTCATAGTATTCCCTGATAATTGCTTGTACTTCTGAGGGATTGGTTAATAAATCTATTTGCATTCATGATTTTATTTATTTAGGTCCTCTCTGTTTTCTTCTGGAGAAGCTTGTCTAGAGGTTTATCAATTTTATTTTTTTCAAAAACCCAACTTTTGATTTCATTGATCTGTTCTACTGGTGTTTTTTGTTTGTTTGTTTCTATATTGTTTATTACTGCTCTAATCTTTAATATATTTCTCTTCTCCGATTGAGGTGTCTTTGCTATTTTGCTTCTAGTTCCATTAGGTGTGCTGTTAGATTTTGTATTAGGGATTTTTCTAGTTTCTTGAGACAGGCCTGGAATGCAATGTATTTTTCTCTAGGGGTACCTTTGCTGCATCTCAAAGGGTTTGGATTGTTGTCGTTTCATTTTCATTTGTTTCCATATATTTTAAAATTTCTTTTCTAATTGCCTGGTTGACCCATTCATTCTTTAATAGGATGATCTTTAACCTCCATCCTTTCAGAGGTTTTCCAGACTTTTTCCTGTGATTGATTTCAAGTTTCATAGCATTGTGATCTAAAAGCATGTATAGTATGATCTCAATTCTTTCATATTTATTGAGGTCTGTTTTGTGACTCAGTGTGTGATCTGTCTTGGAAAATGTACCATGTACACTTGAGAAGAAAGCATATTCTGCTGCTTTGGGATGTAGAGTTCTAAATATATCTGTCAAGTCCATCTAGTACAATGTATTGTTTAAGGGCCATTGTTTCTTTACTGACCCTCTGTCTAGATATTCTATCCATTGCTGTAAGTGGAGTATTTAAGTCTCCTGCAGCTAGCACATTCTTATCAATAAGATTGCTTATGTTTGTGATTAATTGTTTTATGTATTTGGGTGCTTTCAAATTCGGTGCATAGACATTTATAATTGTTAGCTCTTCCTGATGGAATGGACCTTGTAATTATAAAATGACCTTCTTCATCTCTTGTTACAGCCTTTACTTTAAAGTCTAGTCTGTCTGATAAAAGTATAGCTACTCCAGCTTTCTTTTGACTTCCAGTAGCATGATAGATCTCCATCACCTCACTTTCAATCTGAAGGTGTCCTCAGGTCTAAAATGAATCTCTTGTAGACAGCAAAGAGGTGGATTTTGTTTTTTTATCCATTCTGATACCCTATGTCTTTTGATTGGAGCATTTAGTCCATTTATATTCAGTGTTGTTATTGAAATATATGGGTTTAGAGTCACTGTGTTCTCTGTAGGTTTCATGCTTGTAGTGATTTCTCTGGTACTTTGTGTTCCTCACAACATTTCCCTTACAGAGTCCCCCTTAGGATCTCTTGTAGGGCTTGTTTAGTGGTGAAGAACTCCTTCAGTTTTTGTTTATTTGGGAAAACCTTTGGGATTTGGGACATCTCTCCTTCTACTCTGGATGACAGGCTTTCTGGATAAAGGATTCTTGTCTGCATATTTTTCTTGTTCATCACATTGAAGATTTCCTGCCATTCCCTTCTGACCTGCCAAGTTTCAGTAGATAGGTCTGCCTCTACCCTGATGTGTCCTCCTTTGTATGTTAAGGCTCATCTATCCCCAGGTGTTTTCAGAATTCTCTTTTTCCTTGTATTTTGCCAGTTTCACTATGATACGTCATGCAGAAGATAGATTAAGGTTACATCTGAGGGGAGTTCTCTGTGCCTCTTGGATTTCAATGTCTGTTTCCTTCCCCAGGTTGGGGAAGTTCTCAGCTATGATTTGTTCAAGTACACCTTTAGCTCCTTCTCTCTCTCTTCTTCTGGAATTCTTATGATATGGATATTGTTCTGTTTGATTGCATCACTTAGTTCTCTAATTCTCCCTTCATACTCCTGAATTTTTTAAATCTTTTTCTCAGCTTCCTATTTTTCCATAATTTTATCTTCTAATTCACCTATTCTCCCCTCTACCTCTTTAGTCAGTGCTGTGGCCACCTCCATTTTATTTTACACCTCATTTATAGCATTTTTAAATTCATTCTATTTTTAAGATCCTTGATCTCTGCATCAATAGTCTCTGCTGTTTTATATGCTTTTTTTTCAAGCCTAGCGATTAATTTTATGACTATTATTCTAAATTCTTATTCAGTTATGTTACTTATATTTGTTTCAATCAATTCTTTAGCTGTCACTTCTTCCTGGAATTTCTTTTGAGGAGAATTCTTCTGTTTTATCATCTTGGCTAGGTTTCTGTCCCTTATGAGTTTAAAAACCCTGTTATGTGCTCTGCATCTGTGAGCACATTAAGCACATTAAAGAAGGGGTCATACAATGTCCAGGGCCTGGCTCTGGAGGTGTTTTTTGGAGAGTGTTACTTGCTCTCTGTTGTTGTGAGTTTGGTTATTTTATTTCCCTAATCACAGTGATGTTTTGGACCCTTCACCAGGTGTGCTTTGATTTGTTCCTTGACGTAGCCCTGGAAAGGAAAACACAGAAACAGGAAACAAAAACACATATGCACACAAATAAAACAAACGAAAACAAAAATAATCCAAAAGCAAAAAACCAGAAACACCAGCTACAAGTTAAGGACAGTGTGAAGGCATTGCTGATGGAAGAGCACATACAAAGAGAGAATGACAGGGGCAGGGGAAAAGAAAAAATAAACATTGACCAGGCAGTCTAAATGGCTTAATACAGAGACAGAGAAAGGAAAATAAGGGAAGGAGGTAAGGAAAAAGAAACGATGATAAAGTTACCAAGACAATGAAACCATATATGGCTTGATTATTCCAGAGAGTGAGAAAGGGAAGAAAAGAAGGAGGTGTAGAACATGTATCAGGAGAAAGGATTAGATATGTCTGTTTAAGCAAACACAGTATATCTAAATAAGGAGAATTGTCCTAGAATTAACACAGGCAATGTCACAGCGCTGGTCTGGAGGGGTTGTCTGATTCCTCAGCATCTGTCCTGCTCCAGTAGACACACAGTTCCCTGGTGTGGAGGGATATGGTTTGGTGTAGACGGGTCCCACTGTGTGCCCTGCAGACTGATCCTTGAGGCCCTGCCTTGGTGGTGGTGGGGACAAAAATGGCGACTCCCCAGTCTCTTCTCTATAGACCGGTGGATTCTGTTTGGGCCATCTTCACTGTGCATATTGGGTGGTTTTTCTCAGTCTGCTGACTTCCGTGCCCCACTGCTCAGCTGGGATTTAAACTCTCACTCTGTGCACCCCAGCACCGGGGAAGTGCTACCCTATCCTCCCCATATGTGGTCCCAGCTATTTTTGTCCTGTGCTGCAGCATTTCAGGGGAGGGAACCGGTTCCTCCTGCTTTAGACTGTGCCTCTGACCTACCACTTAACCCAGAGGTGCCTCCCCTCCTCCCCAGGTCGGCAAATAGGGCAGCCAGCCCCAGTCTGAAGAAAGCCCTGCAGTTAGAGATGGGATCCCTCTCCATAACAGTCTGAGGTTTTTCTCTTGTTCAGATATAGTCCTATGGTTCCCCAGCCACTCTTTGTCTTCCCTTTGTCTCTAAGCAGAAGGGGATCCTTCCCGTTTGTGATCATGTGGCCCATTTTATCTCCCCCAGTTTGCAATCACCCACCTATGAGCTGTTAGGTTATCCCAGTTTCTCTCTGATAGACTCACTCTCTTTTCCTCTCAGATTCTTGGGGTTCATAGTCCTTTGACTTCCATACTTCCCTATCATGTTGGCCTCTCCTCCAGCTCATCCATTGTTTAGTAAGATGTTTTTGTTTTTGTTTTTAATGTTTATTTATTTTTGAGAGAGAGACAGTGCAAGTGGGGGAGGTGCAGAGAGAGAGAGAGGCAGAGAGAGAGAGAGATGGAGACACAGAATCTGAAACAGGCTCCAGGACTCTGAGCTCTCAGCACAGAGACTGATTTGGGGCTTGAACTCTGAATGTCAAGATCATGACCTGAGCTGAAGTCAGATGATTAACTGAGTGAAACACCCAGGCACCCCACAGTAGGATATTCTTTAGTCTCCAAGTATTTTTTATCTTTCCAAATTTTTTTTGTGGTTGATTTTGAGTGTCATAGCATTGTGGTCTGAAAATATGCACAGTATGATCTCGATCTTTTTGTNACTCTGAGCTCTCAGCACAGAGACTGATTTGGGGCTTGAACTCTGAATGTCAAGATCATGACCTGAGCTGAAGTCAGATGATTAACTGAGTGAAACACCCAGGCACCCCACAGTAGGATATTCTTTAGTCTCCAAGTATTTTTTATCTTTCCAAATTTTTTTTGTGGTTGATTTTGAGTGTCATAGCATTGTGGTCTGAAAATATGCACAGTATGATCTCGATCTTTTTGTACTTGTTGAGGGCTGATTTGTTTCCCAGTATGTGATCTATTCTGGAGAATGTCCCATGTGTACTGTAGAAGAATGTGTACTCTGCTGCTTTAGGATGAAATGTTCTGAATATATCTGTTAAGTCCATCTGGTCCAGGGTGTCATTCAAAGCCATTGCTTCCTTGTTGATTTTCTGTTTAGGTTATCTGTCCATTGCTGTAAGTGGGGTGTTGAAGTCCCCTACTATTATGGTATTATTATCAAGGAGTTTCTTTATGTTTGTGGTTAATTGATTTATATATTTAGGTTCTTTTACATTTGGAGCATAAATGTTTACAATTGTTAGGTCTTCTTGGTAGATAGACGTCTTAATTATGATATAATGCCCTTCTCCATCTCTTGTTGTAGTCTTTATTTTAAAATCTGGATTTTGTGATATATATATGGCTACTCCAGCTTTCTTTTGTTGACCGTTAGCATGATAGATAGTTTTCCATCCACTTACTTTCAATCTGAAGGTGTCTTTAGGTCTAAAGTTGGTCTCTTGTAAACAGCAAATAGATGAATTTTGTTTTCTCATCCATTCTGTTACCATATGTCTTTTGATTGGAGCATTTAGTCCACTGACCTTTAGAGTGAGTACTGAATATGAGTTTATTGCCATTATGTTTCTTATAGAGTTGGAGTTTCTAGTGGCGTTCTCTGGTCCTTTCTAGTCTGTTGCTTTTTGGTTTGTTTGTTTTTTTCCCGTCTTTTCTCCCCTCATAGAGTCTCCCTTAAAATGTCTTGCAAAGCTGGTTTAGTGGTCACAAAGTCCTTTAATTTTTTGTTTTTCTGGGAAGCTTTTAATCTCTTTCTATTTTGAATGACAGCCTTGCTGGATAAAGAATTCTTGGCTGCATATTTTTCCAATTCAGCACATTGAATATATCCTGCCTCTCCTTTCTGGCCTGCCAAGTTACTTTGGATAGGTCTGCTCCAAACCTGATCTGACTTCCCTCGTAGGTTAAGGACTTTTATTCCCTTGCTGCTTTCATGATTCTTTCCTTGCCTGATTTTTTGTGAATTTGACTATGATATGCCTTGTTGATGGTCAGTTTTTGTTGAATCTTGTGGGAGTCCTCTGTGCTTCCTGGATTTTGATGTCTGTGTCTTTCGTCAGGTTAGTAAAGTTTTCTACTATAATTTTCTCACATAACACTTCTACCCTTTTCTCTCTCTTCATCTTCTGGAACCCCTATGATTCTGATGCTTTTCCTTTTTAATGAGTCACTGATTTCCCTATTTCTTAAATCATACTCTTTTACTTTACTCTCCCTCATTTTTTCTGCTTCACTATTCTCCATAAATTTGTCCTCTATATCGCTGATTCACTGCTCTGCCTCATCCATTCTTTTCGCCGTGGAATCCATTTGAGACTGCAGCTCAGTTATAGCATTTTTAAAATTTCATCCTGACTAGCTTTTACTTCTTTTATCTCTGTAGAGAGTGATTCTAATCTATTCTTGACCCCAGCTATTATTCTTATTATCGTGATTCTAAATTCTGGTCCAGATATCTTGCTTGTATCTGTGTTGGTTAAGTCCCTAGTTGTCTTTTCTTCCTGCTCTTTCTTTTGGGGTGAATTATTTCATTTCATCATTTTGAGGGAAGAAAAGGAATCAATAAGATTAAAAAAACTAGAATTAAAAAATTAAAAACAACACACACACAAATCAAACAAATGATTCTAGATCCTAGGTGTGTTTTTATCTGGTTATTGAAAGTGGCTTGATAGATTAGAGGGGGGAAAAGGAATAAAAGGAAAACGTTTGAAAATTTGAGAAAATGAATACAATGAAATAGAATAAATTGAAATGATGGAAGTAAAATACAATATGAAAAATTCACAAAAAAGTAGAAAAAAATATTTTTAGTAAAAGTTGAAAATAAAGATAAATTTTTTCTTTCTGTATTCAAGAAAAAGAAACAAACAAAAAAGAAAATTGAATAGATGGACCAGTAAACAGACAGAAATACAATTGAAATTATGTCGTTTCCCCCTTGGAGTCAAACTGAAGCACTTTATAATCCATAAGCTAAGGAGGCAGAGAGATTTGTGGCGTTCCTGAAGAGTGAGATTGGCCCAGTTGGGCGGGGCTTAGTGTAACGGCTCCATTCTCCACAAGATGGTTCTTCTTAGCTTACTGGTGTGGATTGTTGTGATGCCTGTAGGTGTGCATGTGCATGGGTGGGAGGGGTGAAAACAGCTTCACCCAACTATCCTGTCTCTAGAATCGGAACTCTGTTCTCTCCCCAACCAGCATTCACGCACCTGTTCTTGGTCTTTGTCTTCCGTCCTCTCCCCTCTTTTACACTGTTTGTGTCCAAGTCATCAGGTTGCCAGGCGGCACCTCCCTCCTGAGTTTTATCTCAGATGGGGCTGTGTTTCCCAACCCCTCACTTTTGAGGGACTGCAGCTTTGACCTGCTCAGATCCTCCGGGGCAGGGTCTCACTGAGCAATGGCTGGGTGCTGGCCACACTCTGGAAAAATCTCGGGACTGTGCTGCTGCCAATGCCCAGAGATGGTGGCTGGGTGCCAGCCCGCCCCAGAAAAAGTTCACATGATCATGTAGCAGCAGCGTTTTAGGGATTATGCAAAATCACAGCACACAACTGGCACCAGGCTTCACCCTTAATGTCCTTGTTCCAGCACCAGTGAATATGGTTGTTCTCTGGGGTCTGCTGGGACCAGGTCACTGCATAGCCTCTACCAAATGTCCTTCTAGCAGTGGTTCCAGCAGTGGAACCACCTCTCCCTGTGTGGCCCGAGAACCTCCTGGACCCCACCCTGAGTATTCACCCTTCCGATCAGAGCACCACCAAGTATTGAGCTGTGGAGTTTCAGACTCTGCGCTCCCCCTGTTTATAGAGTCTTAATGGAGTTTAAACCCTCTCCTTTCTCCTTTTTCCCTTTTTAGTTCACTCCCTGTGGCTGTTTCTATTTTTCCACTTTCTCTCTAGCTGCTTTTGGTGGGGGTGCTTTTCCTGTACTCTCTCCCCCATCTCTGTCCTCTCTCCATGAGCAAAAACAGCTCCCTTCCTTCTGCAGCTTCTCTCTCCGCCAGTTCACCTCTCCACATTCTGTACCTGCTAAGTTCTGTGGTTCAGGTTGTGGAGATTGTTGTGTTAATCCTCAAATCAGTTTTCTAGGCATGCAGGATGGTTTAAAGCTGATCTGGCTGTATTTCATGGATGGGAGATGGAAAAAGAACTTCCATTCTGTTCCACCATCTTGACTTCTCATAGGCTTTGTTTTAAAATCTAGTTTGGCTGATATAAGTATGGCTACTCCAGCTTTCTTTCGATGTCTGTTAGCATGGAAGAGACGGACGTCTCTGTCCCCTCACTTTCAAACTGCAGGTTTCTTTAGGTCTATAATGATTCTCTTGTAGGCAGCGTATAGATGGGTCTTGATTTTTTTTTTTTTATCCATTCTGATACCCTATGTCTTTTGATTGGAGAATTTATTACATTTACATTCAGAGTGATTATTTAAAAATATGAACTTAGTGCCATTGTATTGCCTGTAGAGTTGGTGTTCCTGGTGATTTTCTCTGGTCCTTTCTAGTCTCTGTTGCTTTTGGTCTTTTTTTGTTTCCTTCTTCTACTCTAAGAGTCTCTTTTAAAATCTTGCAAGGCTGGTTTAGTGGTCACAAACTCTCAGTTTTTGTTTATCTGGGAAACTCTTTATCCCTCCTTCTATTCTGAATGACAGGCTTGCTGGATAAAGAATTATTGGCTGCATATTTTTCCCATTCAGCATGTTGAATATACCCTGCCACTCCTTTCTGGGTTGCCAAGTTTCTGTGGACAAATCTGCTTCCAACCTGATCTCTCTTCCCTTGTAGTGAAAAACTTTGGTTTTTCATTGCTGCTTTCATTATTCTGTTCTTGTGTGTATTTTGTGAATTTGACTATGATATGCCTTGGTGATGGTTGGGTATTTTTTAATTTAATGAGAGTTCTCTGTGCTTCCTGGATTTTGACGTCTATACCCTTCCCCAGATTAGTGAAGTGTTCAGCTGTAATTTGCTCACATAAACTTTCTGTCCCTTTTCCCCCTCTTCATCCTCTGTGACTCCAATGATATAAATATTATTCTTTATTAATAAGTTGCTGAGTGAGTTCTCTAAGTTTTGTATCATTATCTTTTACCTTTGTTTCCTCTTCTTTTCAGCTTCATTATTTTCCATAATTTTATCTTCTATATCATTAATTTGCTGCTCTGCTTCATCCGTCCTTGCCTTCATAGCATCCATTCAAGATTGCATCTCAGTGGGGGCGCCTGGGTGGCTTAGTCGGTTAAGCGTCCGACTTTCGCTTAGGTCATGATCTCGCGGTTCGTGGGTTCGAGCCCCGCGTCGGGCTCCGTGCTGACTGCCAGCTCAGAGCCTGGAGCCTGTTTCGGAGTCTGTGTCTCCCTCTCTCTGACCCTCCCCTGCTCACGCTGTCTCTCTCTCTCCTAGAAATAAATAAAAATATTAAAAAAAAATTTTTTATAAAAAAAAAAAAGATTGCATCTCAGTGATAGCATTTTTAATTTTGGCCTGGCTAGATTTTAGCTGCAGAAAAAAAAAAAATTCTCTGATGTCTTCTATGTTTATTTCAAAGCTAGCTAGTATTCTTATAATCATGGTTTTAAATTATAGTGTTAGCTATCTTAGGTATACCTGTGTTCATTAAATTCCTGGCTGTTGTTTCTTCCTGTTCTTTCTTTTGGGGTGAATTCCTCCATCTTGCCATTTTGAAGGAAGAAAAAAAAAACATAAAAGAAAAGTAAAAATTAAAAACAAAACAAAATCAAATAAAGGAAGCTAATCCTAGGTGTGTTTTGGTCTGCTTATTAAGAGAAGCTTGATAGAAAAGAGAAAGAAAAAGGGAGAAAAAAGAAAAGAATAAAGAGAAAAGAGAAAGAAAAGAAAAGAGAAGAGAGAAAAGAAGAGGAGAAAAGAAAGGAGAAAAAAGTCAAAATGGAGAAAAGAGGAGAAAAGGGAAAGGAGAAAAAAGACAAGAGAGGAAAGAGGAAAAAAGGAGAAAAAAAATTATTTTTTTAATTTTAAAGAATAAAACAAAATAGAATAAAAAATATGCTCTTTCTGTATCCAAGAAAGAAAAAGGAGAGAAAGAAAGAAAAAACCAGAAACAAAGAAAATGAACAAATGAACAAACAAAACAAAACCCGAATGAAGCTAGATCGTTTTTCCTAGAGCTGAAACATTGCAGCATACTATGATCTGTAGAGCAAGTGGGTGGAAAGGATTTGTGCTGGTCTTCTGCAGGAGGGGTCTGCTATGCTGATCCTCAGATAGACTTGGTTTAGTGGAAATGGGATTCCAGGGTGCAGGTGGTTGGGTCTTAGTGAAAGTGGTTCCAGCCTCCACTAGGTAGCACTGTGTTTCTCTCTGAAGTCTGACTATGCTGGTGGGGGGCGGATGTTGGCATCACCCCACTGAGGTGAACTTGTGGCTGCCTCTGTTCAAGAGGCCCTCAAAGAAAAGTGAACCAGGCTTTTATGATTCCTGTTCTTAACCTGCCTGTGCCCAGCAGTTGGCACACCAGCACTACAGTTCTGCTTTATCTCTGGCCTGTGGCTGGAATTCAAAACTCCAAATCTTAAAGGGTGTGGCAGATCACAGACCTCCTCCCCTTCTCCAACATGCTCAGCGGCTGGAGTCTGCTGTGGCAGATTGGTAAAAAGGTGCAATAAAGATATCTCTCTTCTACCTGTGCTTCAGTTCCTTCCTGTTGAAAGGCCACTCAACAGCTCCCAGCAGGCCCTTCATCCTTAGAGAGACAAAAAACCCTCTTCTAAAGAATTTCTCCCAGAAGATCCCCATGCCACAGAGTTTTGCACATATCCTACAAGCTCACACCCCACTACTCTCTCCCTCTTTTCCTGACCACTCTCTGGGGAAAGCATTCCCTTCCCTCCACACCACCACAGCTTTCTTCTCCCTAATTCACAGCCCTGAACCTCACATCTGCCATGTTCTCTCCCTCCAGTTGCACGGATTGTATTCTTGATCCTCAGCTCAAGGAATGTGTTTGAGGGATGACACAGACTCAGGGTCCCCCTACTAACCTACCATCTTAACTTCCTTCCCAAGCCCCACTGGTTTTCAAAGCTAGATATTATGGGGACTCATTCTCTCAGTGTGGGTACCCAGTGCCTGGAGTTTCTGTCATAGGGTCTGATCTTCTCTCTTCTCTGTGCTTGTGGTTTCCCCCACTGTGTGGTTAGTCTTGCCAGGATTTTGGTTCCCAACCATGTGCTGTCCTCTCTGGCATTAACTGTAGAGGGTCTGTACTGCCAGTGTTCACATCATTTTCAGAGTCAGTTTCACAAGTATAGCTGTTATCTTGGTGTAACTGGGAGTGTGGGGGGAGACAAGGTGAGCTCAGGATCCTCCTATTCCACCATCTTCCTTTTGCCTCCATATAAAGTGCGTTTGAAATTCACATTTGTCTGAATTACTGTCTTTTTTGCCAGGCTCTGGCACTTAATAGTTCTATGATCATAGGCAAGTCTTCCAATCTGTACCTGAGTTTCCCCATCTTTAAAATGGGAATAATAGACAAATCTACACATCTTGCCACTTATATGTAGAATCTTTAAAAAACAAAAACAAAACCCTCCCAGATAAAAATAACAGAAATGTAGTGACCAGTGGCAACAGGTGGGAAGTGGCCAAAATTGGTGAAAGGGGTGAAAAAGGCCAAATTTACAGTTATAAAATAAGCCATAGGATGTATGGAGATAATCATACTTACCTCAGTAGGTGTTCTAAGATTTGTTAGATCTTAGATTTGTTAGATCTATTTGACATCCATTCACCACAGGGCCAAACTATCAATGTGCTCACCTCTCTCCTGTCGGTCAGCTTACCTGTGCACACCTGCTGGCCTGTTGCTGCCCACCCACTTCCTCGGGCAATTCTCACCCACTGAACCAAATTTCTCCTGCCCTGAATCATCCCAAAGCCACTACCAGGCAACAAGAAGCCACCTCTGTACCCCTAACCCCACTGGAATTATTCAAATGAGCCCATCCTAAAATGTTCACTCTGCTTTCCCCACATAAGCCCCAATAAAGTCTCCTTCGCTCTTGCTTCTTCCTCCTGAGCAAAACCTGATACTTCAAACATGGCCCTGCAGGGTGTGACTGCCCCCTCCTCTCGGGAAGTGTCATTAATAACATCTTACAAATGCACTGATTTCTCCATGTCTTCAGTCACCTCCATAAATCCCACAGAGTTTAGAACAGTAAGATTGTGTGAGGTTTAAATTAGTAAAACCTAAAGAATATAGCAGAATGTCTAGCCCATAGGAAGAGTATGATGTATTACATAGGTTCCCATTGAACTTCACATACAGAGTCCATCCATACTTGAGGTTCTACAGGATCCTGACCATCCCTTCTCCCAACTCAGCTGTCACTGATCTCCCTCTAGCCGGGGCTGGTTCCTGGTCCTCCGACCTGCAGAGGGGCACGTAGCCCTGTGCTCACAAGGGTGCTCTGATTGGCTTAATGTTCTGTTGTTGCCATACTGAAATTCTTAACGTCTTCGACATTCATTTTACATTTTCATTTTTTTTATTTTAAATTTAAAAATTTTTATTTTATTTTTTATTATAGTTTATTGTCAAGTTGGTTTCCATATGACACCCAGTGCTCATNGTATCTGTTTTGATCAATTTTTTTTCCTGTTCACTTTTTTCCATTTTTTTTTTTTACAAATAATTGTCAAGTTGGTTTCCATATAACACCCAGTGCTCATCCCCACAAGTGCCATCCTCCATGCCCATCACCACCCCCTCCCCACCTCATCCATCAGTCCTCAGTTTGTTCTCAGCATTCAAGAGTCTCTCATGGTTTGCCTCTCTCCCTCTCCCTCACTTTCCCCCCCCTTCTTCTCCCACACGGTCTTCCGTTGAGTTCCTCCTAATCCTATACATGCAAACATATGGTATTTGTCCTTCTCTGCCTGACTTATTTCGCTCAGCATAACACCCTCAAGGTCCATCCATGTTGCTACACATGGNTCCTCCATGCCCATCACCCATTTTTACCCTCTCCCTCACCTCCCCATCAATCCTCAGTTTGTTCTCAGTATTTTTATGGTTTGCCTCCCTCCCTCTCCTAATCAAGTTTTTTCCCTTCCCCTCCCCTATGGTCCTCTGTTAAGTTTCTCCTGTTCTACATATGAGTGAAAACATATCGTATCTGTCTTTCTCTGCCTGACTTATTTCATTTAGCATAATACCCTTGAGTACTATCCACATTGCTACAAATGGCCAAATTTCATTCTTTCCCATTGCCATGTAGTATTCCATTGTATATATAAACCAGATCTTCTTGATCCATTCGTCAGCTGATGGACATTTAGGCCCTTTCCATGATTTGGCTACTGTTGAAAGTACTGCTGTGAACATTGGGTACATGTGCCCCTATGTATCAGCACTCTTTATCCCTTGGGTAAATTCCTAGCAGTGCTATTGCTGGGTCATAGGGGAGTTCTATTGTTAATTTTTTAAGGAACCTCCACTGTTTTCGAGAAGGGCTACACCAGTTTACAATCCTACCAACAGCGTAAGAGGGTTCCCATTTCTCCACATCCTTGCTAGCATCTAGAGTCTCCTGATTTGTTCATTTTAGCCATCCTGACCGGCGTGAAGTGGTATCTCAATGTGGTTTTGATTTGCATTTCCCTGATGATGAATGACGTTGAGCATCGTTTCATGTGTCTGTTGGCCATCTGGATGTCCTCTTTGGATAAGTGTCTTCATGTCTTCTGCCCATTTCTTCACTGGATTGTTTTTTTGGATGTGGAGTTTGGTGAATTCCTTATAGATTTTGGATACTAGCCCTTTACCCAATATGTCATTTGTAAATATCTTTTCGCATTTCATCAATTGCCTATTCATTTTATTGATTGTTTTATTTGCCGCAGCTCCGAAGCTTTTTATATTGATGAGGTACCAATAGTTCATTTTGCTCTTGATTCCTTTGCCTTTGGAGATGTGTCGAGTAAGACATTGCTGTGGCTGAGGTCAGAGAGGTTGTTACCTGCTTTCTCCTCTAGGGTTTCGATGGTTTCCTGTCTCACATTCAGGTCCTTCATCCATTTTGAGTTTATTTTTGTGTATGGTGTAAGAAAGTGGTCCAGTTTCATTCTTCTGCATGTTGCTGGCCAGTTCTCCTGGAACAATCTGTTAGAGGCTTTTTTCCATTGGATACTCTTTCCTGCTTTGTCAAACACTAATTGGCCATACAATTGTGGGTCCAATTCTGGGATCTCTATTCTAATGGTCTGTGTGTCTGTTTTTGTGCCAGTACCATACTGTCTGGATGATTATAGCTTTGTAGTAGAAGCTAAAGTCTGGGATTGTGATGCCTCCCATTTTGGTTTTCTTCTTCAATATTACTTTGGCTATTCAGGGTATTTGTGGTTCCATACAAATTTTAGAATTATTTGTTCTGGCTTTGAGAAGTATGCTGGTGCAATTTTGATTGGGATTGCATTGAATGTGTAGATTGCTTTGGGTAGTATTGACATTTTAGCAATATTTCTTTTTCTAGTCCATGAGCATAAAATGTTTTTCCGTTTTTTTTGTGTCTTCTTCAATTTCTCTCATAAGCTTTCTATAGTTTTTAGCATATAGATCTTTTAAATCTTTGGTTAGGCTAATTTCTAGGTATTTTATGGTTCTTGGTGTAATTGTGAATGGGATCAATTTTTTTTTCTCTTTCTGTTGCTTCATTGTTGGTGTATAAAATTGCAACTGATTTCTGTACGTTGATTTTCTACCCTGTAACTTTGCTGAACTCATGGATCAGTTCTAGTAGACTTCTGGTGGAGTCTGTCAGGTTTTCTGTGTAGAGTATTATGTCATCTGCAAAAAGTGAAAGTTTGACTTCCTCTTTGCCAATTCTGATGCCTTTTATTTCATGTTGTTGTCTGATGGCTGATGCTAGGACTTCCAGCACTATGTTAAACAACAGTGGTGAGAGTGGACATCCCTGTCGTGCTCCTGATCTCAGGGGGAAAGCTCTCAGTTTTTCCCCATTGAGGATGATACTAGTTGTGTGCTTTTCATAAATACCTTTTAAGATGTTTAAGTATGTTCCTTCTATCCTGACTTTCTTGAGGGTTTTTTTTAAAGAAAGTATGCTGTATTTTGTTAAGTGCTTTTTTTTTTTTTTTTTGCATCTATTGACAGGATCATATGGTTCTTATNTGTGTTTAGGAATTTGTCCATTTCTTCTAAGTTGTCCAGTTTGTTGGCGTATAGTTTTTCATTAGTATTCCCTGATAATTGCTCGTATTTCTGCGGGGTTGGTTCTAATCAGTCCGTTTTCATTCATTATTTTGTGTATTTGAGTGCTCTCTCTTTTCTTTTTGAGAAGCCTGGCTAGAGGCTTGTCGATTTTGTGTATTTTTTTCTAAAAACCAACTCTTGGTTTCATTGATCTGTTCAGCTATTTCTTTGGTGTCTATGTTTTTATTTTTATTTTTATTTTTTTACTATTTCTCTTCTTCTATGGGTTTGGGGTGCTTTTGTTGCTCTCCCTCTAGTTCCTTTAGGTGAGCTGTTAGATTTTGCACTTGCGCTTTTTCTAATTTCTTGAAGTAGGCCTGGAGTGCGATGTATTCTTCTTAGGACTGTCTTTGCCACATCCCATAGAATTTGGATTGTTGTATTTTCATTTTCATTTGTTTCCCTATATTTTTTCATTTCTTNATCCATATCTTCTAGACTGTCCAGTTTGTGGCATATAATTTTCCATAGTATTCTCTGATAATTGCTTGTATTTCTGAGGAATTTGTTATAATAAATCCATTTTCATTCGTGATTTTGTCTATTCAGGTGCTCTCGCTTTTCTTTTTGAGAAGCCTGGCTAGAGGTTTGGCCATTATGTTTATTTTTTTAAAAAACCAACTCTTGGTTTCATTGATCTGTTCTTCAGTTTTTTTTGGATTCTATATTGTTTGTTTGTGCTCTGATCTTTATTATTTCTTTATTATTTCTCTTCTTCTGTTGGTTTTGGGGTGCTCTTGCTGCTCTGCTTCTAGTTCCTTTAGGTGTGCTGTTAGATTTTGTATTTGTGCTTTTTCTGGTTTCTTGAGAGGGCCTGGATTGCAATGTATTTTCCTCTTAGGACTGCCTTTGCTGCATCTCAAAGAGTTTGGATTGTTGCATTTTCATTTTCATTTGTATCCATATATTTTTTAATTTCTTCTCGAATTGGTTGACCCATTCATTCTTTAATAGGATNCGATGTATTCTTCTTAGGACTGTCTTTGCCACATCCCATAGAATTTGGATTGTTGTATTTTCATTTTCATTTGTTTCCCTATATTTTTTCATTTCTTCTCTAATTGTCTGATTGGCCCTTTCATTCTTTAGCAGAGTGTTCTTTAACCTCTATGTTTTTGGGGTTTTTCCAGACTTGTTCCTGNAATTTGTTATAATAAATCCATTTTCATTCGTGATTTTGTCTATTCAGGTGCTCTCGCTTTTCTTTTTGAGAAGCCTGGCTAGAGGTTTGTCAATTATGTTTATTTTTTTAAAAAACCAACTCTTGGTTTCATTGATCTGTTCTTCAGTTTTTTTTGGATTCTATATTGTTTGTTTGTGCTCTGATCTTTATTATTTCTTTATTATTTCTCTTCTTCTGTTGGTTTTGGGGTGCTCTTGCTGCTCTGCTTCTAGTTCCTTTAGGTGTGCTGTTAGATTTTGTATTTGTGCNGCTAAAATGTCATTTAAGTCCATTGTGTCTTTGTTGATATTCTGTCTAGTTGATATGTCCATTGCTGTTAAGTGGAGTATTAAAGTCCCCTCCTATTAGGACGTTCTTTTGATAAGACTGTTTCTGTTTGTGATGAATTGTTTTATGTGTTTAGGTGCTCCCATATTTGGTGTGTAGACATTTATAATTGTTAGCTCTTCCTGATGGNTTGCATTTTCATTTTCATTTGTATCCATATATTTTTTAATTTCTTCTCGAATTGGTTGACCCATTCATTCTTTAATAGGATGATCTTTAGCCTCCATCCTTTTGGAGGTTTTCCAGACTTTTTCCTGTGATTGATTTCAAGTTTCATAGCATTGTGATCTGAAAGAGTGCATGGTATGATCTCAATTCTTTTATATTTATTGTGGGCTGTTTTCTGACCCAGTAAGTGATCTATCTTGGAGAATATACTATGTGCACTCAAGAAGAAAGAGAATTCCATAGCTTTGGGAAGTAGAGTTCTGGTCCAATGTGTCGTTCAGGCCCACTGTTTCTTTGGTGATTTCCTGTCTAGTTGATCATTGATGTAAGTGGAGTATTTAAGTTTCCTGCAATTAGCGCATTCTTACCAATGAGATTGCTTAAGTTTGTGATTAATTGTTTTATGTATTGGGTGCTTTCAAATTCAGTGCATAGACATTTATAATTATTAGCTCTTCCTGATGGGATGGACCCTGTAATTATTATATAATGCCCTTCTTCATCTCTTATTACTGTCTTTACTTTGAAGTCAAGTTTGTCTGATATAAATATGGCTACTCCAGCTTTCTTTTGACTTCCAGTACCATGATAGATAGTTCCCCGTCCCCTCACTTTCAATCTGAAGGTGTCCTCAGGTCTAAAATGAGTCTCTTGTAGACAGCAAATACATTTTTTTAAATCCATTCTGATACCCTACATCTTCTGATTGGAGCATTTAGTCCATTTACATTCAGTGTTATTATTGAAATATATGGGTGAAGAGTCATTGTGTTCTCTGTAGGTTTCATGCTTGTAGTGATGTCTCTTGTACTTTGTGTTCCTTGTAATATTTCCTCAAAGAGTCCCCCTTAGGAACTTTTGTAGGGCTTGTTTAGTGGTGATTAATTCCTTCAATTTTTGTTTGTTTGGGAAAATCTTCATCTCTCCTTCTATTCTGAATGACAGGCTTTCTGGATAAAGATTATCGTCTGCATATTTTTCCTGTTCATCACACTGAAGATTTCCTGCCATTCCTTTCTATCCTGAAAAGCTTCAGTAGATAGGTCTGCAACTAATNTGGGATTCCTATGATATGGATATTGATCCATTTGATTGTATCACTGAGCTCTCGAACTCTTCTTTCATGTTCNTCCTGTTCATCACACTGAAGATTTCCTGCCATTCCTTTCTATCCTGAAAAGCTTCAGTAGATAGGTCTGCAACTAATCTGATAGGTCTCCCTTTGTATGTTAGTGCCCCTTTATCCCTAGGTGCTTTCAGAATTCTTTTTATCCTTATACTTTGCCAGTTTCATTATGACATGTCATGCAGTACGTCTGAGGGGAGTTCTCTGTGCCTCTTGGATTTCAATGTCTATTTCCTTCTCCCGGTGGGGAAGTTCTCAGCGATAATTTGTTCAGGTACCACTTCAGCTCCTTTCTCTTTTGTTCTTATGGAATTACCATGATAGGAATATTGTTCCATTTGATTACATCACTCAGTTAACGAATTCTCCTTTCATACTACTGGATCAATTTACCTCTCTTTGTCTTGGCTCCCCCTCTTTCTATAATTTTATCTTCTAATTCACCTATTCTCCCCTCTGCCTCTTTAATTCGACAGTGGCCACCTACATTTTATTATGTACCTCATTTATAGCATTTTTTAATTCATAACTATTTTTAAGATCTATGATCTTTGCTGCAATAGCGTCTCTGCTATCTTCTATGCCTTTTTCAAGCACAGAGATAAATTTTATGACTATTGTTCTAAATTCCTGTTCAGTTATGTTGCTTGTATCTGCTTTGATCAATTTTTTTTCCTGTTCCCTTTTTTCCATTTTTTTTTTTTACAAATAATTGTCAAGTTGGTTTCCATATAACACCCAGTGCTCATCCCCACAAGTGCCATCCTCCATGCCCATCACCACCCCCTCCCCACCTCATCCATCAGTCCTCAGTTTGTTCTCAGCATTCAAGAGTCTCTCATGGTTTGCCTCTCTCCCTCTCCCTCACTTTCCCCCCCCTTCTTCTCCCACACGGTCTTCCGTTGAGTTCCTCCTAATCCTATACATGCAAACATATGGTATTTGTCCTTCTCTGCCTGACTTATTTCGCTCAGCATAACACCCTCAAGGTCCATCCATGTTGCTACACATGGCCAGATTTCATTCTTTCTCATTGCCATGTAGTATTCCATGATATGGATAAACCAAATCTTCTTGATCCATTCATCTGTTNATCCTTTCTGGTACACTATGTCTTCTGATTGAGGCAATGAGTCCATTTACATTCAGTGTTATTATTGAAATATATGGGTTTAGAGTGATTGTGTCATTTGNGTTATGTATCCCATTTATCAATTTTTTTTAATTCATCATACCTATTTTTCAGCTCCATGTTGTTTCTAGCCGTAGTTTCTTTGATGTCCTCCATGCTTGTTTCAAGCTCAGCGATTAAATTTTATGACTATTGTTCTAAAATTTTGTTCAGTTATGCTGCTTATATCTGTTTTGAGCAGTTCTTTAGCTGTCAATTCTTCCTGGAATTTCTTTGGAGGGGAGCTTTTTCGTTTTGTCATTTTGGTTAGCTTTCTATCTCTTGTTCGTTTTAAAAACTTGTTATGCTCTCTCCACCTGTGAGCACTGCTGTACCAAAGAAGGCTCTTTGTCCAGCACCTATCCATTCAGAAAGTGTTCTTTGAATGGTATCTCTTGGTCTCTCTTGTTGAGAACTTGATTATTTTATTTTCCTACTCGTAGTGGTATTTGGGATTCTCCACCATGTGTACTTTGGCTTGTTTCTTGATGTAGCCCTGGAGAAGAAAACAGACAAACACACAGGGAACAAAGGCACACCAACGCACAGACAAATCCAACAAACACGCAAACCGAAAGGGAAAACGAAAAAGTAAAGAGAAAAGAGGGAGGAGGGATGGCGAATAATAAAAAATAAAAAGACATAAAGAAGAAAAAAGAAAAGAAAAGGAAAAAAGAAATCCAATAGACAAAGAACAGTTTAAAGCATATAACCGGATTTTCCAGCTACAAATAAATTTCTGGGTGTGTGCAGTGCTGGTTGAAGAACATAGAGAAAAAGAAATGACAGGGCAGGGATGAGGCAAAATTGGAAATGAAATGAGCAGGCAGAAGGAATAAGAAGCTTTTTGCAAAGAGCGAAAGAGTGGAATATGGTTGAAGAGGCAAAAGACATGATGATGGTGTTATCCAGAGAAACTATAGTCTGATTACTCCAGAGAGAAAGAGATGAAAGGGTAGGTAGGTGTAGAATTTACGTTTAGAGAATGGATTAAATGTGAGTGTTAAAGCAAGCAAGTGACCAGAATTAGTCAGGGCAGTGCTCTGGTAAAAAAAAAAAAAAAAGAAAAAGAAAAAAAGAAAAAAAGGAAGAGGGCAGCTCTCTAGCACTGATAGGCATGGTTTGAGCCAATGCTTCCCGCGCGAGTCCTGCCTTGGCGGTTGTGGGGAGAAGAGTGGCGGCGCTCCAGTCCCTTCTTGAACCAAATGCTACAACTCACTTTTTTGGGTGTGTAAACTCCCTGTTCCGGGGGTGCAGCCAAGGTGGGTCGTGCTCTATATCCCAGGCCAGGCCTCATTACCAGATCCTAGTCCGTGCGCCCCACTGAAATTGCCGGAGACGCAAACTAGCAGGCGATCCCCTCAGGGCAGTCCCGAGCCTCTTGCCTTCCCCCTGGGAATTGAGCCAGAAGCCGCTGCTCTTGGTTGGGTCTCCTCCGGGTCGGGTTGGCGAGTGAGGAGCAGGTCGTTTGGGATGAGTGCGTCCCGCCCAGTGTCAGCTGGAGAGCAGGAAACCGGGTCCCTCTGTGTCCTGTTGCCTGAAACACGAACTCGCAGGCAAATCTCCCAGTTTTAAGCCCTTCGCCTCCCCTCTAAGGATCCAGCTGAGCCAGAAGCACAAAGGCATGGCCACCGCACATCCCCTCCAGGTTGAACTTGCGCGCAGGGAGCAGTTTCTTTGGGGGCCGCCTGGGACGAGTGCGTCCAGCCTAGGGTCAGCTGGAGAGCAGGAAACCGGGTCCCTCTGTGTCCTGAGCGGAGATTTTTCTGTTCCCCAGTGACAGGGACCGTGTCTTGAGCAGTTTTGGCCACTCTCTTTCCCCTCTAAACTCCCCGCAGAGGGGGATCACCCCCAGCCCTCTGCATCTCTGGTCCCGGCCCGATTTTATCTTCCCCAGTTCGCATTCACGTTAGAAGGCTTTCTCAGTGGATTCTGTGTCCTTTTTCTCCCAATCTCCTGGATTCTGTAAGGTTTCCTATGGCTTCAGATCTTCTCCGTGCGAGATATGGGGGCGAGTGCAATGTACGGACTTCCCTACTTCTCCGCCATCTTGCCCCAACCTCCGTGATCAATTCTTTTATTGTCATTTCTTCCTGGAATTTCTTTTAGGACAGTTCTTCCATTTTGTTAATTTGGGTAGCTTTCTGTGTCTTGTAAGTGTTAAAGGCTTGTTATGTGTTCTGCATTTGTGAGTACTGCTATATTAATGGAGGCTCATACACTGTCCAGAGCCTGGGACATTCAGGAAGTGTTCTTTTAAGGGTGTCCCTTGGTCTCTATTGATGTGACTTTGGTTATTTTATTTCCCTACTTGTAGTGATGTTTTGGACTCTCCACCATGTGCACTCCTTGAAGTTTGCTCCTTGAAGTAGCCCTGGAAAGGAAAACAAAAAAGGAACAAAAACATGCAAGTGCACAAACAAATCAAGCCAACTGACAAAAATAATAAAAAAAAAAACCCAAAAACAAGAAACAAAGAACAGTCTAAAAGCATAAAACCAGAAATCTCAGGTACAAATAAAGAGCAGGGTGGAGGCAGTGCTGCTGGAAGAGCATATACAAAGAGAGAAATGACAGGGGTGAGGAGAAAGAGAAAATGAACATTAACCAGGCAGAGAGACTAAAAGGCTTAATTCAGAGAGAGAAAATGGAGAATACAGCAGGAGGTGAGGAGAAAGAAATGAAGATAATGTTACCCAGAGAAACTATATAGTCTGATTATTTCAGAGAGAGAAAGAAAGAAAAGAAGGAGATGTAGAACATGCATCAGGAGGATGGATTAAATATGTCTGTTTAAGCAAACCTATAACGAAAATAAGCAGCCCAGAGGAGGGGAGAGAGAAGAATGAGAAAAGGGAGAATATATCTGAATAGCAAGAATTGATCTAGAGTTAATCACGGCAACGCAGCAGCGCTGGTCTTCGGGGAGGTGCCATCTGTTTCTGTGGCATCTACAGGCTCCCAGCAGCTGCCCAGCGCAGATGGGCGTTGGTGGGGGGTGCTGTCCAGGGTCCACTCTGGGTCCCATAGGCAGATCTCTGAGGACCTGCCTTGGTGGTTATGGGGAGAAAAATGGCGACCCCCAAATTCCTTCTCCTCGAACCAGGTGTCCCAAATCACTACTTTGGATCTGTTCTCACTGTGCCATGGGCACAGCCAAGGTGGGCCATGGTCCCCCAAGCCCAACCATGTTCCAAGCTCTCACTCTGTGCACATTAATGATGCCCCCGAAATGTAATCCCAAGAGCCTGGCACTTCAGAGCAGGGGATCGGTTCCTCCTGATGCCGACTGGGCCCCTGGGGTACTGCCTGACCCAGAGGGAACTTCTTTTGTTCCCCAGCGCCGAGGATAGGATAGAATCCCTCTCCATCCTGGGCCGAGGTTTTTCTCTTGTCCAGATATAGTTCTACACTTCCCAGCCACTCTTTCTCTACCCTGTGTCTCTCTGCAGACGGGGCTCCCTCCCCTCCGCACCTCCGTGTCCTGGCCTGATTTTTTTCTTCCCCCGTTTGCACTCACACACTTATGAGGCTGTCTTCCTAGTAGACTTCATCTTCTTTCTTCCCAGACTCTTGGGGTTCAGAGTCCTTTGGCTTCAGCCCTTCTTTATTTGAGAGATGTGGGCAGAAAATACAGAGCCTCCTATTTCTCCACCATCCTCTTTTTAAAATTGTTTTAATGTTTTATTTTTGAGAGAGAAAGAGACAGAGTATGAGCGGAGGAGTGGGAGATAGAGGGAGAGAGAGAGGGAGAGGGAGGGAGAGGGAGACATAGGATCTGAAGCAGGATCCAGGACCAAGCTGTCAGCACAAAGCCGGACCGGGGGCTGGAACCCATGAACCAGAGATCTGACTGAAGCTGAAGTCAGATGCTCAACCAAGTCACCCAAGTGCCCCTACATTTTCATTTTGTACTGGACCCCAAATCCATGTGGCCAGTCCTGTCGCTAGCACCCTGAGGTCCAGCCCCACCAGCCTCCTCCTGGTTTTTTTATGCTCCAAATTCTTCCCATCTCTGCCTAAAATAATCTTTCTCTCTCCTTCATTTGGTTAATCCTATAAATCCTCAACTTGAATATCCTCGTCTCAGGCCTTTCTGGAACACCCTATTTACGTAAATCACCCATTTTCTCCTCTTCTAACCCCTTATTGCATACAGGGAGGACATAGTATTTTTATTTTACCCCGTCTTTCTCAAATGAATCAACAATGTAACTTCCATGAAGGCAGAGGCCAGCTCTGATATATTGACTGTGATGCCCTCAGCATCTAGCACAAAGCCTGACAAACGGTAGTCTGTCAATAACTATTTGTTGGGCAAGTAAACACAGGGTCTAGTTTAAGATGCAATAAAAACACTGCCTGGGAAACTTGCAAGTTCACCTGCTGACAATTCCCTTGGTCCCATCACTTTCTCTAAATATTTTTTAATCATACAGTGTTGCATTGTTTACACGACTGTTTTCTCTGAATTTCAGAGAGTCCCAAATGTATATATGATCTTTCTGCCTCTATCCCTGGCTGAGACTTAAATTGAATGTACAGAGATTAGGTGTCAGGAGGCTAACGTCTAGTATGACACTAGATTAGATATAAGGATGTCCTTGTTTTGCCTAGAAGGATGGTAAATGTTAAGATTAATATTCTTTGATAGGCTAAGGATGAAAATTGTAATTCCTTGGGTACCACTATAGACAGCAAAAGAACATTAGGGTATACTTTTCCAACTAATAGAGAGAAGTAACATGTAACAGCTCATAAGGAGGTGGTACATTTGTATTAAATACATCCATAGTTTTATATACTAATGGCTTAAATGCTCACGCCGAAAGGCAAAGGATTTCATACTAGGTTAAAAACTGAACTATATGCTGTTCTCACATAAGAATGATAAAAGTTTGACGGTAAAGGTTTACAAATCTATATTCTACAAACACTAAGAAAAAGCTGATATAGCTACTTAATATCAGAAAAATGGATTTTGAGACATTAAAAAATAAGAATAGTTTCAATAACAGGTTCACTCTGCTAGGAAGATAAAACATATGTAAATACATATTCACCAAATCCCTTGTCCTCAAAAGTATTGAAGCAAAATTTGACAGAACTATGAGGTGTATATAGGTGCCCACCACCGAGGTAGGTTTTTTCACAATGCTTGTGGAAGTATAATAAGTAGACACAGTGCCGTACCTGGGTTCCAGACCACAACGGCTTCACCACTGAGATTTATCACCTGTTTCAAAAGTAAGAGAAATAAGGGGCACCTGGGTGGCTCAGTCAACTAAGCGTCCAACGACGGTTCAGGTCATGATCTCACAGTTTCGTGAGTTCTTTTGTGAATTCCAGCCTCACATCGGGCTCTGTGCTGACTGCTCAGAGCCTGGAGCCTGCTTTGGATTCTGTGTTTCCCTCTCTCTCAAAAATAAACATTTAAGAATGTTTTAAAAATGAAAGAGAAATAATTCCAATATTATACAAGCTCATCCAGATAGAACACAATGTACCTCCCAACTCATTTTATGAGTCTAACACTATCATAAATCTAAAAACTAACAGGGTAAATAAAAATTACAGGTCAATCGTATTCAAAATATTGAGCAAAACCCCTAAACATTACTAAATCAAAAGAATAAAATGTCTCAAATTGGATTTATCTCAATATTTCAAGGTTGACTCAATATTAAAACTGTCATAAAGTTGGCATATTAAGATTAAGAAATATTTAATAGATGAAGATTGTTCAAATTCACTTTTACAATTGAAAATGCTCTTAGCAAATCTGAAAGTTAATGGTAAATAGAAAAGCTTTCTTTCTGATGTTGGCAAAGAGAAAAATATTATCCTTTATATTTAATACTGCATTGAAGACCAAAGTCAAGAAAAAGAAAGAAATCAGGACAGGAAAGTAAGAAATAAAACTAACATTCACACATTTAACTGTGTAAGTAAGGACTCTACAGATAATTTAATATAAGTGATATAAATTTAAAGTTGAATATAACATTCAAAACATCAGAAATGAAAATTTTTAAAAATATCCCTTACAATTGCATAAAAATATCAACTATCTAGAAGTTCATCTGACAAAAAGTATACAAGTGTTCCATGGGGAACCTACACATTTTAACTGAGAGATTAAAGAATATCTCAATCAATAAAAGACACAGGCTATGTCCATGGATTGTAAGACTCAATATTGTAAAGAATGAATTTTTCTCCCAAACTAAGTTCAATGCAATTCCAACCACAATTCCAACAGGATGTTGTGTTTTGTTTTGTTTCCCTGGAATGTCACTGACTGCCTATGTCTCTATATTTTTGAACAAGCATAAAGGGACAGGATAACCAAGACACTCTTAAGGGAAAATAAGATGCAAGATTGCTTTGCTGTTCAGCCAAACTTATTGCAAGGCTACAGCATTTAAAACCATATGGTTCTGGTGCAAGAACAGACCGTTGAAATAGAACACAAACACAAAGGCATCTGCTTTCTGACAAAGAAAAACTGAGGTAAGGATGAAGTTTTCAGTGTTATTAGAACAATTAGATAACCACATGGACAATAAAAAAAATACAGGTGGAAACCAAATTAATAAAGTTTTGAGAATACAGAACGTAATCGTGATTCCAGGGTAGGAAAATACTCTTTAAATAAGACATAAAATGACTAATCTTAAAGGAATAATAAGTGGTACTATATTAAATTTAGTAAGTCTATAAACATATACCATTAAGAGAATTAAAAGGTGAGCTCCACAATGTGAAGCATATAACTGACAAAAGGCTTAGAAGCAGGCTTTAGAAAGAACTACTACAAACCAATCAGGAAACTGCAACAGAAATATGAGCAGGAGACTTGAAAAGGAATCTATAAAAGATATGCCAATGTTCACATAACAAATAAAGATGTATTCTATCTAAACTAGCAAAGGAAATGCATATTGAAATCATGAGACACTACGTCCATAGATTACAAAGTTAAAGACATTAGGCCACCAACAGTGTATAGTAACAGGAATTTTCATACTGGTGGCAAACAGGTACAGTGTTATAATCATTTTGGAAATGAGATTGGCATCATCTAGTGAAGTTGATGGCAGTATTTTGCAGGCAGCGATCTTAGTCTCCAGGTATTAACATTCTTGTGATATTCCCCCACCTGAAATTAGGGCTGGACTTAGCAACTTCCAATGACAAAGTGAGAATATAGAATTTCAAGTTGTAAGACTAATTTCTGTATTCCTGGTGCACTCTCTTTCACTTCTCAATTGCTTGTTCCGATGAAGCAAGCCGCTGACTTGTAAGCTGCCCAAGGAGAGTTCCATGTGGAAGAAACTGGTAACAGCTTCGGGTCAATGGCACACAAGGAAACGAGTCCTGTCAACAAGGCTGTCGGTGAGTAAGCACGGAAGCCAATTCTTTCCTAGGCGAGTCTCCCCGTGACTGCAGTCCTAGCTGACACACTGACTGCAGCCTTGGCGGAGACCCTAAGCCAGGACTGAGCTCGGCTGTGGCCAGAGTCCAGACCCACAGAAACTGTGAGCTACTCTTTTATGCCACTAATGTTTGTGATAACTTGTTACACTGCAATAGCTATTACAAATAGAAATCAGGCTAATACTCTGGTTTCTCTTCAGATCGCATAAATCTTTCGCCTTTTACAAATAGAAGTCCTGCTAGATTTTGTGTGAACCCAACACCATAGCTCCCTTCCATGTTTGAAAACTAAGCTCTCAGGATGTCTTTACCAGTACAAGAACTCCCGTAGGCTAGAAGGCATACATGCCCGGCTGTCAGTCCTTTGTCCTTCTTATCTATCTAAACTCACTCTGGTGATCTCAGCTGGAATCCTGGCTTTCACTCGGCCTTCCCCATCCCTACCGGAGAGACTCCATCCTTCTGATGTCCAGCCCTAAATGCTTGTTTTCATTTCTGAACAGAGTATGTCCGATCCATAAATCACGATGGCTGTACTTTTAGAACATATTCTAAAGCTGACCATTTTTACCACCTCCACTGTGACCCTTCTGGTTTAAGTCCTCCTTTCTTGCCTGGATTACCAAAATAGGTTCATCTATGGTTGCCATCTTATGGTCTATTCCCGCCAAATGCCAGGGTAGCATATTTAAACATAAGGCAGATCATGAATTCTGCTGCTCACAACTGCGCACAGTTCCCATTCCAGAGTTAAAATGAAATTCCTCATTGCAGGCCACAACGCCCTACATGATCTCGCCCTCAGCTCTACTACTTTCCACCTTGTCCTGTCTGCTTGCAGCCACGTTGGCCTTACTCTTGCCTTGCTCTTCCTAAGCCTTTTACAGAGGCGGTTTCCCTCCTTCCCAGCAAGGCTTGAGAATCTGCATTTCTAATGAGTTCCCAGGAGCTGCCTGGCTGCTGATGTGGGGACCCCACTGAGAAGCACTACCCTCGGGCGGGCATCTGCTGGGTGCATCTAGAGTAACTGTTACAGAGTATCCTAGGGAGATGGATACTGCTCTGTGTTCTGCAGAACTAACTCCAAGGGAAAGGCTGTGACGTGCTAACTTTAGGACTAGTTCTCCATCTTCTTAATGAGATCTGTCCAGATGACATTTAATAGTGTGATCCCTTCCTATCTATCTCTATTTTCGCTTGCTTTGACTGCACCCCGTTACTTTGAGCACCTCTTTTGCCTCCCAGAGCAGTATGGTCTCATAGTGTGATTCACTTATTAAACTCTGTTTACTGTCTCTCCCACCAACTAGAATGTAAGATCCAAGATGCGAAGATCTTTTTTACCCCAAGGGCTGGGCAGCCTTTTTTTGAATAGATATATCAGTACTGAAATTGAATTTAATCCTGTAATTTCCTCAGAATACGAACCCATTTAAAAAAAATGTATTAACGACATCTGCTCATACAAAGAGCACAGCAGTAAAACAGATTTTTGAGATCAGCTAAACCTGGATTCTTAAGTCAGCTTCACTATAAGCTAGAGGCTTTTCGGAGGTTAATGTGCTATCTGGGGCTCGTGTCTTTATCTTGTAAATGGTAAGAACAACAGGTGATAGACAAATGAACCTGAGAGCTTTAGGACAGTTTTCCTCACCAAGGAAGTGCTCAAGAAACATTAACTTCCCCTTGGGTATCTCCCCTCCTCCAGCTCACATTTCATTTACAATGCAAATTAATTAAAAGCCATTCTAGATGGGATTATATAGAGGTTTCTGTTTTAAAACTTAACACTAAAACCTTTGCCTAAGCTTTCCACAGTACCTTGAGGTGGGAATGTTTCCAACATCTACCAGATGCAGTGTAGAATAATGAGATTTTGCTGATACTGAGACAGTACTTCAAATTCAACCCCTGTAAAATATTAATCTCCATGGACAGTGTTCACCCATAAATGTATGTCTGGGCAAGAGGCTACTTGAATTTTGATGGCCTTTCTGAGACCCAAACCTTACTGCAAAGCCAAAACCTCCCCTTTCTTATCAGGAGCATTCCAGAGAAAGAATTTTCACAGATGTGAGTATTCTGCCTACCTGCTTCAGCTCTAAATGCTCTGTGCAAGAACACAGTGGCAATGACTGCTTCCAGCGTTATCGGGAAACACAGAAATGGCATGTGTACTGGTTACGCTGCACATTCATGCGTGACCTGGTATTGCTGAAATAGTCTTTATTTCGGAACATTCCAAAAGAGCAGTGTACACAGTAACAAATATTAAGTCATATACCATAAGAAAGCATTCATTAGTGCAAATGGGTTTTGTAAAAGGTCTATCAAAAAGATTTATTTGCTTTAAAATGCATTCATTTCCAGAAGCATTGTTAATAAAACATTACAGTTTCTCATCCTCTGTAATAAAGTATTGAAAACCAATTGTGGTACAGTAGCAAACATTGCAGGTATTAGGTGCAATGAGCCTGTGATGCCTTTATGAATCTGAAACCCATGTAGGACAACAAATTAACAATGAAAACGACAAGACCATCTAACTGCTGTCTGGCTATCTCCTTGCAATGCTTCAGCTTAGGTTGTGCTCATTCAACATAAAATTAGGGCTTTTCAAATTGGATGATGGAGTTTTGCTGATATATCCCTAGAGCTAAAAAAATAGTACCTTACCACAAAAATATTTTTATGGCACAAAATTTAAGTTGTTCCATAGTGGTTCACATAGGTGTAAAAAGAAATAGGCACAAAAAATAAAACTCCTGTAAACTATAAAAAAGTAAATTTCAAAGCATAAATTATAGAACCTAGTTGTAAATATGCAATGTATTAAAATACAGAACAGGTAACGGGAAGATGTTTAGAACACGTAAGTAAATCGAACAAGTTACTTTAAAAAACTCATGGCAAAGAAAGCATTATTGATACATCTCAATTCTCTCAAAAAGTATTCAGGTACATAGCAGTTCTACAAAAACTTCCTAGATCTAAGTGTCACAATACTGCAACCGTGAACTTAAGAATGCTGCAGTATTATCTCAGGCAGACATTTAAGTGCAATAATTAGTCTCTGGCGCTTGGTCCATTGAAAAACAATGCAGTAAATGTTAAAATGCAAAAGGGAAAGAATATCCCGACGTTCACGGCTACCTAGCCAGCTAGGTAACTCAACCCTCATTTCCATGTCTTTCCCGTTCTTCAAGGGTGCGTGAGGCCGCGTCAGTAGCAACCGTCTCTCCAGTTTCCGTCCCTCAGCGTGCTGAGTGAAGACAGGGGCTTTGGAGGCTGAAGGAAACTGAAGGGCCGAGGAAAGGAAACAGACTGTTAGTGCCGCCCTGAGTCCCAGCGCTCGCGCTCTCTGTTCTCTGCTCCACGAGGCAACTCACCAGCACCTTCCCAAGCGCGCCCTGGGGTTTCACGCGCCCGACGCTCACACCGCGCTCCCCGGCGGGAAACCCGGTTCGCGGCACACTGCCACGTGGGTGCAGAGTTGCAACAGAGGTGAAAAATGACCGATACCCTCAGTGCGCAAAGAATGTTTTAAGATCAGAGAGAAAAAGGTAAACTGTCTAAAAATAAAGTTACTTCCTTGAATGCAGATAGCAATTACACTTTTCCACCTTACAGATCAAGATCTGCCTGTCATACTGGCAAAGAATCTAAAAAGAATCCCACCCAGTTTTGGCCTACCTTGGAGGGAACCTCCTCTCATAGCGTCTGGCAGTGACAGCCCTCACAGGGGCTAAGTTTGGAGGCGTCACCATAACCTATATACACCAAATAATGTGACTGTAAACACAGATCTGCACTTACAGGGGCAGAATAAGCCAGGATGTATGGAATTTGCAACAAAATTCTTTGCAGCTGGGTAGCAGGATTATGGCATTCACTTTTGTTTACTTTTACATGTTTTTGATAGGTGCTCAGACCAAAACCAAAGTCAGAAACTAATACTTCTAATCGGAAAACAAAGACTTTACACGTCCTGACACACAGAGGAGGAGAAACTACTCGCTTGCGCGTCCCTTTCCATCCTGCCACTGTGGTGTGGCCCTCTCCTCGACAGCCTAATTTCTTGGGGAAGCTGGCTGTGGTTACTGCCTCCACGGTCTCCTCTTCTAGACTGTCCTCCTCAACCCACCTCCACGGAATGCTGCTGACCACTCCAAGATACCCCGTTCAAGACGGGTACCTCATGACCAGGAGCTTGTCTAATAAGTGCCTTGCAACTAATCTGGGATTTTAAAGAATAAAAAATCCTACCTGGACAGTACTAAACTTACCATCACAAGCTAACAAAGGCCCTGCTTAGGATCACTAAGGTGCTTTTGAAAGCATGACTGTGGGCAAGGGTGTGCATGTGTGCATGTGCCTCACAGGTTCGCTTATTTTGATAAATTATTGCTTCAAAAGTATTTGCAATTCTATCCTGTGCCAGACACAGTTCTTGGCACTGGGGATTTAGAGTAGTGAACACCCTTTTCCCCTCCCCGTGCAGCTTCTGTTCTAGAGGAGACAGTCAGGCCACACAGTAACGAACAGGTAGGATCTACAGCCCCTCAGATGGGGACACAGGCTCAGGGGGAAATGGAGGGGGAGGGTAAGAAAGAGGAGTTACAACTGTCGATGGGGTAGCACTTGTGGCCAGAGCGCTCATGTGGGTGAAGCCCTGGGTGGGGGGGCAGGCTGTGCAAATAACCTGAAGGAAGGAAAATGCACAAAAGTTCTGGGGCTGGAACTTACCTGGTAAATGAAAGCAAAAGCCAACAATGCATCAGGAGCGAATTGATGAGGCAGGAGGGGAGGACCTGACCACGCAAGGGACCCGCCCCCAACCCCATGGCTTTTCAGAGAAAGGAGGTCACACGTCAGGCCACAGAGGGCAGCAGGCCAGAGACCGGAAGGGCGCGGGCGGTTCCCCAGCGGTCTCCAATTTCAAACTGCAGAAGAGGTGATGGAGACGAACGAAGCTTCCTACCTTCTAACGGGCTGTGCAATTTTGCTTCGAGGCAGGTTACTCCCGTTTATTGCCAGTGAAGGTCTCGGAAGAGCGCTGCGGCCCATCATCGCAGGAGCCGCGGCTTTGTTCGGCGTGGGGATCCCCGTGCTGGAGTAGAACTGTAGGCCGTTGGACAAAGGCATGTTGCTGCTGCCTTGAACGGTGGGGCTCACGTAGGCTGTGGCTTTCAGAGGCTGCCGGACGGACACTGGGAAATGTCCCACGCTGTGGGTTCTGTGCTGAAGCTGTCCTGGGGATGGAACTAGGAAACGACAGGGATGTGAGGGAAACCCCGTGCTGCTACCCGGCTGAGGAAATGCGCCTTACACACAGAAGCGACAGGGTCGGAAAGGTAATATACAGAGAAAGATACATCAAATATGGGTGCCAGAGACAGCATTTAGTACTAGACAATTCTAGCTCTTGACAACGGTCTCCTATCCTATAATCAGCAACATTTCTGGGCCTCTCACTCTATTCAGAAGCCAGATCTAACATTTCTTTTAACAAGTGGAATCATTCCTGAGTTCTCACAGGACAGTTGCTTGCTTGCTTGCTTGAAAGATATCAGGATTTACTTGATGGGTGCTCTGGGGATGGTTTCATGAAAACAAACCAAGGGAACAATTAATAGCTGTGACAGTAGAAAGACAGGTGTACCTCCTGACCTCATGACATTTACCTATCTTATCTCCTAGGGTTGGTGGGAAGAATAAAAGAGTTAATGCCGGAATCCCGCTCCAGCCGGTCCTGGGGTCCCTGAAGGGTGGACGGTGTTGGCGAGAGAGTGATGAGAGAGCCCCGAGATTCTTTCTGATCATCAGGCAGGCGTGTCTGCAATGACTGAGTCTCAGCTTTATTTATGGGTAAGTGTATGGGGAACAGCACAGAAGTGGCATTCTGATGATAAATTCCTTGATCAGTAAAAATTTTCCAGAACATTGATTTGTAGAAGACTCACACATAACCTTATCATTGTGATTTAGACAAGGGTACTCATGCTTATCATATGGGGAAGGAAGGTATCTTTAGCATTCAAATACAAACAAGATAATGTTTTTAGCACAGCAAAGTTAAGTTCTTTATGAGCAGGGGTCAATAGCCTGTTTATCACTTAAGGAGTATCAAGAAAAACAGGATCCTCAGAAAACACAATGTCTGTTCCTATAACCACAAAAGAAGTTCCTACAAGTTCCTTCACAAGGTGCAATCATCATACCAGAGCCAGAATACGGGGACAAGTCACTCCCAATACCGATTAACAAGGTGCTCAAGCAGAAACAATTAAGTGGGGGCGGATATGGGTCATCATCTGATGGCAGGAGACATTGCAAGCCTGCCTTAACCTCACAAGGAGTTTTCTCAACTAGTGAGTTCAGAATGGCTCCCAACAATTTAATCCACACACAGCCTTACAATGGCACCTGACACTTAGTAACCACTCAACAAGTGATATTATCCTCTTGACAACAGCAAAATCTGTAAAATGAAGAGAACCCTCTGGGTAAGAACTCTTAAAAATTACCTCAATATACTTACACACCCAGCAGTGCATACCATTTCACATTAAACAATGAACTGTTTGGCAGAAAGTTTTAAACTTAGAGTCCTTTCCTCCAAGGCAAAAAACTGAATCACAGATTTAATGAAAACTTACACATACAACTTTGCCTGTTTTTGCAAACTATTCTAACCTTTGCTGCCTAATAATTGCAATTCAGTTAAACATGAATGCACCATTTTCTCAGTTTAACTGATTTTGAACTTAATGATAAAATATACAGTCTCTTTTTCTATACAGTATCTTTTTGAAATAAAAATAGAAAGGGAGAAAGATAAAAAACCATCCATGGTTTTAGTTAATGTCTAGTGAATTATTTCCTTAAAAAATTAGTTTTGCCTAAGTGCATGTTACGTGAAACCTACACACAGGAATGCTGATGCACACATCTAGTGGTCAAAACTCAATTCAAACTAAGGTTGGGGTGCCTGTATGGCTCAGTCAGCTAAGTGTCCAACTCAATTTCAGATCAAGTAATGATCTCACAGTCTGTGAACTTTGGCCCCACATCAGGCTTTGCACTGATGGCATGAAGCCTGCTTGGGATTCTCTCTCTGCCCATTCTTGTGCTCGCTCGCGTTCTCTCAAAAAACTTAAAAAAAAAAAAAAAAGTCTAGGCAAGATTCTGATATAGTCTTGATCTGACTAAGTTTCTGTGACCCAGTAAAACTTCTGTTGGTTAACAATCTCTAAGTTTCTTTCCCACCAATTCTACAACTCCTCAGTTAGGGAGCTTTTGACCATGAATATTTCAATATATTGGCTCATCTGGTATAACAAATGTACCATATTAATGCAAGGGGTTAGTAGGAAACCAGGAAAGGCGGGATGTGTGGGGATGTATGGGGATGTATGGTAACTCTGTACTTCTCCCTTTTGGGGTAAGCCTAAAACTGCTCAGAAAAAAAAAAAAAGCCGAAATCTAAAATTCAGTATGAGTATTTGCCTCGATTTCTTTTGAAAAACATATCAAGTATGTAAATCTTGAGTCTAGTACTCAATTTTCAAAATTGAACATGTGTAATCACTGGTCACTCTAAACTATCGAAGGCGATCTGCACCCCGGAAGGCTCTCATGCCCCTTCCCACAAGGTAACAGTTATTCTCACTTTATCACCACAGAGTGGTTATCCCTACCCTGAACTTCAAATAAATGAGATTATACCATTTTTCTCCACCTTCTCTCACTCAACATCATGTTTCTGAGATTCAGCCACGTCTGCACTGTTATGCAGTACTCCACTGTGCGAATATCATAATATGTCTGCCTGGTGACGAAAGGCTGGGTTATTTCCAGTTTGAGGTTTTGTGAACCTTCTAGAACATGTGTCAGTGTTCATAGGCGCTCATTATGTAAGGTATATTATAAATTCTACAACCATCAGGATAAATGAAGTCAAGCAAAGTCACTGAATAACATCAAAATATAAATCAACTACTTCTAAACACCAGCAAAGTAGAAACTAAAATTTGAAAGAACACTTAGGAATAAATTTCACTATGATGCATTAAAATTTCCATACGGAAAGCCATGAACACTAAGCCTAAGAAACATGGAGGAAGATCTAAATCAAGAGAGACTCCATACTAACGAATTAGAAGAATATTATGAATATACCAGTTCTCCTAAAATTTATCTACAGACTCAGTAACATCCTAATCAATATCCTTTGAAATGACATTACACAAGTTACTCTGGAAAATCATCCTATGAAATCTCCTAATACACAAAACAGATAACACCTTGAGTATTTTAAAAGAAGAAAAAATGATGAGAGTTAAACAGACATAAACCTATTTTACAAATAAGAAAACAAGAATCAGAATAGACCTATAACTTATCCAAGAGCATAGGATTAAGACCCAAACTCAGATTGTTTTACTGCAAATGCTGTGTTCTTCCTTCTGTATCACGCTGCCTTTCCAACATTATCTTACCTCTGTGTTTTCTGGAAAGTAAAATGGTCCAGAACTAGGAACCATCAGGATATAAACTTATAACATACAAAGAATAATCGCTTAGAATGCTTACAAATAAAAGTCAACAAGAACAGAATCCTAAGATCAGTGCTCTGAAGGACTTTTCTTCTCTCATTATTATGCTTGACTATCAAGCACTGATTTTTCTACTTTATTTTTTTACATTGATGACTCAGAATTCTCCTGTAAAGAATTTTCCCTTCTCCATTTATGTATTTAGTCCATTACTACATTATAGACCTGTAGTTATTCTCTTGGTTATAATTCTTTAGAATTATTTTTTCTGTGGCTCCAACTGTCACCGATTTGGTCACTGGGAGCTTCTTCAAGTTGTTTCCTATATCCTATATTCCCATTCTTTTTTGAGCACTTTCCCCATAACTGGCCATTCTTTGTTGTGTGCATTCTATTTTGGGCTACATACATTCTTCTGGTGCTCAAATGATGCTATTAACCCACATAGAGTGAGAATTAACAAAAGTTCCTAATCATTACATTTGCTACTATAAAAACTATAATTTTCCAGGGGTGACTGGGTGGCTCAGCCGGTTGAGCATCCAACTTCAGCTCAGGCCATGATCTCATGGCTCAGGGGCTCCAGCGCTACATCGGCCTCTGTACTGTCAGCACAGAGCCTGCTTCAGATCCTCTGTCCCTTCTGTGCCCCTCCCTCACTCGTACTCTCAAAAATAAACATTAAAAAAAAAACCCAACAACCCTGTATTTTCCTAGTCTACACGATCAACTCTTGGACTCAAGTACAGAACTGTGTACGTACCTCAGTTACATTTCATCATGATGTCATCTGGCCTACTGTCCTAGCCATCTGACATGAAATGAGCAGCTCTGTCTCCCACCATTAGCAAATTTCATAGGTCGTCTTCTGTGTCTTTACACAAGTCATTAATTCCAATATTACCAGATTAAGCCCTAAGATACAGCCCTATGGCATTCATCTACTGATTCATTCAAACATTTACTGTGAACTCATTATATACCAGGCAGCATGCCAGGCGCTCGGCCCAGAAAATCAGCTAAGCTGATAATCTCGTATGGAAGACAAACATAAAGACCATAATATATGACACACTGAAAAACGTAAGCACCAAAAATCGAATCCATCCTAGACATGTTTTGGGGGTTTACGGGGAAGTCAGGGTCAGCAACAGAGCCTCGTCAAAGGGTGGGCGGTGTCTGGGCTGTAGGACAAAGGTAAGCAGCAGCAAGCTGCATAGAGAAAGGGACAGATCGGCATGCAGGAGCCAGGATACCAGAGTAGTCACAGGCATAAACTCCGGGGTGATCACAACAAGGTTCTATCCCTTCACCTGCATGGCCTCGTGCACGCTGTTGCTTTATGTTTTCTCATCTGCACAGTGGGAACAAGGACAGAAGCCACCTCAGAGGGCTGTTGGCAGAGCTCAGTGAGACAAGAGATGTGAAGGGGTTAGCACAGTTCCTTGTGCACAGTAAACGTCGTCATCTGTCTCAGCAACTAAGAGTAAGAAATGAAAAGCCATCACATGTGGGGGCGATGCCACATGAACCTCAAAAATGGATCCGAGGTAGAAGGGCTTCAAACCACCCTGGCTGAGGACTCGGCCGACACACTCGGAACATGCACCAGGCCTCCTATGTTTGGGCACCAACACTGGGACCCTGAGTCTGCCTCCCAGGGGTCAGTCTCCGACTTAACCCCTACCACTCACGCAAACAGCATGTGTAGGAATGGCAGGGGGGCCCTGGATCCAGCACATCCCCACACAAAACGAAAACACAGGAACACAAGATTTCACACTCCCTGCATTGCTCACTGCCGGGTAAAACATCCCGAGAAAGAATGACCGACGGTGTGGCAAGCGGAAAGGGAGCAGGTAAGTACTACTTTACACACTAAAATAGAACTTCATTTTGAGAGGAACAAAAATATGGGCTGTTGAAAAACAAGACTAAAGTAACAGCAAGACTGAACAAATACGCTTTCTTCAGAGAAAAGGTATCAAGCAGATATAGCCAGAAGGAAGCGGATCTGCAAGGAAAACTGAGGTTATTTTTGTTTAGATGATGAGCAGACAAATTAATTATGATGTAGTGCTTCTGCTATCCTTGGGAATGGGGGATTAAATATAATTTACTAATTAGTAATTGATAACACACACTGATGACGCATTATTCCACTGTAACGGTGAAGTTAAAAAAAAAAAAAAAAAGCCACAAGGAGAAAAGTTTCCCGCCATGGTCTCAAAAGAGAAAAACTGGAATAGTAAGATAGTTTTCTAACTGTATGACAACTAAAAATTACAAATGCCAAATCGTCACACTTACTGCAAGACTGTATTCTTGAAATCCCGTTCCCGGCTCCATGCAAGCTGGAGTCAAAACTCTGACTGTTTCTCACGGCAACCGGAGAACTAGCACTGCTGCTAACAGCAGTGGTACTGGGCATCCGAGCTAGATTAGGCATACTTCTTCGGAGCTTGTCTAGAAAAGAATTTTAATTGAAAATCATAAGTTTACGCCAATTAAAGTATTAGCTTTCAAAAGTAAATATAAACATACTTAATAACAAAAATTATCATGTGTTATGAACTGTAACAAGCTACCCGAGAATTAACCTTCTGGGGGCGCCTGGGTGGCTCGGTCAGTTAAGCATCCGACTTTGGTTCAGGTCATGATCTCGTGGTTTGTGAGTTCGAGTCCCACGTCAGGCTCTGTGCTGACAGCTTGGAGCCTGGAGCCTGTTTCAGATTCTGTGTCTCCCTCTGTCTCTGTCTCTCCCTTGCTCATGCTCTGTCCCTCTCTCAAAAATAAATAAATGTTTAAAAAAAGAATTAACCTTCTGTATAGAAGACACACTCAATATCCCCAAGAAATGTTCTTCCAAGTTAACTGTTTAAAAAAATGTGTTCTATAAAAATAAGTAGGGATTAGCTAATCAATTAGCTGTTTGCACATAACAAATGGATAAAATTCTATCAAAGTGAGGTTAGAGAATAATCTTAACACCCACTTAGTTTTAAAAAGCCCTAGAAATTGTTGCATATTAATTTTTAAAAAAACAGAAGAATCAAATACTTACTGTATCTCTTGCTAGCATATCAAAATGAAAAAAATTATTAAAATTCTAACTTGACATGTTTTGAGATACCCACTCATCACACCAACATGACCACATTTACTTCTGGAAAATTTTTTTTGTTTTTATTTTTTATTTTTATTTCTAGGAGAGAGAGAGAGACAGACAGACAGACAGCGTGAGCAGGGGAGGGTCAGAGAGAGAGGGAGTCACAGACTGAAACAGGCTCCAGGCTCTGAGCCGGCAGTCAGCACAGAGCCCGACGCGGGGCTCGAACCCACGAACCCTGAGATCATGACCTAAGCGAGAGTCGGTCGCTTAACCGACTAAGCCACCCAGGCGCCCCACTTCTGGAAAGTCTTAACTATGAGAAAGGCACTAAGCCTCTTGAGACCTGAAAAGAGAATGCGTCCATTTCACTGTCCTGGCTGAGCACACGTGCGGCCACAAGAGGGCAGCAGAGAGTCGCCCACAGATCTCGGTGCCGCAGGGCTGTGAACCCAGTGCGGGACCACATCCCTGCAAGACGCGCCGCCCCCAAACTGAAGTTCATGTCACAGGTCACTCAAGCTCAGAAAACAAAAGATATACTTGAATACGAAGCCGAAACCCTTCAAGTGCAAAACCAGATTCGGTACTTCCTCCCCTTCACACACGGATCCTTCTACACTTCCTCAGACCCAGGGACTGCACCCTGCCCAGCAAGTCGTCTCCTCAGATTCACCTCCCTTCTGGGCCCTCGCTCCCGAGTCCCGTCAGTCCTGCCTAACAGTTAATGAATCACCGACGACATCTGGTTGGCACCTCAGTATGTATCACTCACATTTTTACGAAATCCTCTTAACTGGTCTCCACGCACCCGACCCTGTTCCCTCAGACCCATCTTCCACGCAGCGCGCTCCAGTCGCCCCAGAGCGCAGGCGCACAGCCAGTCGCCCTCTTAAAGGCTTCCAATCCCTCGGCCACCTGCATCTGAAAGCCCAAGCCCCTGAGCACGGCCACGAGCTCCTCCAAGGTTTCGGCTCCGCACCCTTCTCCAGCCTTACCGCCGGCTACTCCCCACCCCTCCGCCTGGTCTCCCACTCAGTGGAGGAAGGCAGTTGCCCAATGCTCCACACTCTTGCATCTGCGAAGCTCTGGTCCCTCCACGGGGCCGCCCTTCCCCGCTTTGTGGGGGGAACGAATGAACAAGGGCACAGGAGTTTCCTGTGTGTATATACTAAATGCCAGGCACCCCAGAAGATGCTGGGGGGACCACACTGTACCACAGGTCCGGTCCCTGATTCTGAGTTTACAGTCTAGACCAGGGCTTCTCAACCTTGTTTCCATATCAATCCTAAAGAGAAAAACCTAAAATTTAATGTTAAATCTTGTTTTTCCCAAAAGGAATAAATTAAAAATGAAAACAACATTTTGAAACATTTGGAACTCTGCAGGACCACAACCATGGTAATATCTCATGCTTTTCATTCCCACCCCCCCCCCCCCANAACAGACACCTACCAGGACACTCAAGTTTGCGGTCACTTTCTTTCAAGCTAAATCGGAAAGCAAGTGATGAACGCTAAACCAAAATGTGTCCAAGGACAAAACCAAACTCCTCCCCACTCCCCCCCACCCTGGCCCTGCTCATTCTGCATGACTTATGCCCAATCACTGGGGCTCTGCCCAGCAATTTTTGCCTCTTTGCGGTAGTCTAGGGAAAAGACAGAAAAGTAAATGAGTATAATAAGTCTCCTTACATAAAAAACAAATGCAGAATAAGAAAGTGTGAAGAGCGCTGAGAGGAGACCAAAAAGTATTACTAGGTTGACCTCGCTAACTTTTTCTGTCTACCTCCTAGCGGACGCATCTACCACTCCCACAACACATCCTTGTTCCCAGTACATATTTCTAGACTTAACAATGCTCAGACACTGCCACCGACGGTTAGGTTTCTTGATCATTTTCCTCACTATCTCCTTGAGGTCTATTTTTAATAACCATAGGTCTCGTATTCCCAAATTCTTGTTACAGTTCCTAACCCCAGGCAGCAGGCACTTAATACACTCAGCACGTTATTACACACCCAGCACGCTGTTGGTAGGAGAAATAAGGGAGAAGGGACCAAATCTGAGAGTCTACATCCAAATCTTTTGAACATCACACTAACTGGATGAAAAGCAAGCTTCCATTAATGCAAGACTACATTACTTTGACTATATATATATATTAAGCTGCAGGGAGACACAAGGAAAGAATTCTATGTTACTATTTAGCATATGAATTTTCTATATATCTAAGTTTCCAAAGTATTTACTATAAAAGTTTTCATAGGGGCATCTGGGTGGCTCAGTTGGTTAAGCGTCCAACTTCCTGGTTTAGGCTCAGATCATGATCTCACGGTTTGTGAGTTCGAGCCCCAAACTGGGCTCTGTGCTGACAGTGCAGAGTCTGCTTGTGATTCTCTCTCTCCCTCTCCTCCTTCCCTTCCCCCACTCACTTGCTCTGTGTCTCTCAAAAACAAATTTTAAAAAATTGAAAAAGTTTTCATATATACAGAAGTGTTGAAAAGCAGCATCATATCTGTATGTTTTCCACCTAGATATGCTAGTTGTCTTCATTTTGCCATAACTAATTCATCTCCATGTATATACATAACTGTTTGCTGTAAAACCACCTAAAAGCTGCAGACCTCTTGACACCTGAAACCTAACTGCCTTCCCCCTCGGTTTTAATATGATGCCATGACTTCCATTAAGCACATGGAATACATTTTCTTCCTGGTATTTTGAGCTTCAATAATAAATTAGCCATTATGACCTTCCTTAGCTGCCACTATTTTCTTTTAAATTTTAAATCTAAAGGTATTCAGGTACTTTGAAATCTTAGGTAGCACCTAAGAATAAGAAAATTCTATAGAACCAAAGTACTTTCATGACATGTAAACAAATTAACAGTAGCTTTTAATAATCCACACACAAAATTTTCCAAACATCAAGAATGTCCTTCATAAGTGTTTCCCCCTAAATCACGATCAATCAAGGTTCACACATTAGATGTGGATATTATGTTTCTAATCTCTATGAATCTAGATGCATCTGCCTTTAAAAACCAATCTTTATTCATGTAAGCATCAAGTCAATCTCACAAAGATTTAAATCTGAAAAATGCTGTTACAAAATAACGGCTTCCAAGTGTCAATATTTAGAACGCGTCTCCCCTGGGAGTTAAGGGGCAATCTCCAAGCTATGTCAGGGACCATCTGGGAATGAGGTACGCTCTTCCTGTCAAACCATTTGGATCACGTTAATGTCCACATATGCTTTCATGTTCAAGGAATTAAAAATAACATTCTATTTCTATCTTCACAAGAAATCAGCAGTTTATACTCAAGGACTGAGGCGCAGCAGGGAGAGCTGGAGGAACAGGCCAAGGAAAGAATTCAAATGAGCTTTCTCATATTATTTCTCAAGGAGTGGCACGAGTTACCACTCTAGGAAACAAAGACCAAGGAATCTTCAGAAATAAAGGAGATGTGGTTACCCACCAATCGGATGTAGCCTTCCAATCCAGTACAAGGGAGGGCTCTGGGCTGTTTACCCCATGCACAGACAGCCCCTGCCGTACTCTAAAAATTACAGTTCATAAAGATCCTACAAGAGTTAGTCATTTTTCACATCTGGCAAATTATTCCAAATCTGCTCCTTTTAATTTTGTAACCCCTATATATAGTCCCATAGCTTTAAGAGCCCTCTTTTCATAACTTAGGCAGTATTGGAGCTATGAAAGCAATAAACATAAATATGCACTGGTGGCTTCTTGTTAGTCATTTTAATTTAATTTTTAAAGTTTATTTGAAAGGGACTGAGACAGCATGAGTGGGGGAGGGGCAGAGAGAGAGGGAGAGAGAGAGAATCCCAAGCAGGCTCCCAGCTGTCAGCACAGAGCCGAAAGATCAAGATGCGGGGCTTGAACACACAGAGCCGAAAGATCACGACCTGAGCTGAAACCAAGAGCTGGACGCTTCACCTGCTTAGCCACCCAGGTGCCCCTTTAGTCATTTTAAATGGATCAGTAGTTTAACAATTATTCTCTCCTATCCATAGTATCTCAGTGATTTAGAAAAAATATGATCGACTAATTTCAAAGTTACCATTCTTATTTCACAGTTTTGTTCAACTAATACTCCATGGTAACAAATGAAGGGTCAGTTATCTGAGTCCTATTTTTTTTTTAATTTTTTTTAAATNCTGCATGACTTATGCCCAATCACTGGGGCTCTGCCCAGCAATTTTTGCCTCTTTGCGGTAGTCTAGGGAAAAGACAGAAAAGTAAATGAGTATAATAAGTCTCCTTACATAAAAAACAAATGCAGAATAAGAAAGTGTGAAGAGCGCTGAGAGGAGACCAAAAAGTATTACTAGGTTGACCTCGCTAACTTTTTCTGTCTACCTCCTAGCGGACGCATCTACCACTCCCACAACACATCCTTGTTCCCAGTACATATTTCTAGACTTAACAATGCTCAGACACTGCCACCGACGGTTAGGTTTCTTGATCATTTTCCTCACTATCTCCTTGAGGTCTATTTTTAATAACCATAGGTCTCGTATTCCCAAATTCTTGTTACAGTTCCTAACCCCAGGCAGCAGGCACTTAATACACTCAGCACGTTATTTATGTGTACGCTGTTGGTAGGAGAAATAAGGGAGAAGGGACCAAATCTGAGAGTCTACATCCAAATCTTTTGAACATCACACTAACTGGATGAAAAGCAAGCTTCCATTAATGCAAGACTACATTACTTTGACTATATATATATATTAAGCTGCAGGGAGACACAAGGAAAGAATTCTATGTTACTATTTAGCATATGAATTTTCTATATATCTAAGTTTCCAAAGTATTTACTATAAAAGTTTTCATAGGGGCATCTGGGTGGCTCAGTTGGTTAAGCGTCCAACTTCCTGGTTTAGGCTCAGATCATGATCTCACGGTTTGTGAGTTCGAGCCCCAAACTGGGCTCTGTGCTGACAGTGCAGAGTCTGCTTGTGATTCTCTCTCTCCCTCTCCTCCTTCCCTTCCCCCACTCACTTGCTCTGTGTCTCTCAAAAACAAATTTTAAAAAATTGAAAAAGTTTTCATATATACAGAAGTGTTGAAAAGCAGCATCATATCTGTATGTTTTCCACCTAGATATGCTAGTTGTCTTCATTTTGCCATAACTAATTCATCTCCATGTATATACATAACTGTTTGCTGTAAAACCACCTAAAAGCTGCAGACCTCTTGACACCTGAAACCTAACTGCCTTCCCCCTCGGTTTTAATATGATGCCATGACTTCCATTAAGCACATGGAATACATTTTCTTCCTGGTATTTTGAGCTTCAATAATAAATTAGCCATTATGACCTTCCTTAGCTGCCACTATTTTCTTTTAAATTTTAAATCTAAAGGTATTCAGGTACTTTGAAATCTTAGGTAGCACCTAAGAATAAGAAAATTCTATAGAACCAAAGTACTTTCATGACATGTAAACAAATTAACAGTAGCTTTTAATAATCCACACACAAAATTTTCCAAACATCAAGAATGTCCTTCATAAGTGTTTCCCCCTAAATCACGATCAATCAAGGTTCACACATTAGATGTGGATATTATGTTTCTAATCTCTATGAATCTAGATGCATCTGCCTTTAAAAACCAATCTTTATTCATGTAAGCATCAAGTCAATCTCACAAAGATTTAAATCTGAAAAATGCTGTTACAAAATAACGGCTTCCAAGTGTCAATATTTAGAACGCGTCTCCCCTGGGAGTTAAGGGGCGATCTCCAAGCTATGTCAGGGACCATCTGGGAATGAGGTACGCTCTTCCTGTCAAACCATTTGGATCACGTTAATGTCCACATATGCTTTCATGTTCAAGGAATTAAAAATAACATTCTATTTCTATCTTCACAAGAAATCAGCAGTTTATACTCAAGGACTGAGGCGCAGCAGGGAGAGCTGGAGGAACAGGCCAAGGAAAGAATTCAAATGAGCTTTCTCATATTATTTCTCAAGGAGTGGCACGAGTTACCACTCTAGGAAACAAAGACCAAGGAATCTTCAGAAATAAAGGAGATGTGGTTACCCACCAATCGGATGTAGCCTTCCAATCCAGTACAAGGGAGGGCTCTGGGCTGTTTACCCCATGCACAGACAGCCCCTGCCGTACTCTAAAAATTACAGTTCATAAAGATCCTACAAGAGTTAGTCATTTTTCACATCTGGCAAATTATTCCAAATCTGCTCCTTTTAATTTTGTAACCCCTATATATAGTCCCATAGCTTTAAGAGCCCTCTTTTCATAACTTAGGCAGTATTGGAGCTATGAAAGCAATAAACATAAATATGCACTGGTGGCTTCTTGTTAGTCATTTTAATTTAATTTTTAAAGTTTATTTGAAAGGGACTGAGACAGCATGAGTGGGGGAGGGGCAGAGAGAGAGGGAGAGAGAGAGAATCCCAAGCAGGCTCCCAGCTGTCAGCACAGAGCCGAAAGATCAAGATGCGGGGCTTGAACACACAGAGCCGAAAGATCACGACCTGAGCTGAAACCAAGAGCTGGACGCTTCACCTGCTTAGCCACCCAGGTGCCCCTTTAGTCATTTTAAATGGATCAGTAGTTTAACAATTATTCTCTCCTATCCATAGTATCTCAGTGATTTAGAAAAAATATGATCGACTAATTTCAAAGTTACCATTCTTATTTCACAGTTTTGTTCAACTAATACTCCATGGTAACAAATGAAGGGTCAGTTATCTGAGTCCTATTTTTTTTTAATTTTTTTTAAATATTTTTATTTATTTCTAGGAGAGAGAGAGAGACAGCGTGAGCAGGGGAGGGTCAGAGAGAGAGGGAGTCACAGACTGAAACAGGCTCCAGGCTCTGAGCTGGCAGTCAGCACAGAGCCCGACGCGGGGCTCGAACCCACGAACTGCGAGATCATGACCTAAGCGAAAGTCGGACGCTTAACCGACTAAGCCATCCAGGCGCCCCTGAGTCCTATTTTTTTAAAAAGCGGATGGGAAGGGAGACAGACACTCGTTAGTCACTTTGTCAGCACTTCTCCTTCAGGCAATGCAAGGATCATTATTTCACTTCTTCCTTAGGTTGGGAGAGTGTGTACCAGATGCCATGATGTGAAATTATACCTAAGTTTTCCAAGAAAGAGGTATTGTTCTTCCACATTTTATAGACAAAGAAAACAACGTTTATGGACCCGAGAGACCTGTGGAAGACGGAAGGGGCAGGACAAGTGGACCCCAGAGTCTGCTCTCTCAACCGCTGAGTTCATCAGCCTCAAGTCCGGTCCAGAAACCTGCGGTCGTATTCAATTTCCCTTTGTACGGGGAGACCAGGCCTTTTAGGAAGAATAAAACTGCCGCAGCTGGACGCTGAGCTGTGGGACGTCTCTGCTCTCCTTCCAGGAGTCGTCACGTGCAGGTTCGGGGAGCCTGACCCTCGGCCCCACATGCAGGCCGCGGCGCTCCGTGCAAGGCAGCCCTTCCCTAAGGCCAGGAGACAAGCCGCCGGCAACCCCGCGCTCGCGGCAGAGCCAGCAGCTGCTGGGCACCTGGGGTCTGATGTTGTGACGCACCCGACCACCGTCAGAGCAACGACTCTAAGCGTCCTTCTCTTCAATTTTACCATGAGGCAGACTTTCATCACGCACATGGAGTACACGGCTTTTCAGACATTATGAGCTTTAGTTACTATGACATTGCTTAGCTGCCACTTTTTTCTTTTAAATTTGAAATCTAGAAGTACTAAAAGAGAAATTAATGACTACAATGTTCAATATTTTCCAGTGATCTCTCAGTCAGCATGAATGATACAAGTGCAGAAGAAGGAAAGGTAGAAACCAAAAACATGATAATGGGCGATCACGAATACAATTCGTATTGGGCCCTGCAGTCCTTTTAAATAAGCTGCTCCCTCAGTCCTGGGCCTAGCTTACAGGAATGGTGCTATGTAGGAACAGAAGAGCTGTGATGATAAACATGGTTTATTTCCCATTATTATACAGGATTTGTGTGTGAAGTCTGACTGGTCATTGGTACAAAATCACAGCAGGCTTAGAACATGACATGGCTGTTTTCCCCTTAGTCTGTTGGAGGTCAAGGACTGTATCTCCTGGATGGGGGAAGAAACACGGTGAAGACGGAGAAAGGGAAAAATACACGAGAATGACCCACCATGTTGACAATGATGCTGGGGCGGATCAACTTCCTGTTACCACACCAAGCCTCAGCCTCCGTACCCCGCCTGGTACACAGCTCTTCCTTCTGGATGTGTCACAGGGAAAGACACACCCAACATGCCCTAAACCTGGACGTGTGCAAGCATCCCCCTTGGTGCTCCCCGAGCATCACCGCACGCCAGGAGCAGGCGGTGCGAGACTGAGGAGGTGGGAGAGGAGAGGAGACACGGCTCAGTGCGACGGGCTCCACTGTGAACTCGGCCGGCACCACCTGCCCGTCTTGCCCCTGAACTAGCACCCATGTAAAGATGCCCCACGTGGACGACTCCTTCTGTGCCGGCCACATCGCGGTGGTTTTCTTGAAGCTATAAATCCGCCAATCTGGGACACATAACCAGAAACTGGTCAATTTTACATTTAAACTCAGACCAAACTGCTAAGTTCTTGGACACATACTTAATAAAGCTGGGAAACTTTTACCAATCATTTATATTGACCTTAAAACCATTTCTTGGGCATATATGAAAGCTCAAAGTATATTAAACACCAAAGGACGCATATTAACCTACCTCCATTGGTCCTATTTGGTTGCTGATCTGGAGTTTGGGCTTGAGGTGAATAATACTGTTGCTGCTGATAATTATTTGAAGGAAAATACTGGGAACTGGGGCTCCTCCTACATTCCCGAATGCTGGAGAAAGTCTGTGAATGGGGAATTCCTCTTTGGAAAGGTGAACACCTTGGAAGACGAGGCTGAGGTGGTGGCAAATGATCAAATTCTTCCTCGTCCTCCAGACTGAATCGATCATATTCTTGATCACTACATGTCCCTTTTTTTCCTGAACTCAATGACACACTGGAACTATGTCTGGACACAGATGCTGAAGTGGACGCGTAATCTTGCCTGAGGCCTGTGACAGAATAAGAAATAGTATTACCTTATGAGACATTTCAATCCAACAAAAATTAAGTTGCAATTAAGTACAGAAGAAAATTTGTGCCAAATAATTCAAATGAAGACCCATTATCTTGTTCATAGTTTGTTAAGCCCTAAGAAAACAGATACATTTACCTACCAATCAGATGTCAAAGATTAGACTATCCTGTTCTGCAAAAAAACTGCCCCAATTCCAATTAAGAAGAAATACACTGCTACAGTTCATCAATCAGTGTCTGTCAATTTCCCCAAATGATACCGTATGAAATCTGGAGAGAGACTCAGGAAAAGCTATTCATCATCATTATGAATAGTATATTATAAATTAGACAATTACAATAATCCTATCTCTCTGCCCAGGGGGATCTCCTCCTGCTCCCCACCCCAGCTTTCAAAGTCAAAGTGAAGTTCAAAACATGGGGTACAAATATTTTCTAACAAGGTCACCTCTCTGTTCTATTTGTTACTAATATTATCTTTTTCAAAGCACACAGACACTTCAATACTTCAATAGTTTTGGGTTATCCTAAATGAAAACCACCTAAAAATAGTCAAACTGGAAGTTTCTAGTTATTCATCTCCTCTCATCACCAATACCACAGTTTTTTAAAGTAGTCTCTCCCTGACTAGCTTCTGAAACTGACATTGTCTAGTCACATGTTTTCAGAAAGCGAGACTGTTATTTTACCATTCCCGAATGATAACATAAAACAATCACTTTCCCCCTCTGAATGGATCCTATTAAACTCTCCATAAGCACTACCATGTTTCTCATAGTAGCCTTGACTAATTCTGAAAGCAGGAAGTTGTTGTGCTTGAATGAAACGATACTTGGCTATTTCTACCTATGTTGACCTGAAAAGATAAAACTCCAAAGCAAGCCTAGCCCAGTTCTGCAATCTACATTTAAAAAAAATTTTTTTTAACGTATTTATTTATTTTTGAGACAGAGAGACAGAGCACGAGCTGGGAAGGGGCAGAGAGAGAAAGGGAGACACAGAATCTGAAACAGGCTCCAGGCTCTGACCTGTCAGCACAGAGCCTGACACAGGGCTCGAACCCATGGACCGCGAGATTATGACCTGAGCTGAAGTTGGACACCCAACCCACTGAGCCACCCAGGTGCCCCTGTGATCTGCATCTTACTGTGCCTTTAATAGCCTTGCAGTAGTTCACTCCTGGACTATTTGTTAACTTTTCTGCAGAACCAGTGATAAAGTGTCCCATCGCCAATGGTCTTCTCTTCTGTGATTATTTATCCTGAGCAGTTTATCAGTGCATTTTAATTGAGCTTGTATGAAGATAAACTATAGACTCACACACAGTTCTAAGAAAGAATACCGAGAGATCCCTTGTGCACTTTTCCCAATGTCCCTCAATGGTAGCACTTTGCAAAATTATAAAATAATGACAACCAAGATATTGTGATACAAACCCAACTTATTCTGATATTTTCAGTTTACTTGTGTATATGGAAGTATTAAGTCCTATACAATTTTACCACCTGTATGATCAAATATTTCCCACTGGGGTCAAAATACTAAAGAGTTCCAAAAATCCACAAAACACAAAAATCCCTCATGTTGCCCTTTTATAACCACGCCTCTATCCTTCCTGAGATCCCACACCCTGTCTCTAACATTCATCATTCACTAATCTGTCCTCCGTTTATAAAATTTTCTCACTTCAAAATGTTATATGAATGGAATTACACAGAATGAAATCATCTTTTTACTCAACAGAAATCTTGGGAGATTCATCCAAGATGCTGCCTGCACCACCACTCCGCTCCCTCCTACTGCTGAGTGGTGCCCCCTGGTTTGGGGGCTCTGCAACCTGACTGACTATTCACCTTTTGAAGGACATCCGAGCCCATTCCAGTTTGGGGCTGTTATAAACATTCATGTATAAGGTTCGGTGTGAACACAGATTTCCACTGCTTAGGGACAGCTGCCCAGGACTGCAACTTTCTGGGGTCTATGGAAATGGCATGTTTGTTAAGAAACCGACAAATGGTTTCCACAGTAACTGCACCAGTAATGTCTTTACATTCATGTATTTTGACCAGAGTATGTCCTAATACCTTCCGATGCCCATGAGAGCCTGAGAGGCATTAGCTGGCCCATCTACAAGGTAGGGAAGGCATGAGAAGAAGAATCTAATGTTTACCCATTACCTGGGGAGAAATGCCTAAGCCTCCCTATCCCCTCAATTTCAAGTAGAAGCCTCTAGTTTAGTAAGTTTCCTACTTTAAAAAGAACGTACTTTCTTCTTGGAGACGAGCCATGATCTGGACATCAGTGAGATCCTGCAACTTATAGCCCATGGAGATAGAATCATCTTCCAATTCTGAAGTACTCAGCTCACTGTCTATAGACGACTGGGGACTGAGGGGGGAACCCCTGGAGGTGTAACCTGAAACACAAAGGAAACGGGTTTATTGTTTGGTCTGAAGAACTGATATCTACATAATGCTTTGCAATTCCTGTATCAAGTCAGCAATTTTTTTTCCTATTTTCATAATGCCACCAAAAAGTAACCAACACGTCACCATTTAATGGTGACACAATATGCACATCCTTCACATGTTCATGATTCACATGTACTTTTTCAAGTTCAATTTTCACAATTAAAAAAATTACTCTATACTATACACCAAAAGAAGCTGCTAAGAGGGCAGCCTGNATATATCTAAAGACATTATATAAGAATACTTAGTTCCATGTTCACTTTTGATTAATAATCAGATATGCTTGTCACTAGTAGTAACTGATTATAAATTTTAAGATGAAACTAAAATCTGGTCCATTTTTTAAACAGGTACAAATAGTGCTATGGATGAATAACATCACACGTTAAAGTCTCGGACATAAACACAGAAGCATTTATAAAACCTTAATCACAGAGGGTACAGTACTCCCAGGAGGTGGGCAGTCACCCACAAAAGTAAAAAGCAACGGCTTGGGTAAAAGAACGAAGGAAGAAAGGACCCAAAGGGTGAAAAGCTGTAGGAATGGAATCACACTAATGCTGAGACAAGTAAGGAAACGGTGAGAACTTCATCCCATTAAAAGCTACCATGACTCCCCCCCCCGCCCCCCATGGAGCCCTGGTTTAATAAAAAGCTACCAGAAAAAATAACATTTTAAAAATTAAGACATATAGAAGGCTTATAATGCTGAGTTATAATAAAAACACTTGAATTGTGTTAGGCATTTAATTTTAAAAGCACACGAGGCATTTGGAAACCTAACTACATACATATAGTTTTTTTGCTAACCAGGAAAACTACCTGTCATACACACTTGAGAGCACATTCATGGTGCCTCAAGCACAAATTAAGGCTGGCCTTCTCTGTACCCCAAGTAGGTGTGCAACACACACTCTCCATTATAAGAGTACCCTCAACTTTTCAATAAGAGAGGACAGTTAAGCTGTTTTTGGCGACTGAATGACAAAGCAAGCAGCTAGTCAAAAAGTTGAAATATTACCTGTTCTTTCAGGTGTTAGTATTGCTTTATTTGAGGTTTTAGAGAAGCTGGGAGTATTAATGCCATTGCTATAAGGGCTGAGTCTTGCAACAGGACTATAGGGAAAAGCCAGGGAGACATTTGAAGAGAAGAGACTCCGCCATCGGCTAGCTGTCACAGAAGCAGAAAATAAACAGCAGCAGTTAGCCTTCCGGAAGCAGATGCTGATTTGTCAGGAGGAGAAAGGGAAGAGGTTAAAAAATAATGAAAAGACAAAGCAACTTTTCATAAGGATATCTTAAATGACTTCCATTTATCGAAAGTAAAAATATGTAAAAACACAATTTGTGAATTAGGGGCCTACTGATATCCTCATTTAAGAATTAGTATTCAGCTCGATTAAAGCCAATAGGCCTGTGTAATAACAAAAACTTCTTTTGAATTTCTACATTAGAAACGTTTTCTATTTCCTGTTTCTGCACAAGGATTTAAGTGTTTTGTAATAATATAAATGTTTAGTGCCCAAAAAAGCTCAAACTTAGAAATTGTGGGGAATATTACTATTAACTATACACAGTCCCATATTATTTCCTGAGGTTAATATTCAACCCATATAATATCGGAAAATGATCAAAATATTTTTTGATCAAAAAATATTTAAGGAAATCTGTTCTTGGCTTGCAGGGCAAATTTAAAGGGACTACTCCATTTCTGAACGGCCCTGAGTCCAAAACAAGGTTTATGGAAAAACAATACAAAATCACAGAAGAATACAAAATTTAATGACAGCTATTTTTGATGGCAGGTTTTGAAATTTAACTGGTGATTTGTTGGATTTTTTTTTTTAACAAAAAATATTTTCCAAATTTTTCATATTGAACATGTATTATATATAACACTTAAAGGTAGGAAATAATATACATACTATTACCTTGTACTTTAAAATAAGGAACAACAAAGAATTTTATCTACAATGGACAAATGATCTAATTCTTCTTACATTACTTTACCTGATAGAATTAAGGTATTTTCCTCCGCCCAAAATGCCAACCCCTGCTATTTCTGAGTTCTTGGAATCATGCAAAAGACCTCAGAACCATAAAAACTTGAGTAAGTCACCAAACATCACATACTCTTCCTTCAAGGGATACAGATTACTGTGCTAGGCAAAATCTGTTTTTTAAATAACTTTTATTTTTGAGAGAGACACACACAGCATGAGTGGGGAAGGGTAGAGAGAGGGGGAGACACAGAATCCGAAGCAGGCTCCAGGTTCCATGCTGTCAGCCCAGAGCCGGACGCGGGGCTCAAACTCACAAACCACGAGATCATGACCTGAGCTGAAGTCCCACTTTACCGACTGAGTCACCCAGGAGCCCCAAAAATCCATTCTTCTAGAAAGCAATCACTTAGACATAGACTAATAAGCAGGACAGGAGGGAACAGCTAACACAGAGGAGGTTAAACTTCACGTAAAGCAGTTAAGTGGGACTGTATTTGCTGGAACCCTGACCAAACCTGAAGTGGCAAGTGTGAAAAGGACCGCCCTGACACGCAGCCCCAGACCGCTCCTAATGAGCACCACTAATGAGCTGAGGAGGGCTTCACACCGGGCAGTGCAGCTGAAGGGACAGACACGATGAGATGGGATGTGGGCAGTCGAGAAAATAATCTGCTCCAAGATGGGGATTCTTAAGATCCTTGCAAAATATCACCAAGGTTGTTTCAAAGAGCAAAACCTTTCCTCTTATTTCATCAAGAGTCGTCGAGGTAAGTTCCATCCCATCCCAACAATTACATGCAAAACAGCTTTTCCTCCCGTAGGCGATAAGAGGCAAAGAAGCCTCGTTCACAATGATCACACTTCTCAGAATTCACCAGTGTCCCGAAGGGGACCCTGCAGCAGAGCGTGGCTCCTGACTGCCAGCAGTTGCCTCACCTACCCAACCTGTAATTAAGGGTGAGCTCTTCTCAAGCTCAGCCAGAGCAGAGACTCCAGGGGCTGCCATTCCCTGGTCATAACTTCTACACACATAAACTCGATCCCCAAATACACTGCAAAGCAGGGCTTAATCTGCAACACACACGAGGTAGCCATTCTTGCACCTTCAGTCTCTAGGACCCAAAGTTTCTCATTAAAATTCTATATTTAAAAAAAAAAATCAATAGCTCTTTGTGACTGCTAACTTGCTTAACAGATGATGTTTGATCACTTGCCAGGCAAATTACAGTAACTGCGTGTTCTCACCCATTCTGTGGGTGAGAACACCCACAGATGCAGGCGACGGCGCATCCCAAGTAAACAGCATTCATTACCCTGCACAATAACTACTGTGACCCAGCCTCCCAGCACAATGGCACAGTGATTGTGGTGATGACTGCAAGATCCCGACTAAGAACACAATTAGCATCTATTGCAAGAAAGAATGCTCTGCATTGTCCTTTGGCTTGGAGGCTTTTAAGAAGAGGGAGGAGAATTATCATGGGGCAAGCTAACAAAACAACAATGTTCGACTAGTACTCGAGGCTGTGGTAGAGGAGAGGAGGAGAGGAGAAAGGAGCGGAAGCCATCACATCCTACTTATGCTTCGCTACGTAGCCAAAGAATTGTAGGAATTGTAACAAGAAACTTTTTTTTTTATTGTTATTTTTTTGTGAGTAAAATTCTACTTGCTGGCATGGGGCTTGAACTCGCAACTCCAAGATCAAGAGTCACATGCTCTGCCAACTGAGCCAGCCAGGTGCCTCAGGAAGCATTTCTATACACGGTTAAACAAAAAATCCTTCTAAAGGGCACCTTCATCATTTTCAGTCAATTAATTTAATGGACTTTTCATATGAGGATGTTATTTGAGGGGCTCAGTGATGACCGAAATGATCCCAAGAAAGGAGTAAGACGATGTTGCTAACGAAGAAAATGGGAAATAAAGTTATGAACATCAGTTATGTTTCCTTACCCTCCACCGCAACGTTCTACCTGTAAGTAGAGGGCTTCTCAAACCTTGGACGAGGCATGGACTACATATCTCCTTGATCTATTTCAAGCCTTAGAATAGCAGAGCGGGGCCCAAAGACCAGGGCACGCTGAAGCTTTTCATTCCCAAACGCCTTCAGCTGGATGGTCTCCCCGGACACTCCTTCCCGCAGGCTTGCTGTAGTCTTACTGCAACTTCCTTAAAACAATGCTCACCACCTCGCACCAGATGAAGACCATCTACCCCTCAAACAACCTGTACCACCACCACTGTCCCTGGCGAGCCCACTCTGAATGTGGGATACTAGTACCGTGGTGGCTTTTCACGGCACACAGGATCTAGAAGGCACTCCGGCTCATCTCGTGGGACGCTTCCCCTCTGCCATGCCCTCCTGCCCACCTCTAGGGTCTCTGAACTTCCTTGCTAACACGCCTGTACTGCAAAACCTCCTATGTTGCCTCCCTGATCTAACAAGCACCTTTTACGGAAATAAATGTGATAAGGTATTAAGGTGTGGACTGAACCGTCATCTTTCTACAAAAAACAAAAATTATCTGAGTGTCTAATGGTCGATTATTTTTGGTACATCTTCAAAGTTGCCAGAGTTTAAAAATAAATTACAGATCTCTGAGGCTATTTTTGTTTTTGTGTGTGTTATTTTTTAAGAGAAAAAGAGCACACGAGCAGGGGAGAGGGGTAAAGGGAGGAATGGGGGGCGGGGGGAGAGAGAGAGAGAATGAATCTTAAGCAGGCTCCACAGTCAGCACAGAGTTTGATGCAGGGCTTGATCCCACAACTTGGAGATCATGACATGAAGCAAAATCAAGATCCAGACACTCAACCGACTGAGCCACCCAGGTTCCCCTGAAGCTATTTTTGGAAATTATTAAGTATAACACATTATTTGAATAGCAAATATTCAAATTTTTGTTGAACATGTAGGTCTCTGCATATAATCAAAATCAAATTTAAGAAAGCAGTAAGTCGCATGAAAGGAAAAAGAATAACTGATCTAATGAGAGGCTCAGTGATCATCCTCAAAAGATTAGTACTCCATGAAGCTAAATGAATTCAAAAATAAAACAGTGCTTGGACATACTCTAGAAACAATCATTTTCACACTTTTTTCTCACTACAGAGGTTGCAGGTCAGTACCTAACACAATGTCTGACACACAGTATACAATCAAAGTGCAATGTGGTCAAAATCTTGGTGAGTTCACTAATATCTCCTTCCTTCAAACCATTCCTACCTTAATATCCAAATTATTCTGCCCAATTTCTTAGACTTATTAACTATAATTTAATATACACAGGATCTTTGAAGACAAGAGCTAGTGTAGACATTCTAGCCCAGATAGATAAAGGCTCAACAAAGACATACTTCCTAACAGCTGCTAAGTTGTTGAACTTTGTGTGTGTGAATCCTCTGGTTTCCACCTAAGGGATTTTATATTACTAATGGCTAGGACCTCTGACCAGGTAATGGACACATCGCGATTAAACAGGAGTCCCTGTCTAGGATGAGCTAGTTCCTGACATGTTATGCTGCACAGTCAAAGTGAAGGGCTGTGCCAAGGACACTAGCTGGCAGGAAGCCATGCAAGAAGGCAACAAAGCGTCCTCAAATTCTTGAAATGCTACCATGTCCTACAATCAAAGAAACTTCACAAAACAGCTAACAGAGCGCTTAGTGGAATTTCTATAAATCTACCTCCAACAGTGTAGCCTCTGAGTTGGGTGAGGAAGTCTTGGAAAGCAGTGCTCTTACTCCTTCCAGTAGCTTCTAACGGTGCAGGCACATTTCTAACCTGGGTACCATGGTCTGAATGTTTTCCCCCAATTCATGCTGAGGTGCTAACCCGCAGAGATGAAGGCATGGTAGGTGGGGCTTTTGGGAGAAGCTTGAGTCATGAGAATAGATCCCTCATGAACTAGAGCAGTGCCTTACGAAAGAGGCTCCAAAGAGCCCCAAGCCCCTTCTGCAATGCGGGGGCACAAGAAATCTACAATCTGGCAGAGGGCAGGCCCCCCATGCCTGAACCTGCTGACCCCTGATCATAGACATCCAGCTTCCAGAACTGTGAGCAGTAAACTGCTGCCCTTCATAAGCTACCTCCTCTATGGGATTTTGTTTCATAGTAGCCTGAATACACTAAGATACAGGGGGAAGTGAGTCTAGAAAATAAGCCCTGATCTTCCCTACTCATGCAAAGCACGTGATCGAAGACCATTGCTTTGATGGCCAGGAGGATCACAGAAGTATGAAGAAAATCAGGCTAAGGTGGCCCCTGTAAATGTTTTACTTCTTCAGCTTTTAATGAGTCCGATGAAAACTCATTAAAAGCAAATTTTAGATCTGTTGTATTAAAAATCACAGAACAGCTTTCTAAATAAGTCATAATTTTGTATCTCCTTGCTCATAGGCTCTTCTCACTACCCAAGTTTATATTCTCCATCATTCCCCTACCCCAGGATCTTCCCTGAGAAACTGGTCAACTAGCATTTAAATCTTCACAGGCAAGACCCTGTGTACCCTGTGAGCCAAAAGTAAAGTGGCATGCTGTAGCATGATGCAGACACCCAACATTTACAGACCACATCCAGAGTCATTCCTTCATTCAAAATTTACCAAGAGATAAAAAAAAAAAAAACAAACAAAACATTAAAGGTCAGTCTCCAGTAGTGACGCAAATATCTTTCAAAGACACACACAGCACAGTTATTTCCCTGCTCCACAGTCGTTCTCAGAAATCTGGCCCTGATGCTCCCACCTGCTTTTTAAAATTCATTTCTCTATTCATTTGAGCAGGCAGCCACCATGGGACTATAAAGTACCAGATGCTGCAGATATGGAGATGAATAAAATATGATTATTGCTCTCCTCTCCTTCCCACTCCAATTTCAAAAGACCAGCTAGTGTAGAAGGCGGGCAAGTAAGATATGCATATAATATGATACAGTAAGTACAAAAAAGGCACCATGAAGTGCTCTCACAAAGTAAAGACCGTGATTAACTTTCCAAGGGAGTCCAAAGACTTCACCAGAAGATATTATGTCTAACATGGCCTTGAAGGCCATTCCCATTCCAGAGAGAGATAATGTCTGTGAAGCCACAGAGGAGGAAAAAGCAGTGCACATTCAAGGAAAGTGTGAATGTCGTTAGGACTGAAGCACGGGGATGCGGGAGAAGAGCTCAGGCCGGAGGCTGGGTAGCAGCGGCTACGGCACTGTCATTAGGAGGATGTGCTTTAATATTTGTGTTTTGACTGAGAAGGAGACGGCATGGTCAGGTATGTGTTGTATGAAGATGGCACAAATAGCCATATAGATGAAGGGCAATTCGGGCAGAGAGTGATGACTGGAATACCAGTTAGGAGGTTTCATGGCAGAGCTGGTGGGCCATCACAACGGATCGAACTAAAGTATCAGCAGGACATTTGATGAAAATATGTTAAATAAGCCACATCTGAGCTAAAGAGGAGATATCTGGCGACCCAATGAATATAGGGAGTGGAGAAAAGGAGGTGGCCAAAGCAAACGACATGGTTTATGAAACACTGATGCCATCCACTAAGACAGGGTACATAAGATGAACATGCTTACATGAAAGGAAAAAGGGAGCTGAATTTGAGATGATTATAGGACATGCCTATGTGCTGGTACCCTCTAAGGGGTAGAGAGTTCAGGAAAGAAGCTAGAGAAAAAAAGATTTGGGGCACATCAATATGTAGGTGTTGAAGCCATGAAGCCACAGGCATGAATAAAATCACCCAAGAAGAATGTACATAAGGAAAAGGGAAGTGACTTCAGGAACATTCACAAATGGATAAAGAGAGACTCGGTAACAGAGACTGAGAAAGGATGCAGAGAGAACTCAGGAGCTCAGGGATGAGCAGAGCCCAAAACACTATAGATAATGACAGGCTACAATATGGAAGCACCAGTGCTATGAGAATTGCTGCACAGAGGTCCCAGGGATGACGACTAAGAAACAGCAACTGGCTGTGCTGGACAGGTGGGCCACTGACGAGAGAAGATTCAACACAGGAGCTAGAACAGAAGCCTGTCTTAACAGGTCAAGCAGATATAAGATGCGGAAGAAGAAACAACTCTTTCTAGAGAGATGAGGCTATAATCTTTAAGAAGAAATAGGGTTGTAGGTTTGCAGAGCATGAAACCCAAGGGAGGACAGTTTTTTAGGATAAGGAAAACATACATATTGATAGAATGAGAGCAGAACCAGTGAAGGAAACAAGAGCCTACAGAAAAGGGGAATGCACTGAACTGAAGTCCAGGAGATCAGAAGGAATGTGACAGAGAGATAAGGTAGAAGGAACAGCCTTGGAAAAGGGAGAGTTATTTCTTCCTACGCAACTGGAAGGCAAAGCTAGTGAAAATAGATAGAGTGCATTAGTGGCCTCAGCTACCTGTAAATTAGAAGGCAATAAATATGCTCAGAAGGCACAGGCGAGGGTAAAGAAGCAGTGTAGCAGTAACGGTCTGGCCCCCATGGGGAGAAGTCAAAGTAACTGCCTAAGTGGGTCTGTAACAACATGGGAGCCTAAAAACTATTTGAAGACTCTTTATGTTTCTGTAAAGGGAATTTATGTCCTAGAGGTTTAGGTTTAGATAGTTGACTACCTTAGTGAGTGCAGGCTATATGCCACTGGGGAATTTTAGAGATCTTTGGTAAGATCTTGGTAAAGGGAGTAAAATGAAGGGCTAGATGGCTGTATTCAATGCCAGTGAAAATCAGGGATCATAGCACTAGGCTCACACAAGGGTCGGCCAACATTTTCTATATAAGCGCCAACTAGGAAATAATTTAGGCTGTGCTGGCCATATAGTCTCTACTGCAACTTAATTCCGCCATCTTAGACAGCATAATAGCAGCCACAGGCAACACACCAATGCATGAATGGGACTATGCACCAATACAACTTTATTTATATATACTGAGAGTTGAATTTCGCAAAAATTATAGGTCGTGAATTTTTATTTTTTCCAACAATGTAAAATGTGAGCAGCATTTTTATCTCCTAGGCCACACAAGAACAGGCGTAAGGCCAGATAGGGCCATGATTTGCCACCCCTGGGCTCACAGACATACCAGTTTAACAATGATCACTCTGGAGAATGCACAGGATTAGAACTGCATCATAAGAGTATGTCAGGTGTTGTGATATAACGATGATGGCCAAAAAGGTACTTCTTTACTGCAGTTTTTTGTAACATATTATAATAAAGATCAACAAAAGATTAAAAGGACCCTGGACTAAGAATCCAGATGCCAGAATTCCAGTCTCCATCCAGCCACATGCTAGTTCTCAAATGGAGCAAATCTTGTAGCATCTCAGCTTCGCGGGGTTCCCCATGTAGGTGTGTTTGTGGGAAGATAAGGAGCAGGCTGTGGCAAGCAGCAGACAAAAGCTTGCGGCAGGGATTCACACACTAAGCGGTTTCTTTTCTTTTTTCTTTTTTTTTAAAAAGACTACTGAAAAGTTACAGCAAGTTGTATCAAAATCATTCTCTAAACCCAGAGGGGAAATGTTCTAGAGGCTAGAAAGGAGAGTGCAGAAATATTCTCTTTTACTCTTCCTAATTCTCAGGCATTTTAACATGTCTTCTCAAAAACATGAGCCTGCTTTTCACATTGCGTCATCTTACCTAGACAACTTCCTGGACTCGGTCTTTCCTCAGTTCAGTCAGAGGCAAAGTACTAAACCCTGAACTTTCAATGATTTGATCAGGGTAGGTCAACGGTGCTCACTTATGTATCCAAAGACTATCTCAGAGGAAACATATGTCCCACATGCCACATTTTAAGAAGTATGGTTTCTTCAAAACCACATGCTCCTAAGGTCATGTCTCTGACTCTTCAATAATGGTGTTTTGTTTTGTTTTGTTTTGTTTTAACCACAGAGACCTACAAAGTAAGGGAAAGGGGGAAAAAAGGAGATAAACTTTCAATCCTCTGCTTTCATTCCCAATTCATACAACAGGTGGGCAGGCCTCAGTACTAAGCCAAATAATTAGAGGAATTCCATGCATGGCCCTTCACAAACACCAGTGACAGACTGGTCTAAGGTCAGCGAATGGATAGGAGACACCACCTCTTCTCATGCTTCTATTTTCCCTCACGTTGGCAGGAAGTTTTATCCAGACTGCAGCATTTTGACCCAAACACCACCACTCTATTTTCATGAACCATCATCTCAGGTATAAATTTCCCAGGTGATCAGATTATGTTTGTTCACACCTAGAGGCGAGAGCCTATAAGAATGCTTGCATACAGATGCACTCCCTGGTCTGTACTAAACTTAAAGGAACTCAGAAACCTGGGTAAAGATAGTATTTTACTGGTTCACTCTCATCAACTCTGACCAGACTGATATACAAGGTTTCTGAAGGGCCTTAAGTTCACATTAAGCAAGCACTGCTGCCTTGGCCCCAACGTAAGCAAGCCCCCTGGGGTGGGTACACATGGCTTGCAGCTTATCTGATCCACTATTTCTATTGGGTGAACTTGAGTGGCATTGACTTCTCCACAGCTCCCCATGGCCTGATGAATGCGCACACAGGAGCTGGGGTGCCCTGCTGCTTCTTTGCAACAGGTGTCCCTATGCTCTTTCCCAGACACACGCAACTAGTATGCACTTGCCAGAGTATTCCTGCAAGGAGAAGGGCTATGGAAGTAGTAGATGTCCCTCCCTGATTGGTATGTCTGGTGATTATTTATTCAGGATAAGTTAGCTGTAGCCCCCAAGTCCCTCATTCTTCAAATTATAGCTAGAAAAACCTACCAGGTTAATTTGAATCTTTCCCACAGTTCCAGTTCATTCAACAATTATGATGACAAATGTAACATTTTCAAAACAGTAACCATGATATATGTACCCATATACATGGTATACGTATATTTACTTGTTTATATCAATATACATGTTTACAAATGTATTTGTGTTAGAGGTTAATATATATACATATTTGTTATAAATGTTTAACCTATATAACAAACATATATGCATATTTGTTATATAGGTTAAACATATATGTTTGTTCTATTTATATCAACATACAGTCCTAGGACATTGTAATACTCAATATTTAAACTTCTAGTTGTACTCAAAATTAACAACTTACAAAAACATGACTTACATATCATCTTTCAAAAACAGCTAGCAAAAGAGGTCATGTGCCCATATAAATAATATCTAGAGCTAATCAAGAAAGTTACTTTCAACATTAGGATTAAGTGTTAAAACATATTAACGGGGTGACTGGGAGGCTCAGTCAGTTAAGTGTCCAACTCTTGGTTTTGGCATAGGTCTTGATCTCCCGGTTGTGAGATCAAGCCCGGTATTGTGCTCTGTACTGAGCGTGAGGCCTAAGATTCTCTCTCTCCCCGCCCCTCTGCCCCTCTCTCATGGGCGTACATGTGTGCATGCACTCTCTCTCCCTCCCCACCACCAAAAACGTTTTATAATATATTGGATTTAAAAGTAACTAAGGGATTGTATATCTGCAAGACTTGGCAGATAAGTGTTTAATTTTTGAATGAGAGTTATAAAATTTCACCATGGAGTATTATTTAACAACATTTACTCCACTGGGATCTGACTTTTATAATTATTCTTGTCTTGAATTTAATAGGTCAAATGTTTTCTAGATCTTAACAGCAGAGTAAGACTTGCTGGTTAGAGCGTCTAGTGGTCGTCATGAAAGCATTAGGCTTTTACTACTTCTCAGCCCTTCACCAGTCTCAAGACCACAGGCTGAATGCTTTTCTCTCTCGGCCACCACTGGATCTTTCTGTGGGTCTTCTCTAATCAGGACCATGCTCTAAAAACGGAAAAATGTGGGTTGGAAAGGGGAAATTCTCTGGACTGTCAACTTCTTTCCATCTTATCACTGGTCAGAACAGAAGCTGCCGACTCTAAGCACACACGGACCAAGTTCGGTGTTTTCTCAGACCAGAGTGAGCCCTGCAACTCCATGGATCTCAGACTTCCCACCTCCAATTAACCAGGGAGATTAGAGAGCAAGTTTGACTTCAATAGTAATTATACTTCAAAGGCATGATTAAAAATTCCCTTTTATAAAACCCTTAGACCTGACTGCTGTGGCTTTAATCAAATGTGAGGACAGGGAAAATGGCCACAGAATGTGAGGAGTCAGCCTTTGTGAAAGTCCTAATTTAACCTGAAAAGAACAAGGGAAAAGAGTGACCTAGTAATCTGCCCACAATGTGATATTGTCATGCAGATTCTAAACAGCTGCTTCAATTTGGACTACAGCCACCCCTGGCAAGCCAGGCCATTCGGCTAAGAGGAATTTCCAAGTTCCGCATGGCAATAATGCGGTGGCTCAGTTGGCTATGTGTCCAACTCTTGATCTTGGTCAGGTCATGAACTCGCAGTTTGTTGAGTTTGAGCCCTGCATTGGGCTCTGTGCTGACAGTGTGGATTCTCTACCCCTCCTGTGCATGAATTCTCTCGCGCTCTCTCAAAGTAAATAAACCTTTAAAAAATGAGGGAAGTTAAGGAAGATGCCACAGAGTCCAATTCCAGAAGAAATAGGCTAGATTATCTCATGTCTGAAAGTGTTTCCTCTTCAGAAAGGACAGACTGGGTAACCAATAAGAACATCCCTGCCCTTGACCATGTAGTGTGTTAGGAAACACAAGCCCAGCAGGCTCCTAGAAAACCCTGTACGTTCCTGAACAGAAGAGTGTTGGAAACCGAACTTGGATAATCCTTCCTCTTCAGCATCTCCTGGGCTAAATTACTTTTCTTCCGGTAAGAGACACAATGCACGTGCTAATAGTCTGTGGCAGAAAAGTCCTCTGACCCAACTAGACTTGAGAGGTGGTAAAGTAAACATTTAAATTAAGAATTTTGATAAGGAAAGAAAGTATTTTCTTGGCCCTAAAAGTAGATGCTGCAGGGGTTTATTAAAATGCCTGCACACAGAGGAACATTAAAATATATATAAAGATACAAAACAGGTGTCTCTTTCCCTTTCCCACCCAGATCCACTTTCCAGGAGTTTTGCTTGAGAAGTTGGGGACAATTATATAACTAGTATGTAAATGTAACCCCCTTTTTTCAAAAGTTTATTTATTTTGAGAGCATGTGTGTACCCACAAGCAGGGGAGGGACTGAGAGAATCCCAAGAGATCAATGCAGGCTCCATCTCACAAACCATGAGGTCATGAACTGAGCCAAAATCCAGAGTCGGATGCTGAACGGACTGAGCCACCCAGGCATCCATGTAAGTGTAACTTTAAGCAGACAAACCAACATCGGCTTGTTGCCATCTGACTCCCCACAGTGAAAGGGTTAGCTACTCAGCCCACGCACTCCCTCTCTTCTCTTCCACTACCCTCACAGGTCTATTTTTACACTGTCAGGGTTTACTGTATCTCCATTCTGTTCCATAGCTGTGATCAGGACAGCTTTAAGGTCATCACCAGATGTTAAACCACACACAAGTGGCATTTCAGCGCTCTGATGGATGCATCATTACTGGAGAGCTGGGACCGGTCAGAAGACCCCAGGGAAGGGAAAGGAACTGCCTGGCGCGAGGCCCCAAACTACTGAGGGAGAAACGTCACAAGCCCTGAGAGTCAACCCATTTTCTCCTTTCCTTGTTCCTGGGCTCTCCTAGGTCGTCTCCACGGCCACTCTTCTTTAGACCTCCTAGATCTTCTTCCTGGTACTTCTCCCACCATTAAAACAGGGCGCGTACAGTAAATTTTCTAAATTTTTGCAGAAGCAAAACCCTCTTCTGTTGGTTTCCATAATCTATGATTTGCCTGCATACAACATTATAGTTTGAAAATACCTTTCCTTGAAACTGAAAAGACAATATTGATTTTTCAGCTAGCATCTAGTATTCCTTATGAAATGTCTGACGTCTACTGCACTGCAGATAACCTGTTTCTTCCCTAGAACAGTTTTAGGATTATAACCCTGGAAATTTAACCAGGATGTCTAGGGTTTAGGTCTCTTCTCATCTATGTTAGTTCATGCTGGGGAGTTGTCTTTCTTCAGCTCAGAGAAATTTTATTTCCTTCCTCTCAAATGTCTGTTCCTACTTTTAGAACTATTAGAGATAAGACGTTTGGGATATGCCCTCCATATGCCCTAACTGATCTCGTATTTTCTCTTTTTGGGGGGAGATTTACTTATGGATAAGCAGCTTGGTTCTTAGCCCTGTCCATTCCTATTCCAGTATTTCCAAGAAATTAAAAATGACTAAAAATAATGATTTGACTGCCGCTTTGCCCAGTAATGTTGTTTAAAGGTGTAGTATTGTCTTAAATCTAAGTACACTAAGTTCTCTATTCCTTTAGTTTCTCGTTTCCTACCAAAGTTAGCTATCTATTTATTTTGTTCATGCTATTAGTTTTCCCAAAAAGCAAATGAGACTTGGTTCCCGGTCTGTATTTATGAATGTAGACTATATTAATCTGAATAAGTAACTGGCACAACTTTCTTCTGCACCAGTAAGGTATTACCCCAACAGGCCTCCAACTTAAAACATGGACAACAGGCACTACGTAAATGCCTGGATTATTCCAGAAGCAAGCTTCTCGTGAGGTGTCTAGACATGCAGCAGCAGAGTGGCTGAGGACCCCAGCAGTGCAAAGGAGGGAGGTGTTGAATTCTCGAATGTTGCTCAAGTTCATCTAACAGTCCCACCCCCCATCTTCTAAGTCTAAAGTGGACATCACAACCCCAGTCACATCACTCTCTGCTTCTCATGCTGAGAATGTTCTACCTTCTTTAAGAACAGGCATCTGGTTTTACCCCAAAGACTAAACTTCCAACTACTTGCAGTCATCATCTTTCTGGTGTATGCCAGGAACTCCCGCGAATGCGTAAGACCCTTTTAAGTCTAACATGACTTACCTAAAAATGCCGTTAAGAATGGAAGGTCAGACTGAGCATGCATGTGCTTATGTACGTACACACGAACATTTGAATACACACACAAGGATTACAAAACTGAATTTCTCGTGAATTTCTCACACACACACACACACACACACACACACACACACACACACACACACACACACACACACACACACACACACAGTTCCTTGAAATAAAACTTCACAGCGATGATGAAAAAAATTAAATTCACAAATAAAAACTTACAAGAGCTCCAAAATTCAAATGTATGAAGGCTGTTACTATATAAATGTGTAAAGCTCCATGTATTTTAAATAATTGAGAATATCCAAGCTTTATATTTTCAAAGTAAATTAAGTATCATGAAGAGTTTGGCAATATTTTAAAAGATCATTTCTCACATGAAGTCACACAAGAAATACAGATTATGAAAGAGAGAAGCAGAAGAAAACATTTTCAAGTTTAAGTTAAAGAATCCCCTCAGAAACAAAAATGCTCACTCACACACTGCAAAAAATTTCTAAAATCACTATTTCATCCTCCACATCTTGCTAGATTTCAAAAAGGGCTGGCTTACAAGACAATTCAGTTATCTTGTTTTCTTTCTGGAGTCTGGAGGTGTAGTATGTGCTAGGCAGAGGGTACCTATGTGACTGATCCCAATAACGTGGACTCCTAAGCTTGGATATGCTTTGCTGGTAGACAAAAGGCTACCGTTGTTACAACTCACTGCAGGAGGAATTATGTCTTCTGTGTGATTCCACTGGGAGAAGACCATGGTTTCTTCCAGACTTTGTTCCATGTGCCTTTTCCCTTTGTTGACCATGATTTGAAAAAATTTTTTTTACATTTATTTATTTTTGAGAGAGAGAGTAACACAGAACATGAGCAGGGGAGGGGCAGAGAGAGAAGGAGACACAGAATCTCAAACAGGCTCCAGGCTCTGAGCAAGCATTCAGCACAGAGCCTGACATGGGGCTTGAACCCACGAACCGTGAGATCATGACCTGAGCCAAAGTCGGACACTCAACTGACTGGGCCATTCAGGCGCCCCTTGTTGACTTTGATTTGTATTCCTTTGCTATAATAGATCCTCGCTGTGAGTACAAATATATGCTGAGTCTTGTGAGTGCTCTTAGCAAATTACTAAACAGGGGCAAGGTGCAGGGGTCGAGGGGATGCCCAACATACTAAGTGGAATCTAAGCACAATAAACCCCAAAAAATCCATGCCGAGGCACATCATACAAAACTCTTGAAAACTAAAGATAAAGAAAAATCTTGAAAGCATCCAGAGAGCAGTGATCTATTACTCAGGAACATTACCAAGAAACACTCATTCAAACGACAGTGGATTTCTCAGTTGAAACCGCGGATGCCAGAGCAGCGGAAGCCAGAGCTGCGGCACAGCCTCTTTCAAGGAGACAGCTGCCAGTTGCACATTCTGAGTCTGGTTTCCCGACTCGTCAGGAATGAAACAAACATCCTCAAAGGAAAACTCAACGACTTTGTTGCTAGCAGAGCTACCCTTAAGTACTGGCTAAAGAAGGTTTTACAAACAGAAAGGAAATGGTAAAAGGAGGAGTCAGGGGCGCCAGGAAGGAAGATGAAACAAGAGGAAAACAGAATTCTGTGTATAAAGAAGAGACTATCCTTTTCCTCATGGCTTGTATAAATTATATTTGATGATTGAAACAAAAATTATAATACCATCTGATAAATATCAATGATATTTAAAAGGGGGGAAGGTAAAGGTACCTAAATAAAAGGTTTCCACATTTCACTCAAAGTGGTAAAATGTTGGGGCGCCTGGGTGGCTCACGTGGCTGAGCCAACTTTGGCTCAGGTCATGATCTCACAGTTTGTGAGTCTGAGCCCTGGATCGGGCTCCACACTGACAGTACAGAGCCTGCTTGAGATTCTCTCTTTCTCTCCCTCTCTCTGCCCTGCCCCCACTTGCACACACATGTGCTCTCCCTCTCCCAAAATAAATAAACTAAAAACAAAAACAAATAAACAAAAAGACAATTCAGTTAACATTCCAACACTTTTCTCTTCAGGGTCATGTCACTCCTTTGTTGAAAACTATCCAAAGGCTTCCCACACATCTTAAGACAAAGTCCTGAATCCTTAAGTGCCCTGAAAACCTGCATGTCTCTCGTTTTCTGCAGAATCACCAGGCTCCCGTTTTCCCGACTCCATTTCTCTCCACCACACTCCCACTGCAATGGTCTGCTGCTTCCTCTCACGTCTGGAGTCTCACCCTATCTCAAGACCTTTCCACATGCTGTTGCTGTGGTCTGGCCGCGCTTCCACACCCCCATACACAGTCACCCCCCCAGAGTTACCGGCTCAATTCTTGCTGACTTACAATAAACATGTCACATCCTTGGGAAAGCATACCCCTCCCACTTGCCTGCTAAAATGCCATCAGGCCTGTTTTAAGGGAAAGGAAGAAGAAAAGAACCAGAGCTGCTCTCCGTGCAGTCGGTCATGCTCAGCTGCACGTTCCCAAGGTGAGGTGCTGAGTCTGTCTTGCCACCGCAGCCATTAAGCAGCACTGTGCTAGCAGGTAGCAAGGGCTCAGTTCATTCCTTTCATGAGTAAGCATCTGAATCGTCTCTCTGATCAAGGCCCTGTGATTCAGAAAAGAAGAGTCTAGCAATTCTTGCCTAAACCAGCTATTTTGTAGAGGTCCCAAGAAACATCTACCAAAATAAAATTTCACTGCCATAGAAGCAAATTCCATCAGTCATCAGAGTCCTATGAAGGCAGTAAACAACAACTGTGGGAGAATGCCTATTGTTTTATTTTTTCCTCTTTGGGGTCAGAAAATAACATGTCAGTTATATATTCATTATAACAAACATTATGCACGGTCATAAGCTACTGCTTATTTTAATAACTTTCTTGTGGTGGAAACACAAAATAAAAACCAAAAAACCACAGAGAAGCGCATACAATTGACAAAAGAAAGGAAAAAGAAGAAAGGAAAAGGAAACATCCACATTGCTGGATAAAATGGGATAGAAACAGCAAATCCATAGGAGCACACTTCCTATTTATTTGCTACTTACCGTACATCACTCCCAATACTGAAACAAATGCAATGGGACTATTCCGAACATATGAGCAAAGACGTGATGAAAGCCTACAGTCATGACACTGTGCCTTCAATCTCTAGCACACAGGAATATACAGCAAATGTCAAGAGACCCTGTCTCTGCAAATTTCAGTAAGATTCCAGATTATTTTCCCAATGAGAAAGGGACTCCTTTGCAAAGTTTACCTAAAATGAACTACACAGACTAAGTTTTAATTTTGTGTTCCCAATTTGACAGAGCACCTCAAGACTGGAAACATGAGCTGATGCAGATAGTATCTCAGGCCAGGCAAGGAGAGGCTGGACAGGTTCCAGGAGATAGACACCTGACAAGCTTCCCAATGCCTCAGTTCAATCTGTGCAGCTTTTAACAAATCAAAAGGCCACCTTCAGAGTACTGGATTAGTCCACAACTTTCTTTTCCACTGGCTAAATTTAGAGAGGGATACTACATCATAACAACGGAGATAAGAACTAGTATCATAGGAAGATGAAAGAAAACTCAATAAAGAAGCAATATCTATTTACATTTGCTTAGCATATAATCCCAGAGGGAATGAGAGATGCTCATAAGGAAACACGACCCAAGACAGTAATTGTGTAGGGCTATGCTATTTGTGAAAACTCTACCCACACTCCTCAAATGTGACCTGTCCTGATTCAATAGTTATGGATATTCAAGTATCTTCAGGCAAGATAAGCTTTTATTAACCGGCCCCAAATTAACTGAGTCACATAGTGGGCGTTTCAAATTACTTAGATAAGCTCTTTTATCATTATTTGGTTATTCAACATCCCAGCCTCATGACACAGACTCACCACAGACTCTAGATTAGCTTTATTTCAATTTAGGATATCACGTGAGTCCATGCTACCCACGAAAGTTCTAGGGACGTTTGTTATGTACAGTCTAAAAGGGTGGAGAAAGTGGGGAAAAATAAAGGAAACCAGGTCAGAAATGGAACACATATAGATCTAAGAAAAAGCATAAGAAAAAAAGCTAATGCAGTTGCTTAACTTTCTACTATTCTTAAATTACACTCAAAAACGTTCCAATTTGAGATCCTACCTCTAACAAAATATGTTTATTTATAGGTAGAGAAAAAAAAAAAAACCCACGCCCTACCAAAGAAAAAAATGGTTTTCTATAAAGTATGAGTAGCCAAACGAAGAGGGTTCCCTGTATGTTTTGGCTCACATTCTGAACAAGAAACTGCATAGCAGGAATGTGTCCACATATTTACACAGCACTTCACATTTATCAAAGTAATTTCACATTCAACATTTCCTGAAATCTTTCTAATAGCCCTGTGAAATCTGTGAAATGTCCCCACTTACTAGGCAAGACATGGGAACAAGTGACACACTTTGTTTTTTCTTAACTAAAGTATAACAATGAGAGATCACCTCACACCTGTCAGATTGGTTAGTATAAAAAAAAAACATAACAAGTGTTGGCAAGGATGTGGAGAAAAGGGAATCCTTGTGACTACTGATGGGAATAAATACTGGTGCACCCACTCTGGAAAATGTCATGGAGTTTCCTCAAAGAAGTAAAAAATAGAAATACCATACAGTCCAGTCATTTCACCTCTAGGTTACCCAAAGAAAATAAGAACACTAATTCAAAAATACATATGCACCCCTATGGCCACTGCAGCATTATCTGCAACAGCCAAGATACGGAAGCAACCGAAGTGTCCACTGATGGATGGACACAGAAGGTGTGGTGTACACACACAATGAGATATTATTCAACAATAAAAAAGAATGAAATCTTGCCATTTGAGACAAGATGGACGGACCTAGAGAGTATTATGTTAAGTGAAATAAGACAGAGAAAGCCCAATACTGTATGACTTCACTTATGGGTGGAATCTAAAAGGCAAAACAAATGAACAAAACAGAAGCTGACTCAAATACAGAGAACTGGTGGTTGTCCTTGGGAAGGAGGGTGGGGGGTTGGGCAAAACAGGGAAAGGGGATTTTAAGTGGTATAAACTTCCAATTATAAAATAAGTCATGGGACAAGTGATGTGCTCTTAATCAGAGTTAAGTAACACTGAGGCACTAGTGGGCACTATGTCTAACACCAGATCAAAAACCCTCCTACCATATTCATTCACTCAACAACCAGCATTCAATACTTACAACATGACAGGACCCATTCTAAGCACTGGGAAGGTTACAGCAGTGAACAAAAGAGACTCAAATAGCTACCCCCAACACCAACATTTTAATGAGCACCATCATGTAGCTTTTTAGACTGGCTTCCTGGATGCCATTTATAACACCAATGTTCAAATAGTTTCTTTGCTTATGTAAGAAACTTAAATGTACTCAATAAATCATAAAAAAATCCCACACATTCAGAACTTAAAACATTTGACAATTTATTAAGCACTGACAATTCGAAAGGAAAATGAGACACAGCCCTCTATCACCAGACACTTAAACTACTTGAAAGAAAGCATACACCTTAAAAATTAAGTAAAAAAATGTTCACAAAACAAGGCACTTCCAAATGAAAAATAACAAACACTCCTAGGACCATTTTCAACAGAGAAAAAACAACCAAGATACAGAGCTTTGTCTAAGAATATATATTCAAATCAGGGTACAATGTGGTTTTTTTTGGGGGGAGAGAAATTATTATTCTAGGCTTTCTTAATTTTATACCAATAGATTGCAGATTAAGAAGTAGCAAAAGATGTAACATTTAGCAAAAGTTTTTTAAAGATATCTATTTATTTATTTTGAGAAAGACACACACACAGAGAGCTTGAGTGAGAGAAGGGCAGAGAGAGAGAGAGAGAGAATTCCAAGCAGGTTCTGAGCTGTCAGTGCAAAGCCCAACCCAGGGCTCCATTCCATGAACTGAACTGTGAGATCATGAAACCAAGAACTGAACACTCAACTGACTGAGCCACCCAGGTGCCCCAGTTTTTTCACTTTTAACATTACTTTCTGTACCTTATCCAAAAAAAGCCATTTATATTAATCAAATGTATTAGGAAAGAGACCTAATATTTAAGTCTTTATTATGTCTGCTTCACAAACATCCTTACTGTCTTACAACAACTCTACAAATTAAATGTAAATGTAGAGGATGCTGGGAAAGCGGAAGTGCCCGCCCCATGTGGACTACTTGATACAGAAGACCTTATAAATTATGAAATTTGAGCACAAAAAGAGCAGTTTGGAAAAGGGGAAAATAAGTTTTGGGATCTACAATAAAAGTTTCAATTTAATTTTCAATTAAAATATTAAGTGACTTGCTCAATTAATATTCCTTTTAAGAATTTAGGAGCATTGGATACATGAGTCACCTGTAGTCATCTGTATATACATACCTATGTATACACACTCACTCACACACACACACTCACACCCCTTACACCAAAAATTATTGTCCTGTTGTATCTTCAACACACACGTTTAACCAATTTGCAAAACTGTAGTTGTGAAGACAAAGCATTTCTTTTAGCAGTATGTTGAAAAGGGTCTCAGTGCAGGCGCTATCTCCCAATAAACCTTTTAACAAAACATCCCTTTCGGTTCCTCATTTTCTTCAGAAAAACAAAACTTTCTTCAGAAGGGTAGGGTTTTAATAAGCCTGCTCTTATAACCTGAAGACAAACCATGAACACTTTCCATATATTCTCCCACAATTTACCATATTTTGTTATCTGGATCCAAGGTCACAAGGTTGTCAGATGCAGTGTGAAGGTCATAGAACGACCCCCGCCCCCCAACCAGACAGAAGAAGGCAGGCAACAGGAAGAGAGCCAGGGGTCCTTCACGAAGGGACAATCAAAATAAGCTCACTGGCAACCACACAATCAGAGAACAGTACCCAACGCACCCGCAGAAACTGAGCGTAACCAGCTCGCACTCACTCAGATGTGCTCCCGGGGAAGTTTACTTCTTAAGCAGGGAAGACCGCTAACCTGCAACCAAGGAAACAGTACAGGCCACGTTCCTAGAGTCCAAGAAGGAATAAGGAAGGGATGTAAGACCAGGGGACCAAGGTCCACCATAGGCACACTGGCTCCTCATTACTACAGCCCCCCATCCACGAGTTCTACAGGGATTTAGTCTTCAATTTTTGAGTAATTTTCTTCCCAGAAGCATCAGTGTCAAGAAATAGAAACCAAATATCTAACATACTTGCTCTCTATTATGAAAGCAGCATCTAATCTAAAGCCCAGGCTAACAGAAAAGAACATTTACTTACCACCCCCTGGTTAACAAGTGAGAGAGACAGAAAAAGAAAGGTAGAAAGGGGAAAACACTTTCCTTTCAAAAAACTGACTCTCTTATCACTCTTGGTCATGGCAGTGGATGGTCTTAGTGAACAGTTTTTAAATTAGGGGACAGGATGGGGAGCAGGTACAACCACTCATCATTGCCCAACAAAAGGCAGTAAGTAAAACTTATTTTAATACAAACATGCTTGTGAGTGGTAAAACAAGGCTGCAAACTAATACTTCAAAGGACACTGAAAAGGAAGAATCATATGGCTGGTAAGGAAAGGGGTGTAAAGACTCCACTCCATCTCAAAATGTGCAAAACCGAAACTGAAATTGTAATGGCAGCAACTGTGACAATAGGTTCAAAAAGAAACAGGGCGGCCTCAGTGGCTCAGTCGGTGAATGTCCGACTCTTGATTTCGGCTCAGATCATGATCCCAGGGTCGTGGGATTGGGCCCCATGGCAGGCTCTGTGTGGAGCATGGAGCCTGCTTAAGATTCTCTCTCCCTCTGCTTCTCTCCCCTGCTCACTTTCTCTAAAATAAAGAATTAAAAAAATAAACAGAAATTCTTTTATTTTAGCAACAGCAATTGCTTTCGGCTGGTGTGACCAACAAAACAAAGTCCCTGTCTTGACAATTTCTATTTGAATTAAGGGGAAACAAACTTGCTCTCAAAGAAAATGCTCAGTAATATTTGTTACTGGAAAATGCTGATTGCTCAACAGAGAAATGAAGTCTAAACAAAATGTTTTCTTAGAACTACTTGAAAGTTCTAAAATATAGAATGCTTACATAATCCTAATATTTATGTTACAATATAAAATTAAAACCATAATTTCTTATATCTGTTAATTAGCTCTCATAGACAAAAGACCCCCTTCATTGGAAGCAGGTAAGAATTCTTTGATATTGAAGACCATCTAGGAGTTCCTCTCTCTTCTCTTACAAAACCACACTAGACATTGTGAGGACCCTCCATACTGCTTCCCACAGTGGTGGCACCAGTCTGCATGCACATCATCAGCGCACCAGGCTTCCTTTTTCTCCACATTCTCAACAACACCTGTTCCTTGTGTTTTGATTTTAGCCACTCTGACAGGTGTGAGGTGATAGTTCATTGGTTTTCATTTGCATTTCCCTGAGGAGTGATGCTGACCACCTTTCCATGTGTCTGTTGGCCAGCCATCTGTAGGTCTGTAGCAAAATGTTTAATGGGGTCTTAATTGGTTTCTTTGGGTTTCTGGTGTTGAGTTGCAGAAGTTCTTTATATATTTTGGATAGTCACCCCGTTTGGGATATATCATTTGCAAGTACTTTCTCATTCAGGAGGCTACCTTTTTGTTTTGCTGTGCAAAAAGCTTTTCATTTTGGTGTAGTCCCAACAGTTTAATTTGGCTTTTGTTTCTCTTGCCTCAGGAGACAAATCTAGAAACAGGTTTCTATGGCTGATGTCAAAGAAATTACTGCTTATGTTTTCTTCTAGGAATTTTTTAGTTTCAGGTCTCACATTTAGATTTTTAATCCATTTTGAGTTTATTTTTATGTATGGTGTAAGAAAGTGGCCCAGTTTCATTCTTTGCCTGTAGGTGTCCAGTTTTCCCAACACCATTTGTTGAAGAGACGGTCGTTTCCCCATTGTATATTCTTGCCTCTTCTGTCATAGATTAATTGACCATAAAGCATGGGTTTATTTCTGGACTTTATATTCTGTTCCATTGATCTAGGTGTCCATTTTTGTGCTAGTACCATACTGTTTCAATTAGTATAGCTTTGTAGTATAGCTTGAATCTGGTATTGTGATACCTCTAGCTTCGTTCTTTTTGAAGACTGCTTTGGCTATTCAGGGTCTTTTGTGGTTCCATACAAGCTTCAGGATTATTTGTTCTACTTCTGAGAAAAATGTTGTTAGTATCTTGATGGAGATATTACAGTACATCTGTAGATTGCTTTGGATGGTATGGACATTTTTAACAATATTGGTTCTTCCAATTCATGAGCACAGAATACATTTTATTTATGTCATTTTCAATTTCTTTCATCAATATGCTATAGTTTTTGGAGTGTACAAGTCTTTCACTTCCTTGGTTAAGTTTATTCCTAGATTTTTTATTTTTGGTGCCAACTGTAAATGGGATGGTTTTCTTAACGAAGTAGCAGAAAGAGAAATTATTAGTGTATAGATACACAACAGATTTCTATATATTAATTTTGTATCCCGTGACTTTACTGAATTCATTTATCAGTTCTAGTGAAGTTTTGGTGGAGTGTTCAGGGCTTTCTATATATACTATCATATCATCTGCAAATAGTGAAAGTTTTACTTCTTCTTTACCAATGTGGATGTCTTTTATTTTTTTTATTGTCTGACTGTTGTGGCTAGGACTTTAAAAACATAATTATCCCATGATCCAGTAATTCCAGTAAAAACTAGTTATTTACCCAAAGAATACAAAAACACGAATTTGAAAACATATGTACTCTTATGTTTAACGTAGCATTTATTTACAAGAGCCAACATATGGAAGCAACCCAGTGTCCACCGATAGATGAACGGATAAAGATGTGGTATACAGATACAATGGAATATTACTTAGCCGTAAAAAGAAGGAAATCTTAACGATTTGCAACAACATGGATGTTGAGAATAAAGATTAATGATAAGTGAAATAAGTCAGAAAAAAAACCCCATGTGATTTCACACATATGTGGAATTAACAAACAAAACAAACAATGAAAAATAAAAAGACAAACCAAGAAACAGACTCTTAAATACAGAATACTGGTGATTACCAGAAGAGTTATAGGGGGAATGGGTAAAACAGATAAAAGGGATTAAGAATACACTTATCTTTCTTTTAAATGTTTATTTTTGAGAGTAAGTATGAGCAGGGGAGAGATGGAAAGAGTGGGAGACAGTATCCCAAGCAGGTTCCTCGCTATCAGCACAGAGCCCAATGTGGGGCTCAAACTCATGAACTGTGAGGTCATGACCTTAGCCGAAACCAAGAGTTGGATGGTCAAATGACTGAGCAACCCAGGTGCCCCAAGAGTACACTTACCTTGATGAGCCCTGAGAAATGTATAGAATTATTGAATGATTATACTGTGCACCTGAAACTGGTAATTATACTTGAATAAACAATAAAATTCAACTTAAAAAAGCACTCCAGAATGACAGCTAAACTCAAAAGTCTAAACCTACAAGTAAGACTAAACAGAAGAGACACTATCAGTCTAAGGAGGTCATTTCATTTAGAAATGGAAAATGGATAAACATTTGGTAATAGATTAGGGTTTTGACATTCTCTGCTCCAAGGGCCTATAGTGGGGGATAAGCCAACAAGAACCTGGAACGTTCTGGAATTGAATGTGCAGGATACCACAGTGGGCAGGGAGCTTCAGAGTGAAGCAAAAACAAGATGACTGTTGGGAAGTCTCTAGGAAAATACTTTCTCACCTCCCCAAGCATTTGCCTGTCTCCTGCTGTTATCAAAGACAGGTTCTACTGCTTAAATAAAGTGAAGTAGCAAGCTACTGGACTTAAGATACCTTAAACAAATAACAGAGGATTAAGTGAAGGTGTGTGTGCTAGAAGGTAAACTCAGCGAGGGGAAGGACTTAACACCTTTTTGGTCACTGCTGTACCCCCACCCCCATTCCCTACAATGGTGCCCAGCACAGGGAATATACTTAATATACACCAAAAGAGTTTTGAAGAGGAATTTTTATAATCTCCAAGAAAGTAGAGTATCAATCTCATAGACAGAAAATGGGAGAGAAGAATATAAAATCTGAACATCAATGCAGACAATTCAACATGTGACTAAAAGGAGTATCAATGAAAGAACAGAGAAAACTGGAAGAGAGGAGGGATTTACAGAGAAATAATGCAAGACATTTTGTAGAGCTAAAGTTTCCTTGCTGAAAAGTGCTCACTACCTGTCTAGCACAAAAAAATGAAAATTTCAAAGCACTAGGAATGAAGAGATTCCAAGCTTCTATCTAAAAGTTATTTTAGAGAGAAAGCTCACAGGAATCAGAAATTAGATGGTACAAGGACTTCAACAGCAATTCCGAAGCTAAAATACAGTGGAATCATGCCTCCTAAACTCTGCTGGAACTGGAGTTCTACACCCAGCTCAAAGAATAATCAAGACCAAAGATATAATTCAGATGCTTTCAGATACAGGAGGCTCTCAAAGTTCCCATCCCCCATATTCTCATGCCTCTTCTACTCCCCCAAAAAGGCAAGAGGAGAATGAATTCTACCCAACGAAGGAAAACAAGGAAAAGGAAGTCTGCACTCAGGAAAAAGGCACTGCGACACTGCAAAGGGGACAGGGTCCGCAGGATGCGGGCAAGAGGAAGTCCCACGAGAGCCGTGCATGGCCTGCGGAGAGCCAGTTCAGAGCGTGTTACGTGCCGTCCGAGGGCACTACCAGCAGGAACAGTTGAAAAAACAAAAGGAAATGAAACCCTTAGTGGATCTGTATACCTAACTGTACAGAGAATGGTTGATTTGAAGAGTGTGGGGTTAAATTAATGACAAAAACCAAAACCAGCAAGTAACAGTCCTTTTCCTATTAACTCTAGGAAAAACAAAAGAGGAGATGGAAAAAAGAAACATGACAATAAAATGTTGCCTGACCTAGATAAGATTATTTCTACTGTGATCAATATTAAACAATCTATTTAAGGATTGGCAAAAAGCTACAAGGGAAGATGTACAGAGAAAAGCTAAAGGGGAAGAGGGTATTAAAAGAATTAAACCTTCACCACCCAAAGTAAGAAGCTGACAACTTATATGTACAGAAATCTAATGAGAAATAAATAGCAAAACCAAAACAAATAGCTTTTGTTAAGTAACTGCATCTGGGTAATCAAATGGGCATGAGAGGTGGGGTAGGAATATGCTATTTTCCCTGTAACATTCATACGATTAACACTTTCTAAACTATCAACAAACTGCTTTATAAAATGTAAGTTAAATTTCCAAAAAAATTTCATCCAATGTAATCCTATTGTAATCAGTGATTTCTTATCTCCTAGGGGGTTTGTGGATCTTTGAAACAAAACCATTTAGTGTCACAGCAAAAGAGGATTTAGATTTATACACAAATTTCACAAAACACTAATGTAGGTTTTGAAAAGCTAGTTCTCTGCTTAAACTCTTACATGAAATTTAAATTCATTACCTAATGAATAAAGCTACAGCACATTAATTCTTGTCCTCATGACCTCACCATTCTGCTTTAGCCACTTGTCAGGGAAAAGAAAATTAGATAATCAAGCACTTAGTCTCAAATCTCAAAAGCAGCCACCTATAAGAATAATTTACATTAAATTTAACAAAACCTCTATTTTTCTTAAATGTTTATTTATTTTGAGAGACAGAGAGCAGAATGAAGGAGGAGAGGCAGAGAGAGGGAGAGAGAATCCCAAGAGGCTCCTTGCTATCAGCAGAAAGCCAGAATCGGGGCTCGATCCCACAGACCTTGAGATCATGACCTGAGCTGAAATCAAGAGTCAGACACTAAAATGACTGAGTCACCCAGGTGCCCCCAAAGCCTCTATTGTTTTAACTCAATCTTGTATGTAAATCTACCTTGTGTGCAAATGAATTAAAGCAGGGGACACAAATCCTGGCGAGTCCAAATCCAACTCATCCCCAGTCTCAAATCACAGTGGCCACAGACAAAGGCTCTACTGGAACAGAGCCTGGTTCATTAATGTTTGCATCTACGGCCGCTTTCTACCGAGGGGAGAGATCGTGCGGTCTGCAAAGTCTGAAACAGTTACCATCAGGTCCCTTTCGGAAAAATTTGTTGATCCCTCAACTAAAGGATTCTAGTTCTGAATTTCATTTGCACTTTATTTCAAATGAAACTGGGCCAAATTTATATAGAAGAGTGTCCATATAAAGAGTCCTTGAATCAAGAGCCGTTTGAATAAAGAAACTTAGAGTCAGTCAACACAGCCCTTAAAGTCCAGAGAGATTTAATGGTTTGCTTGGGGTTTGCTTCTGTCAGGAACAGAGTCAAGGCAGGAGTCTCCTGACGCAGATGGTTCCTCTCTTAGATAAGCATCTGTCACCAAAGGTTTAACCCTAATACTTCTCCTTTGTTCCTACTCCACTCTTCAACTTATTACTAATTTAGTTATTTTGTTTTAGTTAAAGTGTTAATAAAATGTGCCTTTTAATTTGATGTTTCCCAAATATTTTAAACAGATTTCTGTTGATATTCACTTATGCCTGTGCCCCCAATGCAGTGCAGAACACTGATTAAGGACAGTCTTTAGGATCAGGGAGACTCAGGTTCTGGCTCTGCCCCGGGGTGTCACTCTGGCCCCAGTAACCCTCATAACTTCACTCCACTCCACGCGTTAGTGTCCACCTCAGATGAGTGTGGTTCGGCTGAATAAAATGAAGGATGCCAAGAACCTAATGCACTGACTGTCACAGAATTAAGAGCTCAAGAAATGTTACCTATACTTTGTCTCTTGTCCAAATTTTGATAACCATCATTATCCCCAAAGAGCTTCATAGGTAATGTTCTCAAACTACAGTGTGCATAAGAATCACCCTGTGAACTTGTCAGTGCAGATTCCCTTGAGCCTACTCCCAGCCACTCTGGGATTATTTAATCTGGAAAAGGAAGGAATCTGCAATTCCAAGCTCAAGTGTGATGTGGACACAGGCAGTCCTTGGAATGGAAACAGTGCTCCTAGATAGTGAGTGATACTGGGGGTTAAGAGATGAGCAAAAACCTACATAATCACAGTGTTAATTAAATACAAATGGCCAGGAGCTAAGTACTGCTTTTCCATCCACAGCAGTCCATTTTTGTTTTGTTTTGTTTTACTTAAACTTATATCAGGCTCCACAAGTTACCTAGTGTTATATACATTGTGAAGATTATTTCCCAGTTTATAAAGGTTAGGACTTCCAATTACAAACCAATTAAACATTCATGGAACTCAAAACGGTCAGTACTCAGGTCCCCATGAAACTTCAGTTTTCTCTCTTGGAATTCAGCCACACAACCTTCTTAGTGTCCCCAGAGAATTAAAGGCTACCCATTCTATTTATTGGTATATTTGCAAAAAACAAAACAAAACAAAACCCAGAAAAATAATGTCTATTCCCACCCTTCAATACAAACTGAAACAAGCTAAAAATGTGACTAAAAACAAATATACTAAATTTGAAACTAAATATATTCTACATTAAGAAACCCGGATATGCAATAAATGTGAAGCAAACTGTATGTAACAGCTGTACCTTTGGGTAAGTTTTTTCCAGGTAAGCGTCCATTCCAAAACCAGCAACACAAACAGAGTTGACAGTGGCAAGAGTTGGTGAATGGAAATGCACAGGTTCGAAATTACCTTGCTCCAGTCTAAAGCACAGGGAACGCCTTGCTGCTTCCATCTCTGGAGTCGGGTTATCTAGGACGTGTCTACACCACTGCAAAGGGCTCAGGGATTTCTCTGATGATGTGAATGTCTTTGAAGAGCCAACGTATAACCTTAAAAAGAGAAATCTACATTATATGTATTATATAGGTATACAGAGATGACCGCTCTTCTAGGGAAAACAACATGTACTTAACAAGTTTCTAGTGAAACAAAGCTCACATTTCATTACTTCGAATACCAAACTTATTTTTTAACAGGCAAATACCCCCAAATAAAATAGGATGCTTTCTGTAGGCTGGTGGGAAGGAGGACTTCAAAAAGCTATGGACCAACATCTCAGTCAGAAAGGAGGCTTTTGTTATTGAACTGACCTTCAACAGGCACCGTGATGATCTGACTAGCTCATTTGCATTTGCAGAAATGAACACTTTCATCTCTTTGGTGACAGAATCTTACATGAACTGAGCTAATGTATGTAAACACGACATGGCAAACAAGGCAAATCTTATGTGCTTTTTAAAAATCTAAGCCTAAAACTAAGTGTAAGTCTGTTGATCCTCTCAACCCTTAAATACTCAGTTATTCCCCGTCTCAAATCTGTACTAAATCTGGTATGTGCTTCTTTCTCACGAAAGCCAAACAACTTTCAAAGATATGTTTTAGGAAAAATTTGGTTTCAGCATCTACACCACTAAACAGTAATGGGCAGAACTCATAACCACCATGAGGCCCTGTAAGTTAAAGATTTTCTCTCTGCTATATGGTGCTTAGGTAAATTAGAGAGTATTTTCACTCATAGTCACAGGGTTATACTAAAGAAGTTCATCATCTTAGCTGACTAAAAAAAAGACGAAGAAGATAATCACTGGTTCTAGTAATTAACATTTATAAAGCTGTATTCTAATTACAAATATCGTGAAAGTGATATTCCTTTAAACAAAGTTACCATAATTCTAATAAGCACATAGTCTTGAAATACCAGACTTCATTATTCATTCTCATACTGCTGTAGTCAGGACTCCCATCTGTCAAAATAATTTCTCGGTTATCCAAGATGGTTGGGGAATGGTACTATTCTTCAGCAAAGTCTTCTTAGAGATCAGAGGTTGACAAATATTTCCTATAAAGGGGCAGCTAGTAAATATTCAGGCTCTGTGGGCCACACAGTCTCTGTCACGACCACTCACCTCCACTGTGGCAGCTCCAAACCATCACAGACCACATGTAACATGAGTGAGCTGGGCTGTGCTCCTACAAACTACAGACACTGGAACTTGAATTTCCCATAATTTTCAATGTCATGAAATAGTATTCTTTTGGGTTTTTTACCCAGCCATTTAATAATGTGAAAATCTAGCTGACTAGCCATACAAGCCACGCAGAAGGGCTGATTTGCCCCAGGACACTGTTGGCTAACTCCTGTTACAGATGCAGATTCTAAAATATCTTTTAATCGATTTAGTAGTAATCCTAATATATCATTAGAGAGTTAGAGAGTGAACCATGGTCCTCCCTTCATCAAGAAATAGTGATTAGTTAAAACTTCTTATTCCTGGGCCCCACCTAGGTCTACCATGACAAGATTAATACCTACCTCTGTACATCCATCCTTTTCACCCCCTTGTGCTGAAAGACCCCTGAACTGTCCAGTACCAGGCAGCCTGCCCTAGACTCCCAAGTAAAGGCTAGTCTAAGTCAGTTGTTCTCAATCTCTGGTGCATCGTGATCCCTTAGCAAGCTTGTTAAAACACAAATTGCTAAACACTTGATCGCAGGCAGGTCTAACCTACCTGATTCAGTAGGTTTGGAATGTGGTCAAAGAATCTGAATGTCTAGTAAGTTCCCAGGTGATGCTGATATTACTGTCTGGAGTGCTCACCTAGAGATGGATGCACTGGGCTAAGCCAATCTGAGTAATTCCATTATTCGTGTTTGCCTGATCACTGGTTTAGGCACAAGCTCTGTATACAATCTAGCCAATAAAAACTAAGGGGAGAGCTCCTGATGGGCACATTTCTCCTCATTCTTAAAGTGATCAGAAAAGACCCAATTATATGCTGCCTACAACATATGCACTGTAAATATAACCACACAGGTGAAAAGTTAAAGGATATAAATGTAAAAAATTACCAACAACAAAAAGCCCAGGTCCAGAAGTTTTACTCCTGAATTCTACCAAATGTTATAAGAAAAGGAATTGAAGACCACTATCCCTCATTAACATAGAAGCAAAACCTGAATATTTTAGCAAATTGAGTCCAACCATATATAAAAGGGATACTTCATCAGTTCCAAGTGGAGTTTACCCCAGGAATGAAAGTTGGCATAACATTCAAGTATCAGTGTAACTTACCATAGAAAAGGCACGTGATAATCTCAACAAAGAAAAAAGCATAGGACATCTATCCATTAAACACTCTCAGCAGACTGAGAAGGAAACACCCTCTATCTGATTAAAGGCATTTACAAAAACAGTGGCTTAAACAGCTAAAGACTAAACACTTTTCCTCTAACATCAGGAACAATATAAGGACTAGAGGTTCTAGCTAGTGCAATCATGCAATAAATAAAAACATTTAGACTGGAAGTACTCAATCTATCTTTATTCACAGATGATATGATTGATCATCTATGTACAACATCTGAGGAACCTACAAAAAAATACCAAAACTAGTAAGGGAGTTTAGTAACAAGATTGTAGGATACCAGATCAACATGCAAAAGTTAAATGCATTTCTATACAAGCAACAATCACCATTTTTGAAATTTCATTTCCCATTTACAATAGTATAATAAACCATAAGATGCCTAAGAATATATCTGACAAAGGAGGTCAAGCCCTGTACACTGAAAACTACATAACATTTGAAAGAAATTAAAGATATAAATAGAAATATAGACCATGTTCATGGATCAGAAGGCAGAATATTGTTAAGATATAAATTATCCCTAACTTTACTTAACAAAATCTCAAGATTTCAGTAACCTTCTTGAAGAAATGTAAAAGCTGATTCTGAAATTCATACGGAAATGCAAAGATCCTGGAATAACCAAAACCTTTAAAAAACAATAAAGTTGGAGAGCTACCACTGACTGAGACACATTACAAAGCTACAACAGTGAAGACAGTTTAGTATGACATAAAGATATACAGATCAATGGGGAAACAAGGTGGTCCAGAACTATACACATATGCAAAACTGATTCTTGACAAAGTATAAAGACAATTCAATGAAGAAAAGATGGTCTTTTGAACAAATTGTACTAAAAGAAATGGGTATCTATATGCAAAAAGTAAATTTTTAAATTCTTTTTAGAGACAGAACATGGCAGCAGAGAGAGAAGAGCAGAGGAAGGGAGGGAGGGAGAGAAAGAACCTTAAGCACGCTCCATGCTCAGGGCACAGTCCAATGCGAGCCTGAGCCCACAACCGTGGGATCATAACCTGAGCCAAAATCAAGAGCTGGACACTCAACTGACTGAGCCACCCAGGCCCCCTGCAAAAACACTCTCATCCATCCTTCACGTAATATCCAAAGTTAACTCAAACCACGTTCACAAAAATGTAAAGCCCGGAACTATACAATTTTTAGAGGGAAACCATTGCCAAAATCTTGGTATCCCTGAGTTGGTAAATATTTCTTAGATACAATTTCTTACATGGAAAGTATGAATCCTAAAAGAAAAAAATTTTTATCGATTAGGCTTCACTAAAATGAAAATTAAACATTTGCTCTCTGAAAGAGAAAGAGAATAAAAGATAACCCATAAATTGGGTAAAAATATTTGCATATCACATATCTGATTAAAAAACTTGTATGTAGAATATACATAAAAACTCTGCAAACTTAATAATGAGCAACTCAATTTTTAAAAATGGACAAAAGAGTTGAACATTTTACCAAACAAAATCTATGAATGGCAAACAGCATATAGGAAATGTGCTCGTCATCTGTCATTAGTGTCATTAGGGAAACGCAAAGCAGAATCACTATGAGGTACGACTACCAATCTATTCGAATGGCTACAATTAAAAAGACTGGCCTTAGCAAGTATTGGTGATAACAAGGTACAACTGCACCCTCGCACAGTGCTGGTGGAAATGTGAAACAGCACAAGCACTACGGAAAAGACTTTGGCAGCTTCCTTAAAAGTTAACAGACACCTACTCTGTTCCAGCCTCTCAACAACCATTAAGCATTTAGTCAAAAGATATGAATGCACATGTCCACACAAAGACTTATTTGGAATAGCCAAAACTTGAAAACAGCCCAAATATTCATTTAAAAATGAATGGATAAACAAACCATTGTTACATCCATACAATCTAACAGTTCTCACAATAAAAAGGAATGAACTATTGATTCATATAACAACACAGATGAATTTCAAAATAATTATCTTGATTGTAAAAAGCCAGACCAAAAACAAATTAAAAAAAAAAAGTACATACTATATAATTTCATATATCGAAAATGCAACTAATCTAAACTGACCAAAAGCACACCAGCGGACGCCTTCACAGGAGGTAGGCAGGAGCCGGAAAGAGGGAATACAAAGGGCCACAAAGAAATTTGGAGCATTAAGATATGTCCACTCTTCTTGATTGTAGTGATGGCTTTATTGGTGTATACATAGGTCAAAATCTATCAAATAATGTATTTTAATATATGCAGCTTATACTTCACTTATATCTCAAAAAGCTACAAAAAATTCACAAAACAGGAACCTACTGTTTTCTGTTCCTCAATGTCCTTGAGACTTGAATAGCCATCTCAAGGTGAATCAGATAAATTCAGGTGAAACAAGCAGGTGCCTCAGCCCTGACATAAATGAGCCATTAAATTAGTCTACTGTGGAAATTATCTTTAGACTTCTTAAAGTTAGTAAGTTATCCTCACTGCTTAATACACACACAAATTCAGGTCACTGACTGTCGGCTTGTTCTCAGATGCTCTCAGCTGCTACATGAAGCTACCGCCTGAAGCGCTGTTCTGCCCATGACCTCTAGCATCATAAGAGTTGCTCATATCTTCTATTAGAAAGCTTCCACCAACTAGGTTGCCTTGGTTGCATATTTGGGGTAGTGTTTTGTAGACTTTTTTGCTTATAAGGGAACTCTTGAAGATTTCCTTAATCCCTTAGGCCTATGTAATATAGTTCTTTCATTTGACCACACAGTCTTGTACCATATTCTAAAGCAGTGCTCACTCCCGACAGGCTCAGTTCCACCCTCTTTGCCGTCACAAGTTAAGACCAGAGGCATACTACCAAGACAGGCTGACCCAGAAATTCTGACTTCAGGCACATCAAATTTAGCTGAAGGAAGGATGAAATACTTTACTGAGCCAGAGATGTGAAGTGAAAGTCTACACGCTGACTGGTTAAAACCCTAGCCCCATTTTCCCTTTACATTCCTAGAATTGACTGAATTACTTATATCTCTTCGCAGCACAGAAGCATTGTATCTGGAGAAACAGAGGAATCCAAGAGAAGACCTAGAAATACTGAAACGTGAACTCGCTACCCATCCAATCACTAATAAAGAGCTCTACCCATGCAGAACTTCAGATCAAATTCAGTAACTGTCTCCTTTGGTTTTAAACAGACAATCAATGGCACCAGATACTTAGACTATTCCTTTTAAATAGAAAGCTGAGACTAAAAGTAGAGAAAAAAAAGAACTGAGAAAACAACGCACAGAACTGATGAAAAATCCAAGACAACTATAACTGGTATCATCTGAGAGAAAAACACTGCTTTCAACAATAACAACAACAACAACAACAAAAAGATATTTAAAAAAAAGTTCCTTCATTCTTACAAAATGAAACTATTTTAGCACAAACAAAAAATTCAATAAGTGAGTTTGAAAGATTAAGTCTTCCAGATGCAAAACAGAGATTTACTTACAGTGAAATGAAAGACGACAGATTTAAAAATTAAATGATTGTACCAGGTAAGCTGCATCTGATTTTACAGGTTCTAAAAGACACACATACATACATACACACACACACGTTACTTTTTTTTTCAAAAGGCAAAAAATTTCTGAGAATTGAAGGCAGGTCATGGGCTCTAAAGTGAAAATACCTACAAAGTCCAGTACAACAAATAGAGAGGCCCATACCAAGGTACAACATGACATTTTAGAAAACTAGGGATAAAGAAAGCTAAAGAAGTCAAGAAGGATTAGGTATTCAAATTACAGTACACTTCAATATCTAAAACACAATAAAAATTAGAACAAAATGGAATAATGCCTTCAAACACAAGGAAAAGTAACTGATTTGAACTTTTATACCCAGACCAACTACAAATCTTTAGGAGGACAAAGACATTTTTTTTTAAATTTATTTTGAGAGAGACAGAGATAGTGAGAGTTGGGGAGGAGCAGAGCAGGGGAGAGAGAGAGAATCCCAAGCAGGCTCCACACTGCCAGCACAGAGCCCAGTGTGGGGCTTGAACCCACAAACTATGATATCATGACCTGAGCCAAATTCAAAAGCCAGACACCCTGACTGAGCCACCCAGGCACCCTGATAAAGACATTTTTTAATATACAAGATTAAATACACAAGATTTCACAGTGTACTTCTCATAAATGTGCCCTTTCTCATAGAACTATCGGAAGCTGTGCCCCACCTACTAGAATAAATATGAAGACAAAGAATTTTAAAAATGGGAGATCCTACAAAGGGAAGAAACCTAAGGAATTCCCATGGAAACAGCACTGCGCCTGCAGCCTAAGAAGCAAACAGTAAAGACTAGAGCAACGGACTTAAAAGTTCTAGAAGGAATGGCATAAGTTTTTAAAAACAGATATGAGACTTTCAAATAGAGGTGTCTGGGTGGCTTGGTAGATTGAGTATCCCACTCTCGATTTCAGCTCAAATCATGATCCCAGGATCGTGGGATCAAGTCAACTGAGTGTGGAGCCTGCTTAAAATTCTTTCTCCCTCTGCTCCACTCCTCCACTCCCCCACTGGCACACACACTTTCTCAAAAAGAAAAAAAAAAAAAAAAAAGAAGACTGTCAAATATATATGACCTAATCAAGGAATATATGGCTTCAGTAGAGTATTTGAAAAAATAATTAGTAATAGGGATTAAAGAAATTGAAGGGAAAAAAAGAGAGGCATTACTAACTCTCGGAGGAACAAAGGGATTACAGGAAAATAAATGTAATATACAATTCACAGGGCTCAGCTAAGAAGAGTATAATCATAATACAGGAATTACATAGGATTTAATCAAAGATTATGAAAATCATTGAGTAGGGAAAGAAGATATGATGGTTTAGAGGTGAAAAGAGGGCTTAGTCTTCATCTTCCAAAACATCTACTGATGTCTTAGATGGTATGGAGGACTGTTTGGAAATAGTGAAAGAAACAGCCAGACATGTACCAAGTGATCCGTCTGTGGCAGGCTCCAAGGTGGGAATGATAGAGGGCTGCTGCTTTCTCCAAAGAGCCCTGCTACATTCGTTGCATTACCTTGATGAAACTCTAGAAGCACTGTGCAAACAGAGGAGAAGAAGACAAGTGATCATTTTCAGGGGCACCTGCGTGGCTCAGTCGGTTAAGCGTCTGACTCTTGATTTGGGCTCAGGTCATGATCTCACTGTTCATGAGCTCAAGCTCTGCACTGGGCTCTGCACTAACAGTGACAAGCCTGCTTGGGCTTCTCTCTCTCTCTCTCTCTCTCTCTCTCCCTCCCTCCCTCCCTCCCTCTCTCTTTCTCTGTGCCCCTCCACCACTCACACTGTCTCCCCCCCCCAAACTTAAATAAAAAAAACAAAAACAAAAAACAAGGGATCATTTTCAGTCTGCAAACAAGCTACCCAGGATAGCTTTGAGCCTACTATTTCTATGGCTAGGCGTAGAGCTGGATATAAATAAAGAAAAAAGGCAGATGGAGATCACGTAACTACAAACTCCTTAAGTACAACATAACTCCAAAATTAGATAAGGAAGGTAAAACTCATATTTCTCCTAAATGGTTCCAATCTTCCAAAAAGTCTTAACAATCACCTTATTTGCTGTCATCACAGTCTCCTAATTTGCCATCAGTAATGCAACATATTTCCTACTGACTTCCAAACTGCTCTTTCAAATTCTTTAGCTTCATAGATGAAACTATATTAGAATTTGACAAGAATATAAGAAAAACCTTCACCTAAAACTTGAAAATTCTTCAAATTCTCAATTAGAAAAGCTAGCTTTTAAAATGTCACATTCTTAATTTTCTTTAACTCTGCTTCAATAACTTCCAAAGGCACATGACTAGAAATGGTTGGTTTCCTCACAGAAGCTCTTCTTTGCCATATTTTTCACATTCTGGATGCCCTCACTTAATACAAGTGCTAACACAGGGAGGGGCAGGAATAACCAGAATAATAATCTGAATGTTTCAAAGGAAGTATTACAACTATCCAGAAAAAAAATCTCAGGTATTCTCAAGTAGACATTTGGTTCTAAAGTCATCCTTCTGATAATACAAAAAATAATACAGCAAAATATATACATAGATTTTATAAACTTGTCACTGAGAATATGTGGCAATTTTCAGGCATGTAATTTAAGAGCTTTCAATCATCACAAGTTCTTTTAAAAAAAAAAAAGCTAAAGCATTAACAATGATAAGCACAATCAATCAATCTTTAATCGAATTAAAGTGTTTGATTCAGCAGCACCTGCTAGGGTCAAAACGGCCAGCCACTGCAAAGCAAATTTCCTTTGCTTTGTCACTAAGCTATTAAAAGGACATGAAGTCCAAATTTCAGGTATGGAATTGTCCTCAAGCAGACCCTCCCCCACAACCCGCCACAGTTGGATTTAAACTTCTGTTTCTACACCTCACTGCACTGCGTTTCAAAGACCTCAGCACATGCCTCAGTCAACTCCATTTGCTTCTAGAAAACACTCAGGTTTTCAATTAGCATGGTCAGAAAGTGAAGCACCCTCTGGTCTTTTCACTGAAAATCAATTATGGAAAAACAGTTTAGGTGGTCTAATTTAGCTGTGCCATATGCACAGTGCAAGGTGTTCAGCAGCTCTGATAGAGAATTGGCAATGATTTTAGCCAGCTGTCCAGGGTCTTGGGTGTTACACATGAAAGATGACTATCTCATCATTAAATTTTCCTTAATTTGTACATATCACCATTTCCCCCTTGTACAATTATGAACTTTTCTCCTGTGTTTTCCAATTGGGCAAGTTCAAAATCGCTGCCACATCCCTTTTGCAGAAGTCTCAATATTCTTCTAATTGCTGCTCCATCCACTAAAATAAATGCTGTATTTTATGTTGGCTGGCATATTTTTATCTTGGCATTTTCTGATTATAGACCGGTCTTCCTGATGGAGGTGTGCAAGACCTGACTTTCCCCAGTGCTGCCCTATCTTCAGAGAGCTGTGTTTTTCCACCTACTTTCCCCAAGACCGTCTTGCTTTCAGTCAGTATAAAACTGAACTTTTCTGACTGTGATCATAACACACAATTACTACTTCAAGCCAGGGCACACACATGTAAAACGGAAATAAGTTTAATCAAGACAAATTTATATGGTAAGACACGACGCATTCTGATTTTATATCCTACTGCCCTTCATTTCTTTTAAAGAAAAAATGCTGGTCAATCCACTAAGCTGACTTCATAACACACTAATGGATCATAACCAAGCTAGGGGAAAAATATCCATGGTGTAAACACTTCTGACCCGGAGGAAACAATCTGAAATGTGGTCTTAACCTTTCAGTAACTAACTGGAGGAGCCTATGGAAGTCATTCCACCTTGGAGCTTTGGTCCCTCAATCCCGAAACAGGAGAGCTGAAATGGGTCATGGAAAGGCCTAGCACACAGTTAACTTACTGCTCCCCTTACTACTTCATACCAATCTGATTTCTCCTCCTTATATCCTGGTGCCTTCAGCCTGGTGACGCTGGGACAGTGATCCTGAAACCATCCTTCTATACAGGCTGGTATATCACACAATCACCACGTTCCACGTATGCATCAAAACTTCACTCCCTGGAGCTTCGTATTTGTTCCAGACACTCACAGGTTTCCCCCCCCAACCCCCCCAGCTTCTTTACTTTCTAGCCTGTGGTCTTCTGGAGAGCTAAGGCTGTCAAATTAGTAAGGAGATCACCAAAGACTCCATATAGCAGGATGAGAAGTTTACTACAGGATTATAACAACTGGACTTAAGAATTTAAGGTTCCAGAACCACAATCTAATTTTCTGAGACACTTAATTCTAATAGCCCTGTGCTAAGATTAAAGCAAAATCAAAACCAAATTCAACTGGGATAAATATTTGAAGAAACGAGACCATTATTTTCCTTCAAAGCTTTTCATCAAAATGAAAAGCAGAACACACCATCCTTCATACAAAGTTTTGTTTTTTTTTGTAAACAGAAGATACTTATAGATTAAATAACGGTTTAGAAAAAAGACCTAGGAGATTTGACTGATCGTTCATTAACTAATGAAGTATCATCAAGCAAATGCTGATTCTACGATTCACTGTTTTCCTTCTACACGTAACTCTTGAGCTAAGGATTGTCTAGGTTGTTAATAAAAGGTGAACAGTTACAGTCCAAAGTTTTATTAGAATAAAATGGAAGTATAGGAAAGAACTTCTTAAAATAGTCAAGGATTAATCTGAGCTTGTGAATTTCTTTCCTGAAGACAAGACATCTTAGTGGGAAGTACTATTCTAAATAATCAAATATCAATTTTGTTTAACCCATTAGGATAAAATCATGATTAAAAATGCATACCCGTAACAGTCAGCTGCTCCGTAATACTGTTACTTCAACAATGATGCAATTGTTACAAGGAGACAAAGATGTCCAAGATACATTCAGTGAAAGGTAAGTAAAAAAAACTGATGTGTATATATTTGGATGGTGATTGGTACAATTATGTTTTTATCTTGAAGGAACTACAGGATGTTAACAGGGTTAAATTGTGAATCATGGCAGTGAATTGAGGGGAAGAGGGAAGAGTCCTATGACTTCATACTCAATTCAGTGTGTTTTTGTTTTTTAATAGTGAAAATATAAAATTATTTTTAGATACTTTAAAAATGTTCAGGTACATAGTATCCACCACAGTTGTTTCTTAAAGGGAAATAAAAACATGTTGCCTCCCTGCAAACATTTAGGGAATCCAAGTGCTTTTCACCACAAGGCAGGGACTTAAACAGTTTGCAGCGATGAAGAAAAGTCAGAGCTTTGCAGGAATTAACAAGTGGGTTACACGCCGATGAAAATCAGACCCTGCTGTTTGTTCCTCAACAGGCCAAAACACTGCGATACAAAAATACCTTAATCTATAAAACACTATGACAGAGAGTTTTCTGTAAATCAGGTGACCTTAAACTTTTTTAAGTACATCCCCCCTGAGAGTAAAGATCCCTCGGTTTTTCCACATGGGATTCTAGAGTCCTAGGTTGTATCTCCATAAAACAGGGTCCCACTTGTCTGTAGAAACACTTGTAATGTGTCAACTGATTTATGGACTCACCTAACTACGTGAAATTAGTACAACCTCCTATAATTTACATTTACTTCGAATAATCTGAAGTGCTAACAGTAATCCCACTAAGCAGGTCATTGTTTTTCAAAGTTATTTCAATACTATTTTGAAAAAAAAAAAAACTACAAAAGGAAAGCCTACCTATCAAAATTCTAGCAATCGTGGGACAACAGTAAGTATATCGTAATACACTTAAATATGCTAATATTTTTAACGCCTAGGATCAAAAATACAAACAGGTTCCCCTCTAGAGTAAATNCAAAATCAATGTAAAATAATCTGAAAGTGGCCTAAGGGCTCATAGTTATTACAGAACCTAAGAACAACCAGCAGGAGAGCATCTTCTAGCACCATATTCAGGCCGAAACTAAGTTTACAACACAGCCTAGGCTTCACAAAAATAAAGGTATAACTTCTAAGGAATGGCTTAACTCTCCCCAAAGCGGTAAGCGGTTTTGATTTTTACAACTTGAGCTACCAGCACAGCTGCAGACAAGTACTGAGGAGGAGGAGGAGGGAGAAGGGGAGGGGGAGGGGGAGGGGGAGGAGTTTGCTTTGCTGTAACTCCATACATTTTGATTCTGCCATTCAAATCAATTGGTTAATATACTCTGCAGTGATTCTCACTAGGAGCATAAAGGAACACTACAGTTTTCAATAGGAAACCAGGAAGGTTCTCCATTTCCCATTCCCGATGTGTGATCGTGGAACAGGAACCCAGCTGGCCAACACCAGTACGGGTCTGGCCCTAAGCAGAACGAACCAAGATAAAGGACTACAACCATTCTTCATCCGCCACAGCTCCACAGAGGTGAATGCTGTTTGTTTTCCCTGCAGGGACCAAGTTCCACCCCATCTGTGGCTTCTGCTCATCTTTCCATATCCCACTACTTCACAGGAGCCAACCCAAAGTCACTCCTGAAAGGACTCACTCCAAGAGTAAGCCGCATGGAAAGGGAACTAGACCCCCCAGAGTGAGTCACGGATGGAAAGTAGGGCTAACCAGCTTTCAAATGGAAAAATGCCACCTGCCACAAGTCTTTTGATAACCAACTTAGTTTCTTTTTTTTTTAAAGTTTTTTTTTAATGTTTTATTTATTTCTAGGAGAGAGAGAGAGACAGCGTGAGCAGGGGAGGGTCAGAGAGAGAGGGAGTCACAGACTGAAACAGGCTCCAGGCTCTGAGCTGGCAGTCAGCACAGAGCCCGCCGCGGGGCTCGAACCCACGAACCGCGAGATCATGACCTAAGCGAAAGTCGGATGCTTAACCGACTAAGCCACCCAGGCGCCCGGATAACCAACTTAGTTTCTAAGAAATAAAAAAGTTTCTCTAATCTCACTTTTCTTCAGCCAGCAGTTTGATCAAAAAAAAAAAAATAAAGACAGATCCCTGGGTTCTAAGTAACAGAGTGCTTTCAAGCTGCTCACTCCATTCCCTGAAAAGCCCTCGTTTTTGCCATCATGACTGATAGGAAAGCCAGTGTTGGCAGCACATTTCAAAACCCAAGTCAGTCTTTGAAATGAGAAGCTATCGGTGAAAACGCAGCAAAAGAGGACATGCGACGGCACAAGTCAAACTGCAAGAACGAATCTCCAAGGAGAGATCCATCACTAGCGGCTCGGGATGCCACGGGAGGGACGACACGCAAAGCCTGTCCAAGCGTTCGTCGGGGGGAAAAGACCAGGGAACAGTCGCTGACTTGAGACCAAGCCCCTACCCATCCCCCGATATTCCCAAAAATGACTGGGGGGGGTGGGGTGGGGAAGGAAGCAGGACTGGGTAACAAAAAGATGGCATGGATTTTTCAGTTAATGCGAACAAGGAGCTTGGGACCGACTAATCAGCAGAAGCAGAACACAGCGAGATGGAGGGGGCCAATTCATCCCCAGCTGGGTCAGCCTGAGATGCGACAAACAGGTTTCCGCCCTCGTGAAAAGCCTCAGCTCGTCGCGGAGCTGGGCACCTGCCAGGCCACCAGGTCCGGGGGCAATGGCGAGGTGCCCTTCTTCCTCCCAGCCCACGCCCTCCCCGACCCTCCGAGACCGGGGTCCCTGGGGAGGGAGCGGAGCTAGGCAATACCAGGTGTAGTCGTCCTCGTCCCGCCAAGCGGCAACGCTGTCCAGGTCCAGCGGCTCCACCTCGTCCAGCAGCGTGGGGGGCGGCGCGGGCGGNCGCCCCCGCCACCTAAGCCCAGGTGCCTGATTGGAGCTGGCCTGAACTTTCCCGCCGCGGGCACTTCCTCCTGCAGCTGCGGAGAGGGCAAACTGCGCGGATCTGCGAGCCAGGGGCGAGGTTCCAAAAAACCCGCTGCAGGTGCCTGCCCGGGAGGAGTGCACCTTGCGCCGGGTGGTTTGCTACAGTCCCAGAGCACTTGTGCTCAAGGAGCTTAGCCACTAGCCACTAGTTTATGAAACCTATAGAGAACCAGAGGGCGGGAAACGATAAGGGCCGAAAAGTGAAAACGTGGAACAGAGAGACTTTGAGACGATGCTATTAATCCATTAATTGGCAATACAGAAACAAAATGGTGGGAGAGAGGAGGCGAAGGAGAAAGAAGAAATCCTTCTAAGAGAGTGGCCAGCTGCTAAAGAGCCAAGTGTTTAGTTTATTCTAAGGTAGTCAAATTTAAATTATTCTGTTACCACCAGTGTTTGTCATAATAAGACAAGAGTGTTTTCCATACTATGTACGTTCTTGCATTTATCAAACAAAAGATCTTTGACCACTTAGCTGTGCCAGACACTATGCTAAGAGTTGGCCATCAGGCAGTGAACAAAACAAGCAAAAATCATTATAGGCGAAACATGAGTAAAATTGTATAGTGCTCCATCTCTTTAATAATTTACAAGCTATTAGGTCAGACGTTCGGAGTGGAAGGGGACAGAGAAAAACAAAACCTTAAAACCCTATCCCAATTATCCCTAATCTTGCCTGCAAACCTGCTCTTCTTACATCTTTTGGAAACCATTGGCTAATCTGCTTGGGGGCAGGGGAAGGAGGAGGCTTTTACACAGAGTTGAATCATCAGTTTCATTCAATTAATATTGACTTAGCATCGCAAGTGTTTAACCCTGAGAAAAGTCTGAGATTTTATCATGAGAAAAGTCCACAAAACTGGTTCTCATCCTCAGATGATGTGCTGCTATCTAGTGAAAGGTCCTTCTCAGGGACTTTACATACCAATCTTTGTGACAATGTACCACTTCCTTCTGGAGCTGCTAGCACATCCTGTCATTGGTTTTAGATATGGCTCTGTGCCTTCCTGCTCAGAAATACATGTGTCTCTTCAGGTATCAATCTGTATCTCTAGCTTCTGCATGTAGGATGGGTGTTCTGCATTTAACTTGCTTGGTGAGAGCCTCTATAAATTAGCTAAGTATGTGTGAAAACTACCCTGACCCTTCCTATCTGGACTTCCAGCTTGCCAGACCACCAACTTAACCACCTGTATCACCTTTCCAAGTTTCAGTCTGTCTTCTGGATATTCTGGCGACTACTAAAACCTGGAGAAGTGGAGTCATACTACTGAAAGTCCTAAGTAAAGAATCTATTGAAGGATTTTTCCCGCATGCTCAGTGGCAGATGCGGGTAGCACCAGTATCCTTGCAACACAAAGAAAGGGAGACAACAGATACAATGAGAACAAAGAGCTGCTGGGTTCCACATCAGCAAAAGAAATTGAGAATAGGCACATAATAGTAAAGACAACAAGAATTAGGATGTAAAGAAAAGCAGTCCTTTCACTACAAAATTTATATACCCTAGCGGAGTGAAATAAGCAGCCTGCTCCTCCCCCATTTACTCAATATGCTCTACAGAATACATCCAAACAACCAGTAGTCAAGTCTTAGAACTGTGTTCTCGAAGTGACAATTATCAAATTAAAAAAAAAATTTAGTGTTTAGAAAGAAAACACTCATTGAAATTTAGACATAGAGCAGAGATGACACATTCTGCCCTAAATTTCTGTTCTTTGTTCTTCTTCTGAAAAGACAGACTTGCCCTCTTTCTAACTGTTTGAAAAAGTGTGAAATGATTCGTGTCTAGAGAAATTTTAAATAATTTCTTTTCCTTTCTATTAAAGCACCTCTTTTTCCCTCCTCTGTGAACTTCTCATGTACACACAGCAGAGACAATCAGGATGTACACAGATTTTAACTTGGGATCCCCCAGGATGCCTGTCTCTTTAACACATAATTGAAGAGGTTGATGGTGTCAAGGTTTTAATTAAGCAGTCTTGATTTTTTATTTTGATGCAAATTTGTAAAGCTGTGTGTTTTGAAAGCAATTGCATGCATAGTGGCTCCGTTTTAAATTATTCTTATTTTAAATGAAATGTATGATTTCAGAGCTTTGTGAAACATGAAAGAGCATGTCCCATTGAGAACTTTGCATTAAGAATGTATCTGAAATATGATAAGCTGATGAGAAACACCCATATGTCACACGTTCAAAACCAGATGAGTAAATGTATATTTCTCTGGTGCCTCCCATTCCTAACACTTCAGAACTACGGTCCGTGGGTCACTCTAGTGAATTCTAAGAGAGAAAATAACTTACTTTGATTTGTATGTTCACATATATCCCTAATAGTGTCTGTGGACATCAAATTGACCTAGCCACAGAATTACAAAGGCAGCGTTGTTTTTTCTTGGGTTTGTAGATCTAATTCTCTGAGGAAATCTAGGAACAGCTTGCTATTATCCTAGTTTTACTGATGGCCTAACAAGGTTAGGCTACTTGCCCAAATCCAGGCATGAAAATGATGACAGTTCTCAGCACAGTCTCTGGTGGCCCAGCCACTCTTCTCCTTGTACCCTGGTCCCTAGAGTAAAAGTCCTCTAAGAGCAAGCCCCATGTATTTTAAATGTAGGTTTTCCATCATACCCTAATAGGAGCACTATGTTCATCACATTGATAGATCCAATTACTCCAAGAAGAGAAAATCACCTAATGTGTTAAACTAAGATCAAAGATCCCCAACAGTGTTTGCAAGTTCATTCAGACAGAACACAGTGTTTGATTTTGTTTGCCTCTTAATGAAAATGCCTGTTTTTCCTTACAGAATCGACTTGAATACTGCGGGTCCCCACTGCCCTGGTGCAGCACCTAGCACGGTGTCTAGCACATAGCAAAGACACACTGAAAAAATTTTTAAGAATAAATGAATAAATAAATAAATCTCCAAGTTTTAGCTGGAATTTAGACAAATACCTAAGTAGTTATTTCCATAAGCCTCATTTATCATGTGGTAACAACATGGAAGGATTAGAAGGCTTTTGGCAACCCCATAGTAATTGATTACTTCACATCTGACCCAATTAAAAGCTAGAAAAATACTTGCTGCATCTAATGTGTGCATTTTAATGTAAGGGGATAATGCAGAGAGAAAATAAAAATACGTGGAGCCACAATTTATGTAAATAATCCCTGTGTGTGCTGCTCCACTCAAACCTCACCCAACCCTACCGCTCGAATTCATGCCAACAACCCAGGTAATTACACCCTGTAAAGTCACATAGTGTAGTAGTTATAATAGTAATAATGTTTATTTGGCAAGTTAAGTTTGTCAGAGCCCTCTTTAATAAACACTTATTACATGTCTATTACGTTCAAGTCACAATACTAGATGATTTTTAAAAGTGAGTAAGACAGTGTCTCCACCATCAAGACCTTATCTAGTTGGAGAAAGAAGCACATCGATAATTAACTATAAGACGTAGTGTGTTAAGTATCATGATAAAAATATGAGTCAACAGCATAGAGAGAGATCAAGAAGGGGCAATTAATTTGGGCTAAAAATTTTAGGAAGACTTATGCAGCAAGTGAGCATTATTCCACGTCTCTTTATCAAGCAGTGTGGCACTGGGGCAAGTATTGTGATATTCGTTTATCAGACACGATATAGGATGTATCAAACAGTAGAAATAGGATGCAGCATCCAGCTCTAATTTCTAGTCAATATTGTTTTCTCTGTAGCCACTATGTTTTATGTTTCTAAATAGTTCACATATCTATCCTTCCCATTAAAATGAAACTTTTTACAATTTATCTTAACAGTAGCAATTGGTGCTTCCTAAATGCCAGTAGCTGTTCTAAATCCTTTACTCACATGGACTCATTTAATCACCAAACAACCCTTTGGGGTGGCTTCTATTATTCTTCCTGTTTTATGAAGAAGGACACTGAAACACAGAGAGGTCAAACACTCTTACCCAGCCAGTAAGCAGCAGAACCAGGATTTGAAACTAAGCAATCCGGGTTCAGGGTCCAGGCTTATGAAATGCAGTATTTCTCTCCCAGTCTTAGGCAGCCCCTACCAGAATACCCTGCTCTGGTCTCAGTGGCTAATCAATAAAACTATTGACTAATGCAAAATCAATAGCCAGGAAATGTCTTGAATAAAGTCTGACTCGTTAATAAGCAAATATTACTGGAACTTGACAAGTTACCAAGCACAGATTAGAAAACATTAAGTTTCCAAGATCAACAAAGTTGCCAGGGCCGGTACGTTTCTTTCAGTACAATCACTATTCATTCAATGCTTATTTCTGCACAGATGACAAAATGACATTCACCGTCACTGCTTTGTCTTGCGTTTCTAGACATTTAGATACTTCAAATGTCAGTACCACTCTTAAGAATACTCTAAAGAAACAATGTCACAGCCTACGCTGGACCTGAACAGATCCCATAATGATTTGGGAGATATTTTAAAGTTAAAAAAAAAAAGTTTGAAACTTTTTTCAAAAATTGAAACTTTTTTTTACCCAAAACAAAATTTGCCCTTCTTGAAAATGAGTGTGTAAAATTACTTAAACCTTGAAGGATAATGTCGCATTTAAAATCATCTTTAATTTTTTTTCAAAATTTGTTAACTTTATCAGAGAAAAATGAATCTCATATGACTTGGGTCTCGGTGGCAAAAATTACTCTTTGTGCTACCATCACACTGGGAATCCACTCTGGAGCTTTTGAAATTATTTCAATTTAGAACAATCTATCTTCTTGCTTTCCTCAAATGTTTCTCTCATCATAAAAGTCAATGTGGTGAGTTTTCTTTCTTTAATTCAAGAGTTATTTCTCTCTGATAATTTCCATAGTGCTTGCAAAACTCCCTTGCAAAAAATTGCAACCACACTGGAGCGTTACAAACCAAAGTCAGAAATTGTTTAAAAGTCAGTGTGACACCGTAGGGCAACAAGCCCTCCCATGACAGTGGATTCTTCGTTGTCCTTCGAGGGACTAGCACAGCTACAAAGACGTGACTATCCGAATCTAAGGAAATGGCAGTTGGAGGCAGCATACAGAAAAGAGTGCAGTGTTCTCTTGGGCAAATCATCACATTGTAGAAGTTATAAGCCAGTGTCAAAATAGTTGCTGCAGGGGTGCCTGGGTGGCTCAGTCAGTTAAGCATCTGCTTATCAGTTTTACCTCAGGTCATGAGCTCACGGTTTGTGAGTTCTAGCCCCGCATCTGGCTCTGAGCTGATGGTGCAGAGCCTATTTGGGATTCTCTCTTCCCCCTCTCTCTCTGCCCCTACCCCCACTTGCTCTCTCTCTCTCAAAATAATTAATTTTAAAAATGTTTTTAAGTTGCTGCAAGTTTACTCAAAACAAATCGTTAGTGAGTATCTAATTATGGTCTGTACACAGTGAATTTTCAGAAAAGAATAATAATTATGCCAGAAAGGGGTGATCTGTGTTTCAACTATAAAATCTCATCCTAGATCCTTCACAGAGACAATGGTAATAATCATGTTACTGAAGGATTGTGCCAGTATGATTATAGATATGTTCTTATTTTTCAGCTTTAGAAATATTGTTTGTTTTTTATTTGCTTTCAGAAAGGAAGATATGACAATTAGCAGGAATACTTTATTAAAGATATGATTGCCTTCACCAACACAGAACACAAAGATGAATGCACTCTGGCAACTGGAGAATAGTCAAATGGGTAGGCTAAGGAGGAATTAACCACCAGACAGTTTTGCAGATTTATAACCAGCTTAAAGCCTTTGTGTTCAGATTCTTTGGGCAGGGGGCCTTTACTCAGTGGTACTTTAAGCACTTTCTATTAGTCTGTGGACAACAGTATCTGAAAGTTCTGAGGTGCCACTCAAAAACTGGAGACAGAGAAAACAACAAACAATGAAACATAATTTTAAAAGATCAGGCTGATTAGGTGATTAGGCCAACAGATTGCAAATGCCGCTCCAAAGAAGAAAATCTAAAATAATTCAGCTGTAGAAGACAGAAATCCAGAGAGTAACTGGAAACCTAACTTGGAAATGAGATGGTAGCAATTTGTAACTTTGAACCTTACATGTGTGGACAGAAAGGAAGAGAGTCAGAGAGTGTCCTCCTCACTCAGGTGTCTGGGTTAAGGGAGACCTCATCTCCATGCTATCTAACCGCCAGCAGAAGAACAAAGCGTCTGGCCAACTAACTGTACACTAGTTAAGTTCATAAAGCTCTTGCCTAAATGTGGCAAAAATTCCTTCTACTTGTGTTTCATTGGCCTCAGCAAGTCATACGGATACACAGCCTCAGAGCAATCGGGGGTTGCAGTCATAACATATGACCGGAAGAACTGGAAATATTTAGCGGACAACACTGAACTATAATCCACTCTTTTTAAAAAAAATTTTAATGTTTTTATTTATTTCTGAGAGAGAGCGAGAGAGATAGCATGAGCAGGGGACGGTCAGAGAGAGAGGGAGACACAGAATTCAAAGCAGGCTCCAGGCTCTGGGCTGTCAGCACAGAGCCCGACGTGGACCTCGAACCCACAAATCCTGAGATCAAGACCTGAGCCGAAGTCAGACGCACAACCGACTGAGCCACCCAGGCGCCCCAACCCAATCTTATGTAAATGCTTCCTACTAACAATAGCACTGCTAGGAATTTACCCAAGGGACNAATAAATAAATAAACTTAAGGCTAAGTTTACCTTAAATCGTTTGACCGATTCCCATAAATTTTGGTATCTCCTGTTTTTGTGGCTGTTGGGCTGGAAATTCATTGTCATGTGTTTTGGGTTCATTTGTAATTTTATATTACAATTTTTATTTGTGTATATAAACCTTTTTCATCATCTTTTACTATTGATGCCTAATTTAATGGCATTGTGACTAGAGGTCGTGGTCTATATAAATCTGACTCATTGAAATATTTTTCTTGAGGTATAATTGATATACATTAGATTAGTTTCAGGCATAAAACACAATGTTTTGATATTTGTATATATTGCAAAATGATCCCTGCAGGAAGCCTAGTTAACACTTATTACCATATACATTTACAAAAATGTTTTTCCTTGTGAGGAGGACTTGTAAGATTTATTCTCCTAGGAACTTCCAAATATATGATATAGTATTATGAGCCATGTACCTCATGCTGTACATTACATCCCCATGGCTTACTTATTTTATAAGTAGAAGTTTTTACTTTTTAAACCCCTTCACCAATTTTGCCTACCCACAAACCCCACTCTGGAAACCACCAATCTGTTCTCTGTATCTATGAGTTCATTTTTTCATTCTGTTTTATTTTTAGAATACACTATAAGTGAGATACTATGGTATTTGTTTTACTCTGACTTATTTCACTCTGATTCATTGAAATTTGATGAGATTTCCCTTGTGCCCTGGTACGCTGTCAATATTTGGAAATGCTCTATGTGTGCTTGAATAGTATGTATACATTCAGTTTGCTAGATGCATGATACATACAAACATATATATGTATATAAATATAAATACATAACATTTAAACATATATTTATAAACATATAATTTATATATATTTATTTGAAATCAAGTTGCTTATGTTGTTCAAATGTTCTGTAGTCTTACTAACTTATCAGTTCCTGATAGAAAAGTGTTTAAATGTCTTATTCTGATAATGTATATATAAATATATACATTTGCTGTGTTATATTTTTTATGCATTTATGACCATGATTCCTATCTTTGTACATAATCCCATTTATTATTATATAATGTTTCCTTCATCTTTTATAATGTTTTAATTACCCTAAAACATAATTTAGTTAACATTAATAATACTAATATTAGGGGCGCCTAGGTGGTTTAGTCAGTTGAGCATCCAACTGTTGATTTCAACTTAGGTCATGATCCCAGGTTTGTGGGATCAAGCCCTGTGTCAGACTCCACACTGATCATGGAGCCCACTTGAGATTCTCACTCTCTCCCCCGGCTCCTCCCCCCCACACACGCATTCTCTCTCTCTCTAAAAATTAAAATAAAAAAATTGTAATATTCATATTGTTATAACAGCTTTCTTTCCTTTAGGATTTTTAATCTTCTCACCTTACTATGTTGCTTTGTTTTAAAAGTGATTTGCATAAGGTACACATAAAAAATACTGTTTTATCATCCAATCTGATAGCCTCTGTTATTTATTAAATGAATTAATTTATTGTGCTTATTGGTATTTCTGGACTTATTGCTATCAAAATATTTTGTGGGTTTAGTTTACCATAATTTTATCTTTTTCTTTTTCTAATTTTTCTTGAATTTATACATTTTTATGGTTCATTTTTTTTCCTCTACTGATTTAGAAATTATGGATTTTGGCAGTTAAAAAATGGGCAGAAGACATGAACAGATATTTCTCCAAAGAAAACAACCAGATAGCCAACACACACATGAAAAGTTGCTCAACATCACTCAACATCAGGGAAATGCAAATCAGGCGACAAAAGAGAGAACAAACTTAGGGTTCATGGGGGGCAGGGAGGAGGAGAAATGGGTGATGAGCGCTGAGGAGGGCACTTGTTTGAATGAGCACTGGGTGTTGTATGTAAGTGATGACTCATGGGAATCTATTCCTGAAGCCAAGAGCACACTGTATACACTGTATATTAGCTAACTTGACAATAAATTATATTTAAAAAAAAAAAACCACAATGAGATATCACCTCATGCCTGTCCAAATGGCTAAAATCAAAAATATAAGAAACAACAAGTGTGAGCAAGGTTATGGAAAAAAGAAGCCCTTCAACACTGTTGCAAACTGGTGCAGCCACTCTGGAAAACAGTATGGAAGGTTCCTCCAAAAATTAAAAATAGAACTACCCTATGATCCAGTAATGACACTACTGGATATTTATCCAAACAATATAAAAACACTAATTTAGAAGGATATATGCACCCCCTATAGTTATTGCAGTATTATTTACAATCGTCAAACTATGGAAGCAGCCCAAGTGTCCAACAATAGATGAATGTGTAAAAAAGAAGTGGTACGTGTAGATAAACATATATACACATACATATATGTTTATAATGGAATACTACTCAGCCATAAAAGGAATAAAATCTTACTATAGCCAACAACATAAACGGAGCTACAGAGTATAATGTTAAGCAAGATAATTGAGTCAGAGAAAGACAAATGTCATATGATTTCACTGATGTATGGAATTTAAGAAATAAAACTGGTGAATTTGGGGGAGAAAAAGAGTGAGAGACAAACCAAGAAGCAGACTCCTAACTCTAGAAAACAAATGGTTTTCTGATGGTCAATCTACTGATGGTTACTAGAGGGAGGGAGGTTGGGGGAGCATGGCTGAAACAGGTGAAAGGAATTAAAAACACACTTGTCATGATGAGCACCGAGTAATGTATAGAATTGTTGAATCACTATTTGTACATCTGAAACTGATATAACACCGGATGTTAACTCTACTGGAATTAAAATTTTTAAAATTTAATAACATTAAAAAAATTATGGATCTTATTTCTGTTTGCAATTACCCTTCCATTTTTAAGATTCTGTTCAACTACAAATTTTTTTAATCAAAACTTATTTAATTCTTTGCCGGAAGAGGACAAGGACTTTAGACTCTGCTTGGCACTGTTTCCTCAGAAACCTTGTTATTGTTCTTCAGAGTTTTAGTTTTATCTTTTTTTGCACACACTCATGCATACACAATAGTTATTTAATGGTAAATAGCTAAATTACTAACTTCTCAAAAAAAAATCAATGTATACCCTCAATATTTTTTTCTTTCATCTTTCTCTTACCTCTGAGTTTGGATTTAGCTAGACATAAAATCCTGAGTAGATAGATACTTTCCCTAAGAATTTCAAAGATATAATTTTATGTCTTCTGTCATCTACTGGTAACAAGAAGTCCATGTGTAGGTACACCGTCTCTTCTTCAGGGTACGTTTTAAGAATATATGTGTGCTTTGTCGTTTTAATATGTCTAGTTGTGCATTTACTTTTATTCATTTGGAATATACTTTTAGTCTGACATCCCATGTTTTATATCAACTCTGAAAATTCTCCGTTTTTATCTGTCTGCTGTTGCTTCTGCCCCTATTCCACCATGACATTGGGAGTGGTTTAGACTCAGATATGTTGGCGACACTTGGTTGTGAAGGTGGAGTCTGTCCTGGTGCCTGCCTGGGCACTCAGACTCTTCCCAGATGGAACTATGGGTAGCAAATGGCAGCACTTTTCGCTGCCATCTCTTCCCAGGATGGAGACAAAGGAAGGAGGGAGGAGAGTGACTTGTCACTCCACCCCACTTCTCCATGGTCCTGGGAACTTGTCCCCTCCCTGTCTTGGCCACACCTGGTACTGAGGGTGGCAGGCCTATCGTTTCTCCCCCACATTACACTTCAGTTCCTGTTCCATAAAGGGGAATTTTTTCCTCCCACTTTTATTTGTTTGGATGTGAAGTCTGTGGGTAGATCAATGTATGAACTTTGAATGTCATTTTGATCTGTAGTCTACACTCTTTGGGGCACCGGAGTGGCTCGGTCAGTTAAGTGTCTGACTCTTGATTTCGGCTCAGGTGATGATCTCATGGTTTGTGGGACTGAGCCCCATGTTGTGCTCTGCACTGGCAGCGTGGAACCTGCATGGGATCCTCTCTCTCCCTCTCCCTACTCTTCCTCTGGGCTCTCTCTCTCTCTATGTCTCAAAATAAATAAATAAACATCTGGGGCACCTGGGTGGCTCCATCGGTTAAGCGTCCAGCTGTAGTTCAGGTTATGATCTCACTGTTTGTGAGCTCGAGCCCCACGTTGGGCTCTGTGCTGACAGCTCAGAACCAGGAGCCTGCTTTGGATTCTGTGTCTCCCTCCTTCTCCACACCTCCCCTGCTCACACTCTGCCTCTTTCGAAACAAACAAGTATTTAAAAAAGAAGTCTACACTGTTTTATTGTCTGATTAAAATAAAACTAACAAGTACATCATATCCCCACTCCACAGTAGATGTCTGAATATGCGCTCACTCTCTCTGCAGGTTACGGCCCCACTTAGCCTGTAGTGCACCATGGACTATACATCATTTAATCAGAATGTCACCCCTGATCAAAGAACAAGAGGAAGCTACAGTGATTTTACATCTCTCTCTATTATAAAACTAAAAGGTAAATTGCATAAAACATTTTCTCACAAGAAGAAAGGTACAAAATGTTCACATGCATTTAGGTTTAGTGCTAAGATGTCTTGGGTCATCTGGAAGAGTCAACTGGACAGTGGCGGTGGCTTCCTCTCTACTACTGCCTTCTAGAAATTTTGAACCTTATGCTCCCATCTTTTGGTCATGAGTGAGGGAAAGCTGATAAAAATCAAGCACTGGCTCACCAAAGAAACCACAAACACCCACTNCGAAACAAACAAATATTTAAAAAAGAAGTCTACACTGTTTTATTGTCTGATTAAAATAAAACTAACAAGTACATCATATCCCCACTCCACAGTAGATGTCTGAATATGCGCTCACTCTCTCTGCAGGTTACGGCCCCACTTAGCCTGTAGTGCACCGTGGACTATACATCATTTAATCAGAATGTCACAAGAGGAAGCTACAGTGATTTTACATCTCTCTCTATTATAAAACTAAAAGGTAAATTGCATAAAACATTTTCTCACAAGAAGAAAGGTACAAAATGTTCACATGCATTTAGGTTTAGTGCTAAGATGTCTTGGGTCATCTGGAAGAGTCAACTGGACAGTGGCGGTGGCTTCCTCTCTACTACTGCCTTCTAGAAATTTTGAACCTTATGCTCCCATCTTTTGGTCATGAGTGAGGGAAAGCTGATAAAAATCAAGCACTGGCTCACCAAAGAAACCACAAACACCCACTGTTTAATATGAGCCGTAATGGATTTTGAAATCTAGGATAAATGATACTTTTAAAATAAACATCTCAGAATCATACTTGTGATGTTTTTCTCCCCTTTCTTGGCAAAGAGTGGGATGAAGTTGAGAGAGGTTTACATTTGGATTTGTTTTAAATTTTCGGAAGCTGTTCTTTTAAATTTACCATCTGTTATTTCAGTGCTTCAAAGTGGCTATGGTAACTGTTCAAGGATACCAGACAGAACCATGGTGTAATCGGGTATGGCTTGACCCCCACTGTGCCTTTCTAGTGGAGGGAGACCAACTCATTGTGAGTCTTGTCACATTTCAAGAGAGTCTCTCTGCAAATATGTTAACAGTTGGTTAATGCACAGCAGAGATAAGATTTAGTTATAGACATTCTTGTGAATCATTTGAATTACCAGATGCTAATTCTGAGAACAAGAAAATGCTACCATCTTTTTGAGCTGGACTTCCATGCATACTATAGTGCTTCCACTGATCTTAAATAACACCAGGTAAATATGTTGAAGCCATTCATTGGGTCTTTGCTTCAGAAAGAATCATCCATACTGTCAGTTTTCAGATTTCATCTCTTTCCTAGAGATACTTTTTTTTAGTTGAAGGCATTAATGTAAATATATTGTTGATAGTGGTGTTGATATGGTGATTTAGAGACTGTGATGTGTGCACTATGGTATAAAGTAAAAGAGTGTAATGTTTGTGTCATTGAGAATTGGTGTTAATAGCATGGGAGAAAAGAGATCTCCACTAAGATCATGAGTTGAACTCTATAATTCTAAGCTGAATTGAATTGGAGTATCAGTTCACACTCATTTTTAGTAAAAAATATTTATCTTTAGCACTATCCACTGAAATGGCCTAGAGATAATGACCAATACAATATCAATGAGTTACCCTAGTGCCTAGATTTTGGTCTTTAAATACCATTTTCACAAAAAGAGACCAGGTGTGATGACGTAGATGGAGCTAGAGTGTATTATTCTATGGGAAATAAGTCAGTCAGAGAAAGACAAATACCATATGATTTCACTCATGTGTGGAATTTAAGAAACAAAACAGATGAACATATGGGAAGGGAATAAAAAGAGAGAGGGTAACAAACCATGAATGACTCTTAACTATACAGAACTAACTAAGGGTTGCTGGAGCAAAGGTGGGTGGGGATAGGCTAAACGGGTGATGGTAATTAAGGAGTGCACTTGTTGGGATGAGCATCGGGTGCTGTATGTAAGTGATGAAATCACTGAATTCTACTCCTGAAACCAATATTGCATTGTATATTAACTAACTAGAATTTAAATAAAAATTTGAAAAGAGAGAGAGAGAGACCAGGGTTCTTGAAAAATGGGGTTGGTTGGAGGTCTGAGGTAGGAGATGTATTAGACGATTCTGAAAATTTTCGTCAAAAGCTAGCAGGATTGTGTCAAAAGGACCCAGAAGCCAACTTCAATAAGCTCCACTGTCCAAAGATCACACAACTCAAGTATCAATAAGGACAATAACTGCCATGAAGTGAAACACTCAAATATGTTTAAATCTACAAGTTCAAAATGCTATTTAAAACATAGATCATCTTTGGAGTATACTTGGGCTTCAACTTATTTTGAAATCTGGTAAATAAAGGAGAAAGCCTTTATTCTATCTTTTCTATACAATTTATGGGTAGCCAAATTATCAATGAGAGAAAGTGTCTTTTAATAGCTGTGTTCTAGCTAATAAATGAGAAAGGAAAAATGGAACGAGAAAATTGCTTTTTTGCAAGTTCTAACAAATTGCTCCACTAACACACACAATATGAGACATTATGTTCTTCTGACGAATGTACCCAACACCACTTCTTAAGTAGTCTTCACATGCACACACCACACCACCACCACCACCACCAAACCCAAATTTGACCATATCTCAAAACATGGAAATACATGGGGCAAGAAAATTGTATAAAACACAACAAAGCAAAAATATAAACTGCAGGAAACTCTATGAGACAACTGACTACCTGCTTCTCTTTCTCTCTCTTCTCCCCAACCTCCCTCTTTTCCCCTTTCTCCTCCTTCTTCTTCTACAACAACTACAAAATTCCAAAGGGGGGAAAACAGATGGAGAGAGAATCTATTTATTAAAAGAGACAAGAGCATGTTAACCAAATGCAACATACGGAACTTTCTGAATCATGATCATACAAACACAAGTAGAGAACATTTATAGCATAATTTGGGGAATGTGAGCACTGCTTGGATATTTGACGGAATTAAGGAATTATAGCTGATTTGAGAGATATATTGGTGATATTGTGTCATGTTTTAGAAGTATAAGCATAATAAATGTAATATAGCAAGCGTGCTGTTTTAACTACCATTGAACCAGTCTCCTGAGACTGTAAGTAAGTGGGAGTAGGGTGGGAATGGAAAACTGAGGGTCATGGAGGTAGGAAGGAAGGGTTGTTGCTTCCTTTTGCCAGAAGAATAAACTAAATAAACTATAAAATGTGGTTCAAGTTTGGTTTTAGTTCATCCTGAAGCATGTACATGAGTAGTTTAACAAATGAATTGATGATGCTGTTAAAGCACATAGATAGTGGAAAATTTTTCTCTCTGGCTCATTTTTCTCCACTAAAAAAAGAGCATACTGAAATTTTGTAACAGATTCCAACATCTCCACGTATAACGGATTTACAGAATAGAAGTCAACACCTTATGAAAGAGTTAAATATTTAGACATATGCCTGCATTTTAGAATTCTGTGTTTGTTAAGAGTTGATAGAGTCCTAAGATTTTTCCCCCTCTTCTCCCTAAATTAACCATCTAATACTGAGATAGAAGGCAACCATAAGAGTGAAAAATAATAAAGAAAAAGGAATTCTTGAGGCTGAATACTTTGATACTTACATAGTTTTGATTCCTGAGGTATATATATCCTTTTCTGTATCAAAGTATCATGGAATTAATCACTTCAGTGTATACACCTATAGCATTTCTTAAATGATTTTACCTCCACTTAACAACTGTTGAAAATTTTTCCAAGCTGTGCCATCTCTGAAGCAGTGAGATGCTAGATCCAGAAACACAGGCATGCTAAGTGAAACAGTTGGTACCTGGTGGGTAAAAGTTATTATTGTATCAGAAAAAAAAAAAAACAGTGTTTTGATGTTCTCCATTTTCTTACCTATCAAAGAAAATCTGCATTGGGAAGCCCAATTTTCCACCTCTTCCCAGTGTCTAAAGGGGATGGATAATGTCATGCTGAATTTAAGACTAAATTCTGCTAATAATGTGATGAGAAAGAGGAGAGAGAAAAGGAAGAGGGCACTATTCAGAACTGGGAGTTTAAGAGGGTTTTTGTGGGGAAGAAAGGTTGGGAATGAGGGAAAGGGATTTTAATAAAAGTGGTTGTGGAGTATGTATTTGGAGCCTCTTGAATGTCCTTTGAGAGTCACTAGTAAAAGAATTCTTTTTAATTACTCTTTAAGAATTGAACTACACTTCTTAAATGTAGCACTGTTTTGGGACTGAACTCTGAGTGTGTCTGGATTTAGAAGCTTATATTATTATTTATTTGAACGTTGTTATGTAGTAAAAGATCAACCTTGCCCAAAGAGAGATTGGCCTTTTCCTGAGGCTCTGGGAGCATGGGAGGCAGGGGGAGAGATCTTTAGAATGTTCTTCCTGCTAAGTGTATCTTTGTTTACTTGGAAGTCTTGGGCCACTCCAGATATTCTCAGCTGACAGTGATAAATTTCAGTGATTTATGGTGGGGTTTTGGGCTACACAGTATTAGAGACTAAGCTCAACTATGCCAGTAGTCAACCAAGTTTACATGACTGAACCCCAATAAAAACTCTGGACACCAAGGCTGGGATGAGCGTCCCTGGTTGTCACAACTCATTGCATATTGTCACGTATCATTGCTGGAAGAAACAGGAGGAGCCTGCACAAATCCCCTGGGGCAGGACAACTAATGCTCTGTGTTTGGTGCTTCCTGAACACTGCCTATGTGCCCCGTCCCCTGGCTGATGTTAATCTGTACCTTTTCACTGTAATAAACCATAATCATGAGTATGACAGATTTTCTGAGTTCTAGGAGTCTTTCTTGTAATTATTGAACAGTGGTCCAGGAGAACTCTTGAACTTGCAGTAGGTGTCAGAAGTGAGATGGTCGTGGAAATCCACACACTTGGCAGAAATGCATGATGAAATATATCTCTTCACAAAATGTGAAGTGAAGTGCTTATGGGAAACCTGAAAGTGAAAAAGAAAACCAGAGTGAGAAGGGCATAAGTCTAGAATTGGAGACCAATAAACTGTATTCCTAGAAGAAATATTTGAATACATATTTAAAGTAGCAAAATATGGAAAATGATGTGGCTTTTAAAGGAGAAAATCCTAATCTAATTGTTTTTACAATGGTGATAAATATAGTAAATTGGGGACATATTATGGCTATAACACATATGAATTTTAGTAAAATTTTTATTTGGTTCCAGGATTTGACTCTTTAAAGCATCTCATATGAAATGGGATCCAACTAATTTAATAGTGACACATACAGAGTACAAAAGGCAGCTCATGAAAAAAGAAATTTATACTTTTTTAAATGTTATATTTATTTCTGAGAGAGAGCATGAGAGACAGTGTGAGCAGGGTAGGGTCAGAGAGAGAGGGAGATACAGAATCTGAAGCAGGCTCCAGGCTCTGAGCTGGCTGTCAGCACAGAGCCCGACGCGGGGCTCAAACCCACAAACCGTGAGATCATGACCTGAGCCGAAGTCGGACGCTTAACCGACTGAGCCACCCAGGTGCCCCAGAAGAAATCTATACAAATGGGAGCTAGACAGAACTTATTTTGCAAGTGTATGGCAAAAAATGATTTAGAATCATAAAATCCACAAGATAAGTAGGAGTTAGCAGTGTGTCACTGCAATTCGAAAAGTTAATAAAACCCCACATTTGGTGAAAGAGACTCCAGCGTGCTGGTTTCCAATCCCAGTTTTGCTGCTGACAAACTGGCTGTATCATGGAACCATTCAGAGACTCAGGCCCCCAATTCTCTTCATCTGGAAATCCCATAAGTTGAGGGCATCAGGCCAGAATCATTGTCAAATGGCCACACAAACTAAAATCCTTTGTTCATGGGGAAAAACATTATTAACAATGACTGTGGGGAATTTGGTCACCATGTCTGTATACAAAGAGGTGTTTTATAGGAGACTGTGTTAACGATCCACTGGGAAGCTATCACAGGAGATAGAATAGGAGCCCTAAGTCACAGGGTTCTGTGCTGGGACTACTACCTGCTCCCACAACCCATTTGTTCATCTTCTTTTAGTAATAGAAGTCTCACGTTATCTTAGCAGACACATGGCTAGGAATTATATGTCACCTTGCAGTTCAGTGGGGCCAATGGGGTGTGAGTGGCCAATTGGATGTGAGTGACAGGAACAGGCCAGCTTTTCATCACAGTCTTTCTTTTTCTCTTCCCTCGGGCAGGGCCACAGTTATGCAGCTGGTGAGCCAGCTTTGATTGTGAGATATTGGGCGATGGCAGTACAACAGTATGCTCTAGACAACTTCATGGACAGCCCCTATTGCTGTTTTACTTTGAGAAAGAGAAAAGCCAGTGTTATCTGAGCCACTATACTTCAGAAGTTCTTTGTTACAGCCATTTAGTTGTGCCCTAACTTGTTTAGAAACTGGTGCTAGAAACAGTATGCTGTCAAACAAAGGCCTAACACATGTGGTGTTAGCTAATTTTTTGTGCAATAGAGAATAAGGAAACACACACTGCAGGCTGGAGATCTGGTAACCCTTATTACAGCAAGGCCAAACGTTTGGCCAAGTTCTCACTCACCTTAGCTTTGGTGTTCATGATTCAAGGAGAAGAGATGGAAAAAAGCCAGAAAGAAAGAAAGAAACTAAAACTAAAGCCTACATTTTCTTCCAGATTCTTCAGTTTTAACCTAAGTTCCTTTTTTTCGCCCAGAATATCATCCATGTTCCTCATTACATTTAGTTGTCAGGTCTCTTTTCGGCTGTGACAGTTTTTCAGATTTTATTGTATTTGATGACTGACAGTTTTAAGGAGTGTCGGCTCTTTTTTTTTTTTTTTACTTTCTATAATTTATTTATTTTTTACAATTTACATCCAAGTGAGTTAGCACATGGTGCAACAATGATTTCAGTACTAGATTCCTTAAGCTCCTTACCTGTTTAGCCCATCCCCCCCCCCCACAATCCCTCCAGCAACCCTGTTTGTCCTCCATATTTAAGTCTCTTATGTTTTGCCCCCCTCCCTGTTTTTATGTTATTTTTGATTCCCTTCTCTTATGTTCATCTGCTTTGTATCTTAAAGTCCTCAGATGAGTGAAGTCATACGATATTTGTCTTTCTCTGACTAATTTCACTTAGCATAATACCCTCTAGTTCCATCCACGNGTCTTCTCCCATTCTGTTGGTTGCCTTTTGGTTTTGAGTTTTGCTGGTTGTTTCCTTTGCTATGCAGAAGCTTTTTATTTTGATGAGGTCCCAATAATTCATTTTTGCCTTTGTTTCCCTTGCCTCCAGAGATATGCTAAGTAAGAAGTTGCTGCGGCCAAGGTCAAAGAGGATTTTGTCTACTTTCTCCTTGAGGATTTTGATGGCTTCCTGCCTTATGTTTAGGTCTCTAATACATTTTGAGTATTTTTTTATGTATGGTGTAAGAAAGTGGTCCAGGTTCATTTTTCTGCATGTCGCTGTCCACNTTATTTTGATGAGGTCCCAATAATTCATTTTTGCCTTTGTTTCCCTTGCCTCCAGAGATAGGCTAAGTAAGAAGTTGCTGCGGCCAAGGTCAAAGAGGACTTTGTCTGCTTTCTCCTTGAGGATTTTGATGGCTTCCTGCCTTATGTTTAGGTCTCTAATACATTTTGAGTATTTTTTTATGTATGGTGTAAGAAAGTGGTCCAGGTTCATTTTTCTGCATGTCGCTGTCCAGTTTCCCCAGCATCACTTGCTGAAGAGACTGTTTTTATTCCATTGGGTAGTCTTTCCTGCTTTGTCAAAGATGAGTTGGTCATACGTTTGTGGGTCCATATATGGGTTCTCTGTTCTGTTCCATTGATCTGAGTGCCTGTTTTTGTGCCAGTACCATACTGTCCTGATGATTACAGCTTTGTAATACATCTTGAAGTCCGGGATTGTGATGCCTCCAGCTTTTGTTTTCTTTTCCAAGATTTCTTTGGCTCTTCAGGGTCTTTTCTGGTTCCGTACAAATATTAGGATTGTTTATTCTAGCTCTGTGAAGAATGTTGATGCTGTTTTGATAGATATTGCATTGAGTAGGTAGATTGCTTTAGGTAGTATTGACATTTTAACAATATTTATTCTTCCTATCCAGGAACGTGGAATATTTTTCCATATTTTTGTCTTCTTCAATTTCTTTCATCGCAGACTCCTTCTGTTGAATTTTATATCCCTTTAACATATCCATATTATTTTGAGGGTGTGTGTACACATGTGCATTTGAACACTTCCTTGTTTTGTAGCACTATAAGATGCTCCAGATTCATCTTAGGTACATCCCACCCCAGTCCTTGAAACAGCCATTTCTCCAAGAAGGCTTAGTCCCTTTTATTGGAGAATGACATTAGAAATCAAGATCTAGCTATCAAGTATACTCATTGCTATGGAGTTTCATGGCTTCTAGGCCCTCTCAGCTGACAAAGCAAGAAAATATGTGTTTGTAACAATCCATGTATCTGTGCATATCTAGAAAATATTTCTTTTTTAATTTTTTTTAACATTTTATTTATTTCCGAGAGAGAGAGACAGCGTGAGCAGGAGAGGGTCAGAGAGGGAGGGAGATACAGATCTGAAACAGGCTCCAGGCTCTGAGCTAGCTGTCAGCACAGAGCCTGATGCGGGGCTCGAATCCACGAACCATGAGATCATGACCTGAGCCGAAGTCAGCCGCCCAACCGACTGAGGGACCCAGGCACCCTCTAGAAATATTTCTATATGTAACCATTTGTACCTATGTTAAGCCAAATCTGTCTGAATCCATACCAATGTAGCCATTATCACACAGATCATTCTAGCTTCCTCCACTTATCCGTTACCTCCTACTCCAACTGTGGGAAATCTGACCCCACTATCTGCTTTGTGCTTAATTATTCAATCCAGAATATATTTATAGTGGTTTCAGAATTGTTAACCTGGACCCTATAGAAAACAACTTTATTAGCTAGAATATAGTGTTCATGTACAGTTACTTGTGTCATTAGTCTTACAGAGGCCACTAGTCTCCAAAGTTACTTAGGTCAGCATCAGTGACACGGTGTGATATATTTGTAATACAGTTAAATTCTTTTGGCACATTCTGCATTCTATCTTGAGATCCCCTGCCCCTGACCACCTAACTGAGATTTTAAATCTGCATATAATAAGATTTATTCTTTAAACAGTAAAGTCCTATTGGTTTTGACAAATGCATGGTGTCATTTATTCTCCATTACAATAAGAATATAGAACAGTTTGCTCTAAAACATTCACTGTGCTTCATTTATTCAACTCTACATTTTCCCAGACCCACTTTCTCTTACCCCCTAGCAATCACTGATCTGCTTACTGTTTGTATGGTTTTGTCTTTTCCAGAATGTCACAGAAGTGGAATCACACAGTATGGAGCCTTTGTCAGACTGGCTTTATTCGTTTACCAATATGCATTTAAGAAGTATCCATGTTTCTGTAGATTTGATAGTTCATTCCCTCATGAGCCTGAAAGGCCCTTGAAGCTCATGAATTTCTTTTCTCTTGGGAAAAGAGGTAAAATTAACAAATTGTGACTGCCAAGAAAGTTATACCAAGATCTGAATGTTTCTTTCCACCAGATACATTATTCATATTGCAACAAAAGAAGAGAACATGTAATGTTTATAAAATTCCTATGAGACATCTCTCTCAGATCAGAAATGATGCTGGCTGCTTCATGTTTCCATTTTGAAAACAGAAAGGGACATAGTCCTTAGTGCCTCAAATGAAGTGAGGAACTGTCATACCCAGCCCATGGTTTCCACCCCATTGAGGGCTGGTTCAGACCTCCCTCTCTCCCATAATCACCTTTGGCACAATCACTAGAACATGCCTATTGGCTCCTTTATCCAAGCAAGCAATTTCAGCTTGAGGCCCAGGATTTAGGAGCCATTTGGTATAATCCACTCCTTGCAGAGACTTGAAAGCTATCTGAATAACATTTGAATATTATTTTGCATGAGGAATAACATTTTTTGGCTAATCTCTGTTCCTGGCATCTTTGAACTTCCATCTTATTAGGCCTAAAAGGAGAAAATGGTATGACATTGGCCAATACGAAGACCTAGTTACTGTGTTTTATTTCCTTCATGGATCTTATTAGCTTCAGAAATTACTGTGTTTATTTTCTCTCTTTCAAACTGTTCCATGAGGTCAGGAACCTTAGCTGTTTTGGTCATCACTAATATCTGGAACATAGGATCTAAATGAAGATTTTTAAGTTATTGAATAATAGAATGAATGAATGAACGTTGGGAGATTATAAGCTATGCATTTTTTTATACAGCACCTAGAACAACCTAGCAATTCAATGTTATTAGGAGAAGAATGTAACTCATAAATTACAGAGGCAATAATGTTAAAACATCCTTCTCATATCATTCATAAGGCAATCATGATGTTTAGTTTCCTCTTTTCTAGGGAAAAACTGAAACCTTTACCGGACTCATGTAGCTGAACATTTCACTAATATCTCTCAGGAGCCATACTTCTCAAATGACAAACAAAGATCCAGTAAATAAGTTTCAGATGGCGCCAAACATTTGTATTGTGTTAAAGCCAGCATGCAATTCTGAAGTACAAGATGATATAACATAGATAAATATTCATACAACCAGCATAGGAACACCAAAATATATATAGCAAATATTAACAGACCTAAAGTGAGAAATAGACAGCAATTCAATAATAGCAGGGGACTTTAATACCCCACTTACATCAAAGGATAGATCATCCAGACAGAAAATCGATAAGGAAACATCAGCCTTAAATGGCATATTAGACCAGAAGGACTTAACAGATAAACACAAAACGTTTCATTCAAAAGCAAGAGAATACACATTCTTTGTAAGTGTACATGAAACATTTTCCAGTAGAGATTATATATTAGGCCACAAAACAAATCTTAATGAATTTGAGAGGATGAAATCAAATCAGCCATCTTTTCCAAGCACAATGATATGAAACTAAAAATTAATTACAGGAAGAAAACTGGAAAATTCACAAATATATAGAGATTAAACAACATGCTACTGAATAATCAATGAGTCAAAGAGAAATCAAAAGATATTTAAAAACACTTTAAGAAAAACAAAAATGAAACTATAACATACCAAAATTTGTGGGATACAGCAAAAACAGTTCCAAAAGGGAGATTCATAGTCATAAATACCTACCTCATGAAACAAGAGAAATCTCAAATAAACAACCTAACATTATACTTTAAGGAACTAGAAAAAAGAAGAACAAAGACCAAAGTTAGTAGAAGAAAATAAATAACAAAGATTAGAGCAGAAATAAGTGAAATGGGATCAAAATAATGAAATAGAAAAAATCAATAAGATTGAGAGTTGATTCTTTGAAAAGATAAACAAAATTGACAAGCCTTTCATTAGACTCACCAAGAAAAGAGGACTCAAATAAATAAAATCAGAAATGAAACAGATTGTTGCACTGATACCACAGGAATACCAAGAATCATAAGAGACCACTATGAACAATAATACCCTGACAAATTGAACAGCCTATAAGAAATGGATAAATTCCTAGATACATTCAACCTAACAAGGTTGAATCATGAGGAAATAAAAAATCTGAACAGACTGATTACTTGTAAGAAAATTAAATCTATAATCAAAAACCTTCTAACAAACAAAGGCCCAGGACCAGATGACTTCACTAGTGAATTCTACTAAACATTCAAAGCAGAATTAATACCAATCCTTCTCAAAGTCTTCCAAAGAAAAAAAAAAAAGGAGAGAATTCTTCCAAACTCATTTTTTTTGCAAAGTGCTGTTCATATTCATAGTAATACAAACTCATGACAGATGTTGCACCCCACACACGGTCTCATAAATTATTTCAAGGTGATGACATGCACATAATAAATCATGTTATAAATCACCATTTTTCAGACTGCATTTGAAATGTTAGTGTGGAGAAAAATTCATGATATTTCTTATCTTGTGAGTGATACCTCATGAATAAGGGAATGATTTAGAATACTTAATCTAAAGTATTTCTAAAACTAACACATTAATTTACTAATATGAAGCTGAATCTTGTAGCATCAATGAAAAACTTCAGAAAGTCTCTTAAATGTTTACTGATTGTGAAATTAATTGATCTCTAATTTGCCTACTGAGAGTACAGTGTGCTATGCTATGACCAAACTCACTTATAAGGCCATCATTATCCTGATACCAAATCAGACAAATATGTCACAAATTATATGCCAATATCCCTGCTGAATATAGGTGCAAAAGTCCTCAACAAAATATTAGCAAACTGAATTCAACAACAGATTAAAAGGATCATACGTGATAATACCATGAACAAGTGGGATTTATTCCAGTGATACAAGGATGGTTTGACATCCACAAATCAATGTGATATACCACCTTAACAAAATGAAAGATAAAAATTATATGATCATTTCAATAGATGCAGGTAAGCATTTGACACATTCAACATACATTTATGATAAAACTCTTTACAAAATGGGTATAGAGGGAATGTAATAAATGCCATGTATGACAAGACACAGCTAACACCATATTCAATAGTGAAAAGTTGAGAGCTTTTCTTCTAAGATCAGGAAAAAGACAAGGATGCTCACACTCACTAATTTTGTTCAACATAGTACTGGAAGTCCGAGCCAGAATAATTAGGCAAGCAAAAGAAATGACAGGCATCCAAATTGGAAAGGGGAAGAAGTAAAAGTGTCACTATTTGCAGATGACATATTATATACAGAAACCCACCAAAAAACTGTTAGGACTAAAAACAAAATAAAACCTGTTAGAACTAATAAACGCATTCAGTAAAGTTACAGGTTACAGAATCAATAGACAAAACTCTTTTGTGTTTCTATATACCAGATAACCACAATGAGATATCACCCTCACACCTGTTAGTTAGAATGACAATTATCAAAAAGAAAAGAAAAAACAAGTATTGGTGAAGCTGTGGAGGAAAGGAAACCCCTGCTGATGGGAATGTAAATTGGTGCAGCTACTATGGAAGATGCCTCAAAAAATTAAAAATAAAACAATCCTATAATCCAGCAATTCCACTTCTTGGTGGTTATCCAAAGAAAATGAAGAGGTGATTTGCAACAACATGATGGACCTTAAGGTCCATGCTAATTTAAGTATGTCAGATTGAGAATGACAAGTACAGTATGATCTCTCTTATATATGGAATCTTAACAAAAACAGCAGAAAAACAAAAACAAGCTCATAGGGTACAGAGAACAGATTGGTGGTTACTACAGTCAAGGATTAGGGGTGGGGGTAGGAGAAATGGGTGTAGAGGATCAAAGGGTAAAAAGAAAAAATAAACACATATAAAACATTCAACAACTCCTAGGCATCTAACAAAAGAGATCGTCTCATAATGGGATAAGCAGCAGGAATATATTCCCAGATTTGTTCAATGTTTGAGCTGGTGGCTACGGGTTCTAAATGTTTAAAATTTCACATTTTATTTTTATTAAAAAATTTTTTTAATTAAGTAAACTCTACTCCCAACATGCGGCTTGAACTCACAACCCCAAGATCACGAATCTCATGATCCACGACTAAGCCAGCCAGGCTCCCTTAAATTTTAAATAGTGAATAGGTCCATGAGGGAAAGGGCATGTCCAAGTTAACAGAGATATTTATGGGTGCCTCTGGGAAATGCTGAGTACTTAAGAATAGGTGGAAGCAACTCATTTACATTGTCACCAAATAACCAGTAAATTCAGTAGTATACACACACAAAAATAAAAATCAACATCATCATTGTTAGTTTGCCATAATGTAGACCAAACAGTCCCTTGTTTTGGTAGAGCTCTGAATCAAGCTGAGTAGGAAAACTTTCCAAACACTCACAATTTTCTATGATAGTAAACAAGCAGACTCTGCATTGACAGTCAGAGCTGGACCATATGTTGTCACTCATATCTAAGTAGAGGGGTGGTTGCAATCAGACAATTAGGGTGATCAGATTACTTCTTGAATACATTTTTATTTCTTTGGCTTATTAAAACAAAGAATACTATCTTAAATTCTATTTCCAAGATTATTGTATTTCTTCCATTTTGCTTTTCTAGAAGGTATTACCATGCTGCAGCAGTTCATTCTTTTTTGATGTATTTCTTAATTAGCAATAGAATTCAAGACCTGGTATTCTGAGAGTTAGGCAATTGTGTCCAGGAAAAGTATGCCAATAATAACATAATTGATTGGCTGCAAAAAAAAAAAATGTGATTTTCCAAAATGTCTTAGAAATCTGTATTCCCATGGTGCAAATAAACCCAGACATAATGAAGTAGTCTTAGTGAATTAGAAGCTCTGATCTCTCCATTCTATATTTATTCCAGTTTTATAACAGCTTTTGGTTTAATTTAATACATTATTATAGAAGAAAGGGTCCGTTAAACAGCTACAGAAAAGTGAGAAATACGTTCCTTTTACATTTTTTAAAATGAAGCATTAAAAAGTAGAATACTTCTAAAATGATATTCAAATGATTTTTAATTACTACAAAGGCATTGAGATGTTAATACACTTTATATAAAAGGCAGGGATACTATTCTATCCGTCCTTTTCTGCCACTAATTTCAACCCTAAGAAAATTATTTCTTTTGATCCACTTTGATAGCATGTAATAAAAGAACAATAAAACATATGGCTCAATTACCACTGCTTCTCATCAAGCATGAATTAATGAATATCAAATTATTATTAATTGTTCTTTCTGGCTTCCTCTCCATAGGACAACAATTATACATTGCTGTATTTTGATAAGCGTTTTGTGTTTAACGCTTTGTGAACCAGTCCTTAAGAGGAACAGATGCTTGGAAACATTACATGCAAAAATAATCCTTTAAATTTATCAACATTTGGAAAATACATGATGATCATTTAATCTCCTTAGTTGATGTCAGTTTTTCACAATCACCTTAAGCTTCCTTAAAATTCCACCCTCCCCTCAATGTTCTATATGCCTTTCTTTGAGAAGCAGTTGCTATGTGTATATAAAATACTTTATAAGTTCAGTTTCTCAATTTTAACACTAATACTCATTCCTCACAAATTATTGAATTTTCAATTTCTCAAGAAAAAGCTCTTTAAAACTAAAAGCTACATCTCAAGCACTTAAAGAATTAAGCATGGCATAGACTATAATAAATGGCATAGACTACAATAAATTGTGATCTCTGTAATTGACAAAATCAATGTCAGTGAATCATACTTATAGAGACTCCACAAAAAGATCCTGTGTAACTGGTAGTTCATTTTATTTTTATTTATAAGCTGTCTGTAATTGTAAAGTGCTATGTAATATGAGTAGATAAGATATGCAAAAAAGCATGTCTCCGTAATCTATAACCATTATTTCTCAGAGGTTATTCATATACCCAGATTTTGAAATGCATGCAAAGAAAATTTAACAATGTGTAATATGTAAACTACACACGTCATGAGATTTTACCCATTACCCACAAATCCATGTTTTTGGTTTTAAAACATTCTATAAAAATTGTTTCTGTGGTAAATTGAAGGATAACATTAAATTGTTTAGATGTCCTATTTACTTCAATATGCTTAACAGACACATATTTAAATATACTTTTAAAGAGCAAGCAACACTTGCTTTAGAATCAGATAAACTGAAGAGCAGAAAGGGACCTTAGAAGTCATTTTGTCTGGAAAGGTCAAGTGATTCTCTGAGGTCCGTACAACTTTAGATGAAACACCTTTCTGCCAAACTTCATAAAAAAAAAAATTCTATCAACATTTATTTTGCATGTAAAAGAAACATATCTTGCTGTTTTGACAGTTCATCAAGATGTCAATATGTCTGTAAATTCAAATCCATAGGGAAACAAAGATGACAGAAAGGGAAACTTTTCTGTTATGGTCACCACGATGGTCACCACGGTTCACATACAGAGCAGAGATGAACCTAGTTAGTGTTGACAGAGCTCACTGCCATGAGAAGCATCATTCCTTTGACATTGGTAACTGGAACCACTTGAATTTTTTCATGGCTAGATCTAGCCAGATATCAGATGGTTTCCTTTATGTATATGACCTTATGGAAGGCAATTAGATTATTTATTCAATAGCAGAATTGTTAATTGTATACAAGAGTCAATCTTCAGTGTGAAAGCTTTTCTAGATTACATATTCTTAAAATAAAATTTTAACTTCCTAATAAATGCTTTTATCTTGATTTCCATGTGCCAGAATTATTGAATCCACTTTGCTGAAAAATTTAAAGAAAATAACAGTTAGAAATACAACTTCAGTACAAAAATAAGCCTGTAATGAAAATTTTTTTAAATAGCCACTCATCAAGGGGCTAGTGGTGGATTAAGCATTTAATTTTTTATTTCTGCTGCATTCATCACTCTGGCTTTTGGTCATACACCATGAACACAAAATACCACGCCTGGTGCTTGTATTTAGGGCATTTCTGAGTCATGTCTTGACAATTGCTATGTCCTGTAAAATAGCAATGCCCACAGGGTGCACATAGTCAGGGAGGAAAACACAAAGACTTCTGAGTCTTTCGATAATCATATTTCCTAAGCCATTTTGTGCACTTCTGAAAGACTGAAAGTTTTAGGGCTGCCACCATGCACATCAAGGCCCTTGATATAATATTGAATCATGATAAGGCTGCTAAATTAGGAAGAAAATGGAATATGGGAACTGGTTAGGGAAAGCAGAAAATAGAAGGCAAAGTATGAATATAATTAGGTTTGTTCTTGTAATTGGAACTGCAGCCTGATGGAACGTGGGTTTCTGAGTATTTCTCAGAGCAATTTCCAGATGTAGCCTCCCAATACTTCATTAATGTCACACACTTGTCATTAAATTCCATATTTTGGATCCCACATGCTCTTCTTTCATTCGCCACACCAATGAGGCATCAGAAAATTCACCCTCACATCGTGATGTTGACCAGCTATCCAATATCATCCTGATTATTCTATCTACTTACCATTGAATTAAAAATAAAATGCTGATATTGGCTGTTAAAAACTAATCAAATTTTGTAGCATTTTATTTTGCTAATTTAGTGTACATTGTGCATATCTTTTAAATCAACTGTTTAAGTTTTCATGCTGTTTAAAGAAAATGAATTAAAAACGCAAGTGCTTAGTGTTTTCTTCTCAAATCATTTATGCCAATTAAAAGCCCAAATTACAGTAAAGTTGGTCTTAAACTCACAAAAAATACTTAGACATTATATTTGGTATAGAAGTTCTAAACTTCTCATTTAAAAATCACATTAAAAAGCATTTCGTGGAATAATCAAATTAGGGACAAAAGTATATTTCAGTGTAAATATAAAAGGCAATTCACAGAAATGGACTTCACTTTACACAATTATTTAAGCAGAAAAGATCTATTTTTGTTCAGAAAAAAATAGCGAATTTTCCAAAATAAATCCTCTTTGCCTCGTTGTATTATGTCTGGTCTGGTATCAGGAGACAATAATAAATGTTGACTGATTTTATAGCATAAAATACTATCATAGTATAACTATCTTCAGCTAAATTCTTAACTAAACAAAATTAAAAAAATACTTTTTACTTATTGAAATCCTTCATTTCAACAATATTAAGTACACATTAATATTAGTAAAGTGATAATTTCTTAAAGAGTTTAGCACTTACCCATAACTTTAGAGTAGCAAGGCTCACAGTGTATGGTCTGTCTATAAATCCAAATACTGTCACCTGCTTGTAGGTTTTCCAAAGGCTGTTTGCATATTTCACACTAAAGAAAAAAACAATATAAGTAGCCTAGACTCCTTAGAGTAATAGGATAGAAAAGCCCTTTCAATTCATTCAGAAACATCCTTCATAGCAACACTTAAGATTTGAAAAAGGACACACAGGAAAAGTGAGAATGCACTTGTCATGATCCTACTGCTGAAAGTACTCACAACATCTCTCCACTCTGAAAATGTACATTTCAGTGTATATATACCACTGAAGTTTCTACTGAACTCACAATAGAGTAGATAAAAATTTTCAGAAGTTGGTTATGCCAAGGATAAAGTCACCACTCAATATCTCAAATAAAAACATGAAGCATACTTGTATGCTTACTAAGAGTTACGCTGCCCAGTTACAGTCTCATTGAACAAAACAACTTCTGATCTTCCATAGGGCTTAGGGAACAGTTTGTTTTATGTTGTGTTGGTTATGGAGACAGAAAAGGGTTGACATCTGCCTTAGACCTGTGCTCATTGGAAACAAGTTCATTGCCAACTGACTGACTTTCAAGCATGAGGCTGTCCCTGATTGTTGGCTTTCAGAGATGAGGTCACTAAAGCAAACTGTCATTGATTAATTTGATATACTTAAACCAGTCCAGGTAGTTCTCGATTATCATGGCTCTAGAATAATACATCTTTTCCTAGGAGGGTGGGGGCATTTTTATTTTCAGTTAGTGGTGTTTTATAATTAAATTGAAAATGGAAATAAAATATTGAAAAGATAACAAATATATAATAAATGGACATTATTGTTATTTACTAAACATCATAATCAGGAGAACTTCTTATTTTAAAAAGTTTTCTGTATGATAGCTTTAAATAAAGAGCTGTAAACTCATTTGTTTTATTGAGTAAATTTTCATGACTAAAAGTAAATTTCATTTTCTCATAATTAGATAATTATAAAATTTCTGTATTTTATTTTATATGGAATTCTATATACTATGGCCTAAAATTGTATTTTTTTTCTCAAAATGAGACAACATATATCTGATTGCTATATGTCACTGTCTGAATGTAATTGAAGGAGAAGCAATCAGTTGTTAAAGTATTACATTTACTTGACTGAATTAGATAAATTGCATCAACCACAGAATGCCAGCATAAAAAGGACCCTTGGATTTGAGCAAATGATTCTCAAATTGGCTGCCGTTAGATCTATCTAAGATGTTTTTAAAAATACCAATGCCTAGGAAGCCTCTTTGAGATTTTTTATTTAATTTGGGGCTGGTCCCAACCATTCTATTTTTCTCCTAATTTCCACAGATGATTATAACATACAGCCAAGGTTAAGAACCACTAGTCTAATCAGCTACTCCATTTTATAGATAAGGAAACTGAAGCCAAGCTAATTATCTGATTGTCCAAAATTATAGCCATAGGTAGTGGAAGTTAGAACTCGAACTCAGCCCTTCAGGCTTCCAGTTCAGTGCTCATCCATTTACACCAACAACTATCATGTTGACCTACCCAATATTATTGTGAGAGGCAAAAGAAATGGCATATAAGCACAAACTGAAGCATTCTACTACGTAAGCTTTATTTTTATTATACTAAGCCACAACTAGTTAGAATTAATCACATTTTGAAAAGTAGACTGAGTTTCAACTATTGTGAGGTCTATCAGTCCTAATTACATGCACCATTTAAAAAGCTGCCAACTTTCTTCTCAATACTTCTTTTTTCTTTTTTGATTTCATTACTTTTTAATGTAATGCATCATTCATTAAAATACTGCAAAAACTTTTTATAAAGAGAACAAGTGTTTATATCTTTACTGATTTAAATCTCCAGGGTAAGAGCAATAAATGTGTCAGTAATCAACTCTAAGCCAAAAGCCAAGATAGTAATTATAAACCTTTGAGGTTTAGGCTGCAGAACTCCTAGAAATATTTAAGTAGTGCATTATTAATGTGGATGAGAACGTTTCTGAAAGCTTTAACTTCATTACATGTATTTCATTAAATAATTATTTTTATCCCAGTCATGCAATTCTACATTTAGCTAATTGCAATAAACATATCCTTACCTTGAAGCAAGTAGAATGGCAGCAAATTTGTAATTCATCTAAAATCATTTTAGTGTCTGTGCCCAAAGGCTTCCGGCAGTAAGTGCACATATCTCTTTCAATGACAGACCTATAGAGACGTAAATAATACAAATAAATTTGTCATCATGCAAAAGACAGATGTATTCCCCACAAAATCATTTGGAAAGATAGGTTAATTTTGTTGATACTTTAGGAAATTGTGTGAAAATCAAAGAAAGTTCGGAACTTACTTGTTCTCGTGATAGAATTGATTCTTCTAGTTACCTCAAAATGGTATCAAAGAATTAACATGAAGAAAAACTCAAATTATTAATTCATTAGCAATGAAGAGTGCAGCTGGGCAAGGCAAAGATGTTCACAGTTTCCTAATTGAACTAGGTCATGACTACCCCTTGAAGCTAGAAGAGGGTTTTGAATTATTAATTTGCATATATTATAGAAAAATTATGCTGTAGATTAATACAAAATTTTAACTCTCTAAACATTCAATAGGACAAAACTACAAATCCATTCAAGAGTGTTTGGTAAATTTGGGGCGCCTGGGTGGCTCAGTTGGTTAAGCATCTGACTTTGGCTAAGGTCATGATTTTGTAGTTTGTGAGTTCAAGCCCCATGTCTGGCCCTGTGCCAATAGCTCAGCTTAGAGTCTGAAGCCTGCTTCGGATTCTGTCTCCCACACTCGTTGCCCCTCCCCCACTCATTCTCTCTCTCTCTCTCTCTCTCTCTCTCTCTCTCTTAAATAAATAAATAAAATAAAAAAATTTTTAAAAACCGTTTTGGTAAATTCACAAGTAATAGGTCTGTGGGACCCCAGACTCTAGGGTCAAGTCCCCAAAATATTCTCCTATGACCAATCTCTTGGTGTCATTATAAGACTCAGAATATTGGGGTAGCTTTCATGAAGAAACTTATATTCTCTAACAAGATATAACCCCACCAAAAATTTGATGGGGGAAAAAAGAGTTTTGTTATTTACTTTGGAAAAATGGTGTTCAATGACAAATGAACCATAGATAGGATTGGCAAGTCAAAAGAGCTCAGAAACCAGAACCTTAAGAAAGGCCAACAACTCTGATATTTTTTCCTTTTGGAAGGAACTAGGACTGTCTTAAATAGTACTTTGCGGAGTTTACTAGTTCCAGGGAAATAGCAGGCAGGCCTGAAATTTTCAGAGTAGGGTACATAATAGAAGGGTAAAATTAAAATAGCCCATATTTATATAGTGTTAATATGCTTTATAATATATGCAGCAGTGTGCTTTCCATGCATTTGGCTTATATAAACTCATTTCTTCGCAACATTGCTGAGAAGCAGGCACTGTTATTTTTACATCATTTTACATAAGAAGAAACTGAGCACAGAGGGCAATAAATGTGCTCCCATCATGCAGCCAGTTGAGAGGCAGTGGCAGGATTTGAATGAAGGCAGTGTGGACCCAGAGTCCCTGTGTACCTCTAGGCCGGCCCATGGGGACTATCAGGTTCACTGTGTGAGAGTGAACTAGTCATGCCCGGGAGCCATGTTTCTATGATCAAGCCCAGGACTAGAAGTGGAGAGGATGGAAGGAGGAGGTAAAAGAAGAAAGAGATTTAAGTAGATGAAATGTGTCTGGTTTTATACTTTCAGTCATTCTAAGAATTTCCTAGTCCTCATGTATATCAATAAATATTTTCCTCTTTCAATTGACTCTTCAGTTAATTCCTTATATGCTCCTGGCAAATACTTTCCTAAGGGGAATTCATATATATATTAATATACGCACACACACTTAAGTTTCCCATGTAATATTGCAAGCACGTCAAGAGTAGAAAACAGGCACTCTCTATAATTCTTCCATTCCCAGAGGCACTGAGGTGTGAGCTGGGAATATAAAGAAGAATAAGACAGTCTCCTTCTTTCCATGAGGGTAGCCAGGTGTGTGATTCAATGATCATAGCATATTATGGATATGTGGAGAGAGTTAGGAGAGCATGGCTAATGAAGCAAATATTCCCTAGGGTAGAGTTAGGAAAGCCATTGTGGAAAAAGTGCCACATGAGTTAAAGCTTGAAGACAAAGGGGCTCTCAAGGTGAGCTCGGTGAGGAGTGGAGGGTCATGATGGAGGAAGTTCAAGCAGGATAAACAGGATGTACCAAAGTGCTATACAAAGAAGGTATCTGGAGTGATTAAACATCAGTTAATATTCCATAGGAGCGGGTTCTAAAGGCCCATAAATAATTGTGCAAAGGAATTAGACTTTTCTTGTTAAGTGGGAAGTCACTTTAAATGGGAGTGAAGTGCTTAGATAGGAACTCTGGGGACATAGCTAATTTCACACAACAATCCACAGAAAAAGTTGCTTGATGGGCTGGTCTTACAGAGAATTGACTTTTGCTCTGATGACTAAGAAAAAGTTCAGGGACCACTTTAATAATGGAACTGAAATTCTTCATATTAAGAGCAATAGCTTTGTGAAGAATGTTTTCCTTCCTTAAGTTAACAATAATAATATGAGCCTAGGGAAGGCTCTAATGTTGGTGTTGTCCTTATCAAGATCATACTGTTGGGACACCTGAGTGGCTCACTCAGTTAAGTGACTCACTCCTGATTTTGGCTCAGGTCATGATCTCACGGTTCCTGAGTTTGAGCTCCCTGTCGGGCTCTGCATTAACAGAAATTCTCTCTCCCCTTCTCTCTGCCCCTCTCTCTCTCACACAAAATACATAAAATTAACTTTAAAAAAAAGTATCATAGTGTTAGCCAAAGACCTTCTCAAAGCCTTATGAGAAAAAAAAAAAAAGCTGTTTTTCATGCGTTGGTTTTTGGTTATTTAGACAGTATTGGTAATTCTAATGCTTGTGTGGATGACTTTATTTTTCAAAGAAGTGTGATTTAAAAGCAAGACACTAGATGATCACTGGTAATATGAGATCTTAAAAGAGTGACAGAAAGAGGATCGAATTTTGATGCCTGGCCTATCCGTGTTTGCCTTAGCAAATACAGCATTAGTTTATTTTTTCAGAAAACATTTACTGAGTAGCCTTAGGTGCCAAACACTGCATTACAAGCTTAGGCTGTGCATAAAAATAAGATCTGCCCTTGCTCTCAATAAGTCGTATTTCCAGCCTCTCCTCTAAAGGAATATCACCAATAGAATGTTGTATATTTACATTACAGCTGACTTCCAGTGGTTGGGTTGAAATGCTAATTATTGTCATTTTCTCCACTGGAAATCTGCAGGCTACACTCTCATGAGCATCACCTATGCACTCTGCTGAACATTAAATGGTAAAAAAGAATTACCAGGGACACCTAAGTGGCTCAGTTGGTTAAGTGTCCAACTTCTGTCCAAGTTGTGATCTCATGGTTCATGGGTTTGAGTCCTGTGTCGGACTTGGTGATGACAGCTCAGAGCCTGGAGCCTGCTTTGAATTCTGCATCTCCCTCTCTCTGCCCCTCCCCGACTTGTTCTCTCTCTCAAGAAATAAATAAACATTAAAAATTACAAAAAAAAAAAAAAGATCACCAACAGGAAAAGCCTGGGGTCACTTTACCAGGACTAACTTGATATGCATTGTAACCCCTGTCCTGGGAACTGACTGTGGGCCCAGAGTGGGTCATAGCAGCATACCCACATAGCTGTTTGTAGGTGAGCTAGCTCTGGAAAACCACAAGGAGGATCAGCTGAGGGCACAGTCAAATGATGCAATAAAGCCAAGACACTAAAAATATGGCATTCCTGGGGACTCCTGGGAATCAGTGACAGCAGAGGGGCTGGTCTGGCAGGCAGCTGTAGGGCATGGAAAGCCCTATTGGAATAAAGTACAGCAAGTACATCAAAATCAAAGAGAAGCAATAGCCAGGCAGCCAAAGAATAAATTCCTGGAGGCGGGGGTTGTTGTATGTTGTTCCATCTATACACATGTATAACAATCACTCTCAGGAGAGCCATCACTAAATTCAATGGATGAGAATTATGTATTTCACTATTATATATATAATAAAAATATATCAAATATGAATATAAAATATACATTACATGTAAAAGTATATATACACACATACACATGTATATACATATACACTAAAATATATAAAATATGTTAAATATAAAAATATATACACACATATGTATATATGTGAATGTATGTATATATAAACTTTTAGATATAGAAATATAGACCAACTCACCTATCTGAAGTTGAATAAACAGTTTGTATGTATTTTCCAGAGATATTCTCCTGATATCCATCCTTCAGTAACTTACTAGAAACAAACAAAAGTGACATGTGAGGACTGAGCTATTTCTGTACTTTTGATGTACACACCCATACACAGGTGATGAAGCATGCACACCTCATGCAGCCTCGTCATTCTTCTCTGTGCTGTTACAAGCTAGGACCATGTACAAACCTCTTTTTTTTTTTTTTTAACGTGGAAAGTGCTGATGCACAAGCCACCTCCAGGCTGATGTAAGTTGACATATCTACTGAAGGAAATAGAGAATAGCACAAGGAGCGCAGAAATAAGTGTGAGTGGGAAAAGAAGTTATCATTACTTGCCCCTCCCTCATTTATTTGCTAAAGGAAAGCCACGTGTACTCTAACACAGAAGAGGAAATATGCAAAGCATGAGCCAGTGTAAGCACATAGAAACATCAACATTCACGTAGAGAAATGGAGACTCTTGAACTTCTAGAGAAAGTTGTAGAAATGTTTATTTTTACTTGAAGACATCCAAGACATAATAGTCTAGAATGAAAGCAAAAAAAAAAAAGTGTAATTTTAAGTCCTCTTTGTTATATTTTTCAGACTGCCCCAGTTTGTAAATGTCAGTCTTTCTGAGAAACAGATGAAATCTGCAATGCACTAACCAGCTGGCAGCTCATAATTGCTTCCCAAGTACTTATGCTACCTGTGAGTAGATTAGGGCTGGAAGGTACTTATGCTACCTGTGAGTATATTAGGGCTGGAAGCAATACATTCTTATTATTTCATATGGTGAGTGGTAATTCCACAGACTCTACCTGGGATTTTTAAATAAGAAATCTCTCTCTCTCCCTCCAAACTGCCCACAGGCAGACTGTTGTCAGAAATAGAATCTCTTTGGAATACATAACCCAAAATGCTCAGTAAGAGTTTGCACACATTTGTGCATGATACATATATTATTACTCCTGTTTTATTGATGAGGAAATTGAGACTTGAAGAGGTTAAGTAGCTTTTGCCAAAACGACATGGTTAGTAAATGACACAGACTCCATCCTAAATCTGATGCTAGGGCCTCTACGCTATCCTGTACCATCAGTGTAGAGTTTAGGGAGAATTAGATTCAGCAGAAAAAAAATCAAACTTGAACCTGCATTTGACAAAGTAAATTAGGTGTTGTTTTGAGAAATCTTTTTTTTTTTTTTTTGGAAAATTGTCTGTCTTCTGACACATATTGAATTTACTTTTCAGGGATCCCTCTCCAGCAATGTTCTCCCTTCTTTGAAATGGGCTCTGGTTAACACATGTGTCACGTACATCACATTTTTGGTCCTAACCAGCATATTACTCCATGGTTAGGCTAATTCTTGTTTTCATTCTCCCTGAAAATCAATGGGTTGTGAATTCATGACCTTGGTTGGCATTCTTCTCAACATCCATTGGGACTATCAATTCTCTGTAATTTGGGCCAGAGTGTATCTACTAAAAGGTAACACCTCTTATTTCAGATTAAAGGTTAAACAATAGTAGATAGAACTGGAATAGTGTATAGAACTATTTAATTAAAGTGGGACTCAAAATTAACATGAGAATATTTGAGTAACTGTGTAATTTTGGATTGTGTAATTTTATAGGCTTGTTATAAACATATAGTTATATTTGATTATGTGAGAGCTTTCAAATGGTTATCCTTTTATGTATACTCTTGTTAAATTCAAGCACTTGGTTCATCGAATGACTATGGTTATTTGCCAACTACTTAATATTGAAAACATTGTAAAGAATGATATACCTAGAACTCAGTATACTCCTAAATGGTCTTCTATTTGAGAAAAGCAAACATACTCCAAAACAATAGCATCTCTTCTTACATAGGTAATTTCAAAATTACAATAAATGTAGCAAAATGTTTTAAATAAATTTCCAGTACCTGTTCTCCACATAGGTCCTTGTGTATACCACAGTATCCTTTGTTCCTGCATGGCTGGTTTCAGCATTGGAGCTGTAACACAAACCGTATACTTAATGTTTAAAGTTTATTTACAAGGATAATAAAAACAAGAAGGCTATTAACTAATTCAATGCAAAAAGTAGTGTTTATCTATTCCTTTTAAATTATAACTTTTGAAATGTAATTGTTAAAGGGGCACTAATCCACTTCTGCAAAATTTCTTCCTATCTCCAATTTTGTTCCTAGTGTCCACTGTTTTTGGCCAACTTCCAGAATGCTGCTATGGAAATTGGTTACTCAGAACACCTGTTGTGGAGCATGAAGATTATTTTGAATATTTATATGTTTTAATGTATTTCCCTGGTGTCCCAATCATATTTCCAAACCATAACTTTCCCCACAAACGTTAAAAAGTTGACCTGGGCTGCATCTTTCCCCATCTATTAGCATGTTGAATACATCTTGCCACTCCCGTCTGGCCTGCCAAATTTCTGTGGACAGATTTGCTGCAAACCTGATCTGTCTTCCCTTGTAGGTTAAGGACTTTATTTCCCTTGCCACTTTCAGGATTCTTTCCTTGCCTGTGTACTTTGTGAATTTGATGGCGATATGTCTTGGTAGTGGCTGGCTTTTTTGCATCTAATGGGAATTCTCTGTGCTTTTTGGATTTTGATGTCTGTGTCCTTCCCCAGATTAGGGAAGTTTTCAGCTATAATTTGCTCAACTAAACCTTCTGCTCCTTTTTCTCTTTCTTTGCCTTCTGGGACTCCTATGATACTAATGTTATTACATTTTAAGGAGTTGCTGAGGTCTCTAATTCTACATTTGTGAGAATGGCTAAAATTAACAACACAAGTAACAAGAGGTGTTGGTGAGGATGCAGAGAAAGGGGAACCCTCTTGCACTGTTGGTGGGAATGCAAACTGATGCAGCCACTCTGAAAACAGTATGGAGTTACCTCAAAAAGTTAAAAATAGAACTACCGTATGATCCAGTAATTGCACCACTATGTATTTACCCAAAGGATACAAAAATACACATTCAAAGGGGTACATGCACACAAATGTTTATAGAAGCATTATCAACAATAGCCAAACTATGGAAAAAAATATATATATATATAATGGAATATTACTCAACCATAAGAAGAATGAAATCTTGACATTTGCAACAACATGGATGGAGCTATAGTGTATGATGCTAAGCAAAATAAGTGAGAGAAAGACAAATACCATATGGTTCCACTCATATGTGGAATTTAATAAACAAAACAGACAAACATATGGGAAGGGGAAAAAGGAGAGAGAGATGGAAAAAACTTTAAGAGACTCTTAACAATAGAGAACAAACTGAGGGTGATAGGGAGGGAGGTGGGGGGGAAGAGCTAGATGGGTTTTGGGTATTAAGGAGGGCATTTGTGATGAGCACTTGGTGTTGTATGTAAGGGATGAATCACTGAATTCTACTTCTGAAACCAATAATGCACTGAATGTTAACTAACTAGAATTTAAATAAAAATTTGAAAAGAAAAACAAAAAGTTGACTTTAATTTAAGGAAACTTTTAAATCTTCCTAAAGAATGTCGACACCAGTGTCACAAACAGGCTTTTTATTTTTTTTTAAAAATGTAAAATTTTCAGGAAAAAATCATATATACACTTTCTTACCCAGATATCAACCCTTACCAATGATCAAGTTGAGAATGCAACCTCTTTGTGTGAAGCTGCTTACATAAGGCCACTGATAAAATTAGAAATTTCTGCATTTCAAAGGAAGGGGAGGGTGGTATGTAAGATGAATTTTAAAAACAGAAGGAGAAAGTCCTATCATTTGTTTCATAATTTATTGTGGTACCTGAGGCTCTTCTTGGCTTCATAAGAATGGGCAGGTGTTCTAGTAAACTGGTTGTTTAAAGCATCAGTGGATCCACTGGCTTGGCCATTCAGCCTGGGAAAGCAAACAAATATTTGGCACTTAAAATGAAGGCCACTTAGAAGTTTTTTTTGTTTTATAAAAATTCTGTTCAATTAAGTTTTTCTATACAGTGAAGCTCTTTATGCTTGTCTGGATTCTGTGCAGATACACAAATAGAATATACGTTCTATTTTATACCTCCAGAGTGACCACTGTCTTACCCTGAAGAATAATCTACAGGCATGTGTCATACTATCTAACACTAGAATAGAATAGCTTCTTACCAAGGGTAGAAACCATTTGAAATTGGTTCCAGTAACCTGGTCACACCAGCAGTGCCATTGTACGAACCATCTCATGTACAATCTTATCTTGCGATTTATCAATTTAATGAAAATTATCCAGGAGTTGCTTTTGGAAATTCGTTTCCATCTTGTTTTTAATGAAAAAAAATATTTTGAAGATTACAGAACACTGACTTAGATTTCTGCTCATTAAAAAAAAAAAGTCACTATGCTTAAAAATGTGTAGGCATATTTTCTTTTTCCTCTGGAAGAGAGGAAATTTTAATGCAGGAATAGCCAAAATTTTAGCCACTTTTCTCCCTCTAGGTTAGTAAAATAGAAGAGATGTGAAAGCCAAGAGGGCAGTTTAGATCTTAATCAAGCCTTATCATTCTTTAAACACACTTTTCCTTCCATTTCCAGATAGCTCTTAAAGAAGAGGCAATCATCTGTTTACATATTATCTCTGACATACAGAAAATCATCTTCTAGTTTTAAGACAGATGTTTCACACAACATACAAATACTAACTAATGAGAGAATAGAATGAACATTAGAAAACTTTCTAACATAATTATTAGAATATGTCATTCCAGGAATAATAAACCTAGCTAGGAATTGTTTAAAATTATTCAAATCATATAATGTACAATACAAAACCCAGTTTTAACAAACAGACACCTTCAAAGCACAAAGGTTGTCGGTGAGTTTGAAGTGTGTTTGCACCATCCCCAGCAGTATAAAATCAAATATCATCAGTTAGCAAAATATTCAAATAAGAATGGGGAATAAATTAAATAAATTAAATTAAATACAATACTATAATGGACTGAATTGTCTCCCCCCAAATCCATATGTTGACACTCTAACCTTCAACGTGATATGGAGACAGAGCTTATAAGAAGGTAAAAAAGGTTAAATGAGGGAGAAAGTGTGCAGCTTTAATACCACAGGCCTTGTGTCCTTATAAGAAAAAGACACCAGAGATCTATGCATGTTTGTTGATACACAGAGAAAAGGCCATGTGAGGCCACAGTGTGAAAGTGGCCATCTGCAGGCCAAGGAGAAAGGCCTCAGGAGAAGCCAAACCTGACAACATCTTGATCTTGGACTTCTAGCCTCCAGAATTGTGAGAAAATAAATGTTTGTTGTTTAAGCCACCTGGTCTGTGGTCTTTTGTTACGGCAGCCCAGACAGAGTAATAATACAAGTAGCATTTCCTAGCTGTGTTTACAATGAGATTAATGATAATGGCTTCATTAAGATTTAATTTTTATAATTGTGAATAAAACCCAAATCTAGTAAACAAATTTGAAATGTGGAACAATAAACTCTTTGATGGGTTTTGCTATGCCAGTAGGTTTGGAAGGTAACAGATTTTTTTTAAAAAAAAAAGACCTCTTATTCTGGAATAATTTTAAGTGTATAGGAAAAATAAAAAGACAGGTGGAGAATCTATGTTTACCCTTCACCCAGCTTCTCCTAATGCTAATATCATACATAACCATGGTATATTTGTCAAAACTAAAGCATCAATGTTGATACAATACTATTTATTAAACTACATACTTCATTTGTATTTCATCAGTTTTCCCACTGATTTCCCTTCTCAGTTCCAGAATCAGAATTAGGACATATCTTCCCAACATATCTTCCCTTCCTATCTTGATGTCAATAAATGGTAACAATATATATTTTTTATTATTTAGAACCATAGAAATGGTTAAAAAGTACTTTGGCAACCAGTGAAATAACCTGTGGTGCTTTTTACAATGCTACTGTGCCCCATATCCAGATATTCTGATTTAATTAGCTTGGCTCACAGTTTGGGCACAGGGATTCTTTTAAGCCTTTGCAGTGAGTCTCACATACCAGTTAAGGTTGAGAACCACCACCTTAGAGGCTGGGCAGCCCAACATCTTACCCAGAAGAGTACTGGTTCTCAAAATGTGATCCCTTGATCAGCAGGTGGTTGTGACATCCACCAAAGTTTGGGAACCAGTACAATTGAGGAAGCTCTGCCCAAGTAGTTTTCTCAGATGACTTGAATAATCCTTATAAAAGAGAATTCATGACTCACAATGTTTGTTAATTAACAATTTTATCATTAATAAGTTATTCTTCATTGAAACAAATTGTTGAATTATAACTTCTAATTATTTGTGTCTTAGTTAAATAACAACTCTACAAAATATAAACTCAAACACTGTGTTGGACCTTACAGAATTTCAAACGGGATTACTCTTGAGGAAATTTTTCCTGCGGTGGAAATTCATCTTGAAACTACCTATCTGGAACCTTCATACATTGCTAGTGAGAGTATAAAATGGTACAGCTGATTGAAAAATAGTTTGGTGGTTCCTTAAATGGTTAAACATAGAGTTACTATACAATCCAGCCATTCCTCCTAGGTATATACCCAAGAGAAACGAAAAAATATCCCACACAAAAACATATATGCAACATTGTTCACAATAGTTAAGTATAATCCAAAATTCAAAACCAATTCAAATGCCCATCAATTAATGAATAACAAAATGCTGTTTAGCTATACAATGTATAAATACTATTTGGCAATAAAAAGAAATAAAATACTGATACATGCTATAAAATGGATGAATCTTGAAAGAAGCCAGTCATAAAGGCCCACATATCATATGAGTTCATTTATATGAAGTGTTCAGAATAGGCAATTCATCGAAACAGAAAGCAGGCTAGGGCTGAGAGGTTGGGAGAAAAATGATGTGTGACTGTGCCTGGGTATGGAGTTTCTTTCTGAGGTGATACATATGTTCTAAAATGGCTTGTGGTGATGACTGTACACTCCATGAATATGCTGATTAGAAAAATATATTTACTTGGACATACAATTACCAAACAAAGTGAATACATTCATAAAGTAAATCAAGTCTTAGTTTAGCAGGCCCAGGACTCTTATTTAGATTTCCATTGTCTTACTAACTTAACATTAGCAACCTGAGATTCAACACCATAAAACAACTTCAATGGATACCATTGCATACCACTGATACCACTGCAAATTTTATAAATCTCTTTTGCATAAAGAATAAAATCTTATTAGAGCTTACTATTTTGTATCCTATGTGTTGGGGTTTACTTCTATAAAATGTTAAGGTCTTGAGCTCTTGTAAAAATTATAAATTTCAATATATTTTTAAAAAGTACTCTACTGTAAAAAATAGAGGATGCCAGAACAATCGGATTCATTCCACCTCTCTAATTACTAACCTTCTACACTTAGTCAAGTCTCTTAGTCTCTGTGAATTTTCTTAATTTTCTTCCTATTAAATATTTACCCATTTACCCCATTTTCACAGTCCTTTTTGTAGCCAGAACACATGGGCACAAAAATTGGGCCCAGAGATTTCTTCTTTCCATTCTTTTCCAGGAGAAATTTTTATTACAGTTGTTGTGTCAGTGCCAGAGTGGTGCTTACATTTTCCATTTCATTTCTAGAGAGCAGAACCATCAGACATTGTATATATTCAGGATTGTGATTGAACTGAAGGAGAATGAACAGTACTTGGAAACAGAACTCCGGGATCAACAAATGGTTTTGTAGTTGTGGTAGTTAAGGCATCTAGATATAGTAACTGAATGTGATGATTCCTGTCTCACTGGAGAGAGAGTGGGTGCATCTGTGAATGTATATGTCATAGTTGGATTATGTCAGTCAGGAGACACAGATGAAACTACAGGAAGGGAAAGGAGAATATGTGTACCTTATTGTCAACCATGGTGTTTTCCATCTATACACAACTTCAATTCAAATGGCCATACCCATACTGCCTTGTTTAGGAGGCCAAAAAGGCCATAAGAAAGCTTACCATGAGTAAGTTCAAGGTATGAGGAGGCAGACTGCGAAGCAGCAAAGATTCTTAGTTATCAAATAGATATAGAGATTAAGGAAGCCAATAGGCAGAAGGAAGAGCAAGATAAAAAGAGGGAGTGGCCAATATTCAGGAAGTAGCTAAGTTATAATAATAACAAAGAACTAGGGTTAATGTCCAGGAATTCCTGAAGGAATAACCTTCCGGATCAGGCCACTATGAGGTCTGCCCATGCTACCATTCCTGCTCTTGAATTTCCATAATATTTCATTTCCTCATTAATCTTTCTAATAAAAACCATTTCAGGGGGGCGCCTGGGCGCCTGGGTGGCTTAGTCGGTTAAGCGCCCGACTTTCGCTTAGGTCATGATCTCGCGGTTCGTNGACAAGACACACTGAATTTGAAGCCTGTGTCAAATCATATTAAAAGAAAAGTTCCTTAATCGTACATAATCATTTACTTATAATTTTTCAACCTTAATCATTTCCAGATAATACTTAAGTGAGACTGGTTAACTGTAAGCCCAGTTCTACTCCCAAAATAATAGATGTTTTTCTAAGATAAACAGATTCTATTGAAAATTTACCCTCCCTAGTTTTAGCAAAAGCTTTTGTGTGATCACAAGAAAAGAAGGCAGAAGATGATTTAGGGAATTAAGGGAACAGAAACTAACATTCGATGCAGGAGTCTTTTGTAGACATTTTGGGGAAAAAATGTCCCAGATATCTTTCTGCTTTTCTGCTCTCCACATACAATATTGACAATTTCATTACTTTGCATAAAAAACTTTTTAATAGAAAAGACAACTGTGCCTTATGAAGGTAAAAAATAGAAAGCCACTGTTTTTAGAGACCCCCATATGTGGGGGGGGGGAGAGATGGCAAAACATGGAAAACAATTTAATTCTTTCTTAAACAGTCTGTAACAACAATGAAGTAGAGCTTCTATCCCAACTTTCCTTGTATAAGAAACAAAGTACGACAGTTTTAATGCCATTATACTGTGCGGTGTAAAGTAATTTCAAAACTAGGTCCTGTTTTGTAGCTGTGATAAATTTGCACATTCTTTTAACACTAGGTATCCAAGGAAGAAATTCCCAGAGTGCTCTCTGCACCACTGAAAGACTACTAAGAAACAATAAGTAAAAATAAATCTTCACAGCCCAAGTGCAGAGCTTTGAATTTCCATGATGCCTTTTACACTAAGCAATTGAATAGAAGGTCCTTAGTCAGGCATTCCAACAGAATTTGAATTTTGTTTAACTTTTTTCCATATTATCCATTAAGTACTCTGTATATTGATTTTTGTATTTCAATCATGTTTATATCTAAATACCATAATACAATTCAACTCCTCAGTAAATCTTCTAATGTTATATAATTTTTGTAGGCTCATATGGAATTGATAATTAAAAAAGTAAATTATAATAAGTCTTACCTTCCATTTTTATTTTCAGAGACATTAGAATTTACTTCAATTAAATTTTTCAGGTCTTGGTCTCTAGAGGTGAAAAAAATACACATAATTAAAATGTATAATATACATATTTATAAATACATATATCCTATAGAACATTGGAAATCTGACATTGAGCTATTTATTCTATACAACTCAAATATGAGAGCCTAGATTATGTGTGAGAGAGAAAGAAAGAACTAATCTTCTGGAAGTATTGAGAAATCTGGTCTGTAAATAAACAACTGATTTATAGTGTCATTCAGTTAACATTTAATGAGCACTAACTTTGTGTCACAAAGTACTATGTATTTTGACATGGATTCTCTCTTTCAGATCTCACAAATCCGTGAAGGACAGCATATGGGGCTCAGGAAGTCTAAATGAATTTTCCAAGGTCAATTAACTAATTTGTAAAAGAGTCAGGATTTGAGGCCAACCCACCTGCCCATCTGAAATCAATTCTTGGACATTTAATTAGAGACTTCATTCCAGCTTTGTAGATCACAGAAACGTGAAACCCCAAATTTTAATAAACAATACATAATGTGGAGGATAAATGGGACAATTAGATTCTTGAATCTTGAGCCACAGCAATGACTTTCATATGCTTTCATGATCTACAATGTCCCCTGGTATGTTTTTTTCAAATATTAGTTATTTATATATTTGGCTATAACGCTGGTGGTTCTTGATTTTTTTCCCCCATGAGTTTGGAAAAGCCCTTGTAATGAACCCAATTGATTAGGACCCTTGTTTATGAGCCAACAATGAGGTTACCTCTTCCTCTTTTTCCATGGACAAGTGAATCAACCTTCCTCATCTTTCTTTTGTAAACTAGACTAATCATATCTAATTTCATTAGGTTGTGGTGAGAAAAAATGAGTTAATGTAATTAAAATTAATGGTATAGTGACTCCCATTGTGGGCAAACTGAAGCATGAATAAATGATAGTTAACAGAAGTTTAGTGACACAGCAGGAGGCACTATTGATTCCACTACTTTGATGGACTGCCTTTTCATTTGTATTTCTGCTCTAATTTCTCTCATCTTTGGAATTAACCCTAGTTTTTATAAATCTCCCTGCTCATGACTGTGAATAGTAGATTTAAATAAGTTTACATGTAATCAAAGTATGGACTCTTGCTCACAAAATTAATATTAATAAGGATGAAAAATACTACAAAAAGTTCTTGTAGTGTATTGAGATTTAATACTATTTTTATATAATATCCAAACCATCAATAATTGATAAATCTGCAAATTGGGCAGCATTCCATAGCTACACTTAAACTTCACATTTAAAATACTAGCTGCATAATTTTGAAAATGTAGAAATTAGTTAGATTATTTTTTAATGTGAGTTACAGTAGGGAAAATATGCTAATTAGCACATGTAAAAAGCACAAGATTTCAGAAGTAGCTCAGAAGTATTGCAATCATCTGATTCTGCAGTCTGAATGATGTAAAATTCAGAACTGACTCTCTCAGTGTAACTCCCTCAATGAACTATGTAAGGAAACCTCCCAGATCACATTGCTCAAATTTAGGAAGGGAGAGAAAAGACTTTTGCTGAACCCCTAAAGGTCCTTCGGGAATTATTAGAGCTACCTTCTTGACCTCAAGGGCTACTGTACTACTTTAATAACCTGGGCATTAAGTAATCCTCCTTTGATCATTTTAAAATAATACTTTACTAAATACTTGGGGATAATGAAATAAAAGAGATGTACCATGATGTCGCATAATCCAGTTTCCTAGGAGTGCCAAACCAGAATGGTTAGCAGGGGTAAACAGAGATCACCAGGATATGTGAATCTTGTAAGAATTAGAATTTTGTCACAGCAAATGATTCTCCTTCCATTGTGAACCTAGGATGAACTGAGGGCCATTGTGTAAAGACAGACACTGATGATTTTCACTACAACTTGTGAGTAGAGTCTCACTGCCATGGCCTTACATGGCCTTGTACTTAGAAGCTGCTCCAAAAGATTTCTGAAATTAAATTTAAATTCCCTTTTTCTACCTCTCTAGGGGAAATATTTAGCTACCTTACCTAGCTCTAGGAAAAGATATTAAATGGGTCCCCAGGGGGAAGACATTAGACCCCAAACTTTTAAGGCAGTCAGCTCCACCCACATCTAGGCACTTAGTGTGCACCATGATCTTGTAGAAAAAGATCACTAAAGGCAGTGGTGGACAATTCATCTCCATTGGTGTCAGTCACCCTTAAATTGCATATATTTCTTTTTTTATGCAGCTTTCAAATCTGGTTTTGTATCCTTGTTTTGGGATGCTGTTAGGGATGGAATTGTGTTCCCCCACCAAATTCGTATGTTGAAGTCCTAATGCTAGTATGTCAGAATGTGATTTTTTAGCAATAGGGTCTTCACAGAGGTAGTCACATTCAAATGAGGTCATTGGGGTGGGCCCTAATCCAATATGACTGGTATCTTTACAAGAAGAGGAAATTTGGACTAAGACACACACAGATGGAAGACAATGTGAAGATACAGGGCGAAGGCAGCCTTCTACAAGCAAAGCAGAGGGACTTGGAATAGATTCTTCTCTCTCAATCATCAGAAGTAACAGACCCTACAGACAAGTCACCTCATTCTTGGACTTCTAGCTTCTAGAACTTTGAGAAAACACATTTCTATTTTAAGCCCCTCAGTCTGTGGCACTTGTCATGGCAGCCCTAGAAAACTAATAGAGGTCTCTTCTGCCTTCACAACATGATTACATGTTTCTTAGCCTGATCCTGGACATCCTCATTTCTGCTGGTATTTTTTGCTCCTGGTTGCTGCAGACACTGGATCTTTGCATATCCTCCACTCCTGCCCAAGGACCTAAGCCTTTCTGAATCCCAGCTATCATGAGAAAGAGCAGGAATGGGTTTGGACCTGAAAAAGAATGAGAAGCCAGAATCTAAAAAATCTAATAACTACAAGTAGGTAATTCAAAATTTGAACCTATGCATGACTTCAAAGAAGCATATGCCCAAAGTGGTATAATTGTGAATCATAAAATAAACCATATTAGTGGCTTCATAGAATTTTTGTTGTTTTTATTAAACAGCATCACATATCAAAATTGATAAAGTGGATTATAAGATTTTATTCTGAATAATCTATACTAATATGTAAAACAAAATGAAACACATGTTGTGTGTTTGCCTTGGTTGCTCACTCTGATTGATGTCATCAGCTAGATTAGAAGATCCAATAAAAGTTCAGATTACACATAAAGTTCCCAAGTTGAAGGATACAAAAATAAATTCCCACTCTTTAATTAAGAACACATCTATTGCATCGTGTTTTTACACTGTGGTAGAAAATGAAAAGCTGTGAGCCAAAGTGTGACAAGTAGATTTTTATAGAAGCCCAGCTACATACAGCAGGGTGGAGCAAAGCCTCCATTCCAAACCCTTTCTATGACAGTTGCAGTGGAAGGAAGACCTTATAACTGTATACATTTATGAGCAGTTGGAATTAGCTCCAAGAAAAATCACTAATTCTCTGTGGATACAGTGAGGAATGCTAGAAAGAAATTTTGTTAACCTTTGCACCTAACCATGCTTTTATAAATGTAGCTTTCAAAATTGGGGGTGGGGAATAAGTTATCTGTTATGTAAAGTCATAGCACAAATCTTGAATATAAGCATTTATCTTTGTTACAGCAATATCTATTTTCCACTGTTCACCATAGAGCAGATTAAGAAAATGAATAGATATTACTATGTCTCCTTTTTAAAAAATTTTTTTTAATGTTTTATTTATTTCTGAGAGAGAGAGAGACAGAGTGAGCAGGGGAGGGTCAGAGAGAGAGGGAGATACAGAATCTGAAACAGGCTCCAGGCTCTGAGCTAGCTGTCAGCATATAGCCCTATGTGGGGCTCAACCCCATGAACCGTGAGATCATGACCTGAGCTGAAGTCGGACACTTAACCGACTGAGCCACCAAGGCGCCCCATTACTATGTCTGCTTTTATACAGTTTTTCTCAAGATAAGCTCTTCATGAGAGAAAGTTAGCAGCTCACTCACCACTGCTCTTCCTCTCTCACAAGGGTGTGGGAGGTATTTATTAAAAGCTGCAATATGTTTCTCTCTCTACAGCTTCCTTGAATTGCTCTTGTAGGATATCAAACACATTTGCAAAATTAAGAGCCTCCATATAAAAAATTTACTATGGCACTTCTTTTATGCCAAGAACTAAATCTTAGGCATTAAGCTTTTTAGTTCAAAAGGAATATTTGTCTCTCTGAAAGGAGTACAGAATACAGTGAGATAAGTGGTATAATTCTTCAGCTCTGTTGACACGGCAAAATGGGCCTGGTTTTATATATCTTTATAGTTCTTTTCAATGAGGAAGTCTTAAATATTTTATATTAGAGAAATTAACAGGTCCATAGGAAATTGGACAATGTAGGTATTTTAAATGTAAGATGTACTCAAGAATTTTAGTGGCTCTAATTCATCACCACGGTTGATTCAGGTTATGTCATGAGCAAGAGACAGTCATTGGCTTCAGCAAGCAGACCAATCATAAGATATCAGATTCCTTCATTCTAGTTTCACTTGTGGGGGTTCAGAATGTGAGAGCTGGAAAGCAATAAGCTTTATCTGGATGGATGACCAAAGGTCCTTGATTAGTTTGAGATTTTAGCCTTTAATTCAGAGTATTTGTTAAGCATCTAATATGTGCCAGGCATTGTGCTCTATGCTGTAAATAAAGAAGTGAACAAGACAGACCCAATCCTTACCCTCAAAAATCTTATAGTTGGGGAGAGATGATTAAATAATAATTCCCTCTGGGAGACAAAAGCTTGGGACAGGAAGATCAGAGAGCTTGAGAATATCTAAAAGAAGGATATGACACAGATGTGGTGGGTCCAGGTTAGGGGCCTGTTATCAATGCAATGCCAATGAAAGATACGTGGGGTTTCTGTGTGGGGGAGGGAGCATCACGGGAGGTAGAGGTGGGGAAAGCCTGTGAAGGCAGGTTCAGGTAGGCTTTGGAAACCAGGTTAAGGAGTATGGCCCTTGTCCAACCGCAATGGGAAGCCACTGGAGGATTTAATCAGAATGATGTGATCAGATCTGTGTTTTGGGAAGATCACTCTACAGTGTGGCCAATAGACTGAAGGGCAGAAGGCAAGACTGGAAGCAGAGGGATCAATTAGGAGGCCGAATTGTAATCTGGTTATCGTAGTATCAGGGAAGATGAAGTATCTTAGTTCCTGAGATAGAAACATGCCGAGTGATCTATTAATTATGGAGAATGAAGCACTGGAGAGAGTCAAGGTTACCCCTTCCCCCAGCTTTCTTCCTGGAGCAGAAATATAAGAAATCTGCAATGGGAAGATAGGAAGAAACTCTTCTCTTTTTGGAATACTAAAAACTTGCAGGTATATGTCTTAGGAAATAGGAAGCCCTTAAAATTACAGAAGTATAATAATACAAATAGTTCAGAATCCTTTTTCTACTTCAGATGAAGGATACATTCTCTAACTGTAAAGGCCTTGGCAGCACTAGCTGCTTTTCAACTTTCATTTGTGAACAGAAGTTTATAGGCTGCAGATAATTGAATGTCTCCTTTTTATGTTGGTTCATGACAATGTGAAGCTGTCATTGCTAAAAAGCCATGCAGTTTCTCCCTGAATAAATGAAAATTCTCTATACATTTGCATTTGTTCAGGTTGTTGTGTTCCTAGAAGGAGCTCAGGGACACCTGCTTACATTCTGATCGATGACTAAAGTTTATTCCACCCCTAAGAGTGAATTACATATACAGCTGCTGGAAATGTCAGCAAAGTCACACAAAAAGGACTCTAATTCACTGCTGTTCTATTATTAAATAATCAGTGCTCATGTCACATTGAATTGGATGTAAAATTGCCTGTGGCTGTTATTCCACTGGGAGATGCTTTAAAATGCCCCCTCTCCTTACCCATTAAAATCAAGTGGGCAGGGTAGATACATTCTAGTTACAGGTGGCTGAGCTCATTGAATGAAGTCACTTTTTTCAAATAAGCAGCTTTCCTGTCTGTCTGTTCTGCTCTAATTCTTGGATAACCTGGCTGATTATCATTAAATCTGGTGTCACTCCCAAAGAGGACTCAGACATTGCTCAGGTTAGATTTATGGGTCAAGCTTCCATCTGAAAGCCACAAGATGGCCAATATTTTAAAATTTCCTCTTTATAGGAATCTTATCCACATAAGGAAAATGTCTTCTTTCTATAGATATTTTATTAGAAGTTGCTGAAATACAAACTACCTTTTTATAAAATTGGCATCTTCTAATAAGCGAAAGACAGAGCTCTTACCAGAAAGTTACCATGGTCGGTCAACATAGCACATTTGCCAGAGTGGGGGAGGGAAGAAAGGGAAAGTGAAAAAAGGGGGAAAGTGTATGTGTGTGTGTGTGTGTGTGTGTGTGTGTGTGTGTGTGTGTATGAGAGAGAAGTACATTTTGTGGAATCAGACACTGAGGGAGGAGTCAGCTATAGTAGCCACTGTTAGTTATTCTGCACATGGTTATTAAACCTAATCACTTCCAACATGGCTGGGAACCTCCTAATACTGTTACTGATAAAAAGAAAAATCCATCCCAGCCAAAACCACTATGAAGAAATGGTTCTACATAACAAAGATATTTCCATACAATTGTCAGTGGCAGGGTTGACACCAAGACCTGCTGTTATCTCAGCTAGTAGGGAACCTCTATGAGGTAAATACTTTCTATTCTTCCTGTCACTTAAGTGATTATTTGCTAGAATTAGTGTATGTAATTGTATTCCTTTCACTGCAGAGTAGGAGGGGGATTTAGAATGGGAAGGACTGTGGTGAGTATAAAGGATGGAAAGAAGATGGGAGTCTGAGCTGTTTTAGGCACAGATTTTTTTGTTTTTCTTCTAGGCATCAGAAGGACTTGAGTTTAGATCCAGGACATGTTTTCTTTCTTCAGAAGGTCATTTAATGTCCTTGGGCTATACTCTCCTCTTCTATAAAGTAGGCTATATGAATATATCTCTCATGGGGTAGTTGTAAGGACTGAATGTACATAAATTGCCAGTCCCACGACAGGGGCCCAGTAAGTGCTACTTTCTCTGTGGCAGTGCCTCCCTCCTCCAAAGACCCGAGCACCCCAGTGACAAAACAATACAAGCAGAAACAGCAAAATCATGCCCTAATGGAGACAACAAACTAGGAGACGCAAGAGCTGGGCCAGTGAGTGTACTACACTGCCTTCTTTCCCCCAGCGGGTTCAAGGCACTTTTCCATATGTTAACTTGCTTTCCTCATCTTAGAATATTGAAACTATGGTTCCCAGCTCTATGTTTATAATGATAACATTTCAGGTCAGCAGGACAATTCAAATTTCTAATAATTATGTACTCAGTTGCATTATGTATTATTAGCTTATTATCTATTAACAAGGCTCTTTAGGTGAAAGATACAGATATCACATAAAGATAGTAATTTATAATATATTTGCAGAACTCAAAATGGAAGTTCAAGGTTAAAATCTGCTGTAATATTCTGTGAGCCCACACGAGTCGTGGATCTGTAATGCTGAGGACCCTGAATATCCCTTCTGATGCTCTTATAGTCATCCACATAAGCCACCAATGTGGTTCAATTTCTCTGAAATACTTTTTCCTCTTATTTGATTGCACTCAGTTTTCATTTCAGTCCTAACACGCTGCAGACCACAAACACAGAGTTGCACTCCTGTAAATAAAAAGTACAGAACTGAGTCCCAAATAGTGGGATTCCAGAAGAGCTCAACATGTTTCCTTGCTGACAGGAGACACATTAGTTAGAACTGTGTCTTCATTTGAACACTAAAGAAAAATAAAAGGCCTCTTTTTTAAAAAAATTGTTATATGTTTATTTTTAAGAGAGAGACAGAGCACAAGCAAGGGAAGGACAGAGAGAGAGGAAGACGCAGAATCTGAAGCAGGCTCCAGGCTCTAAACTGTCAGCACAGAGCCAGACATGGGGCTCAAACTCATGATCTGTGAGATCATGACCTGAGCCAAAGTCAGACGCTTAACTGACTGAGCCACCCAGGCACACCAATAAAAGCCTTGTTTAAGAGAGAGAGAAAGAAACAAAATTCCTAACTAGAACCTTAAGAGCACCTCAAGATAGGCAAAGTCATTTACCGCTCAGTGTTTTTGAGAGCTGGAGATTTCACCTTAATGAGATTGTCCAAGGCTTGACTGTTCAAAACAGAAAAAACAAAACAAAACAAAACAAAAAAAATTCAGATTAGTGACAGGTTTTGTTTGTGCTAGGTCAATAAAGCTGCATTATAAATCCACTGCACCCAGGGGCAACAGACAGATGAAAACATGAAATGGCTATTTTATTTGATTACCTCTGACTGCTTCCAGTGACTGCAGGATTCACTCTGATGAGGTTATCCAGATCCTGGTTTCTTTAAATAGAAAAATAAAGGAGAGAAAGTTAATGGTAAAGTTCTTTTGGCAGGAGCATTAAGGTTATAAATCTGCTTGAAATAATAATAAACCAAAATACTCTTCCTGCCCAAAGCACAAAAATTAATGTAGTTCTATTACCTTCGGTTGTTGGTGAGCGTTTCAGGACTCACTCTGATGAGCTTATCAAGATCTCGATTTCTTTAAGTGAAAAAAAAATTAAAGCAGCTTGGGTTAGAGATAATGCAGGTTCAAGTTGGTTGGAATTAAAAGAAAGGATTAGCTGTCTTCTCGTTTAGCATGAGACATACTGGTTTGGCATAGAACAGCCTTGAAACAAGTTTTCTAGCTAATTTGCGGGGACAGACTATGCTGGATCTAAAGAGAAATTGCTCTGACTTTACATACTTCATAGCCAGAGCACATCTACGAGGGCACGCTGGCAGGAGTTCACAGCAAACATCTGGGCATTAACAACTTACCCCTCTGCAATGTTTTAACATTATGAGGATACAAGCTGATTTTAATGTCCTTGTCCTTGTTAGTTTTTAAATAATACTCACCAACTGAAGATATTTTTTAAAATAAGCTCTAAAATTGGGATTAGACTTAGCATAAGACTTGGCAAAGAGCATTCTAGCAATCCATCAAAACCGTGACTTTTTTTCCTTTCCAATGACTAAAAAGCTAAATTGAACTCAGCTGTTCATGGTCAAATTAGTTACATGCTCTGCTTCCTATTTGAAGCCCCACCAGTTTTCTTGGTCAAGAACAGTATTTCTTCCCACATAGTTTGCTGCCATTCACTGCTTCAGTGTCATACCTTAAGGGCTGGGAAGTGGTGATTTTTCAGTGTGTTCCTGTAAACCCCTTTTTAATATTTATGCAGAGAAATATGACAGCCTATAATGGCAAGAAATCATAGGACCAGGGTGCCTGGATGACTCAGTCAGTTAAGCATCCAACTTTTGATATCGGCTCAGGTCATGATTTCACAGTTTGTGGGTTCAAGCTCCATGTCCGGCTTAGCACTGACAGTGCAGAGCCTGCTTGAGATTCTCTGTCTCCCTCTCTCTGCCTCTCCCCTACTCATGCACATGCACATGTGTTCTCTTTCTCTCTCAAAAATAAAGAAAAGAAACAAATAAACATGAAAGAAAGAAAGAAAGAAAGAAAGAAAGAAAGAAAGAAAGAAAGAAAGAAAGAAAGGAAGGAAGGAAGGAAGAAAGAAGGAAAGAAAGAAAGAAGAAATCACAGGAGTGAGACTACTGCTTTCAGCACCATTTTGGTTTTTTTTTCAGTATTTTAACATTTTTATTTTTCATTTTTTTACAAATAGTTTATTGTCAAATTAGTTTCCACATAACCATTTTGGACAGCAACCTGCTATCTCTCCTCCCCCCTCCCTCCAGAGGCCCTTTCTCCTTATATAAAAATAAGAGACATTTTACTTGTCAAAACGATTAAAACAAGGTTAAGAGCTGAAGAGGAGCCATTTAGAGCTTCATTACCAATAAGTTCTAAGAAAAGGTCTGTATTTCCCTCCCCCAAACCTAGGATTTCCATAGAATGTGCTTCCCAGACCCTGGTTTCACTTTCTTCTTTCCATCATTGTTCTCAGATTTCCGTGGTAGACAGCAAGCTGCTAACTGAATTTTCACTGTTTTGAATTATCTTCAGTAATAGTATTCGAAATTAAAGGTAATCAGTTAGTGTCTACAAACACTATTTATTAAAGGAAGGCTTATCCAATGAGAGCTATCCAAAATATAATTTCCTTGTATAAATTGATTGCAAAATCTAGTATAAAGCTAAACTGTGTCTAAAAGACAATGATCTCTAAAGTGAGGTTATTGTACACCTTAAACTATTGTAACACTGTATGTTAACTGTACTGGAATTAAAAATTAAAAAAAAATAAAGTGAGGTTAATTTCATACATTAGAATTAAAAGTACAAAGAGTAAGACTTTGTAGAGAAGATAATGTGTTCAAAGGCTACAATATTTTTTAATGTAACTACATATAGCATTCGTGTGCCAACATGATTAGGGTAAGCTGCATACACAATCATGAGAACTTCCATTTTCACTCTTCTGATGAACACAGAAAATTTCATTTATGCAATAACCTAGAACAGTGGTATTCAAGTTACTGTTTCATAAAGTGCCTTAAGAAATACATTTTAGGGGTGACTGGGTGACTCAGTCAGGTGTCCAACTCTTCTTTTTTTAAAAAGTTTTTAATGTTTTATTTATTTCTGAGAGAGAGACAGCATGAGCAGGGGAGGGTCAGAGAGAGAGGGAGATACTGAATCTGAAACAGACTCCAGGCTCTGAGCTAGCTGTCAGCACAGAGCTCTACATGGGGCTCAAACCCACGAACTGTGAGATCATGACCTGAGCCGAAGTTGGAGCTTAACCGACTGAGCCACCCAGGCGCCCCTCTCTTTTCCTTTTTAAATGCAATGTACTGACAATGCATTCTATATTCAGAAAGCAGTACGAGTGTTCCAAAATGTAATATATTAAACTGACAACCTATTATTCTCTTGGAGTAACATCTCTGTGCCCCCCACTACATAATTAGCTTTAATCTATGATAATTGCCTGCTGTTAATAAGATTGAGTATGTCTACTGAATTGTCTTTTTGGTGTCCATGGCCTATAATTATACCTAATGTGCAACTAATGATACCTAGTTGTAAGCTTCAAACCCAGTAGGTTCTCCATAATTATTCACTCCCTAACAGATCACAGAACTACTATCAGTCTTCCACTAGTTTTCTCTATGACCCTGGTCAGATCACTTAACATTTCTGAGTCTGTTTCCTCTTCTAGAAATGGAATAAGTTTGACTGAAACAGGGGTTTTCAAAATTGTTCAAACAAGGCTGGGAGTTCTCTGGGATTCTTTCCTTCATCTCTAAAATTTTGCAACTTTTATATGTACCAACTAAACTCAAAAAGGGAAATCAATATATGTATATAGTGTATAACAGTATAAAAGTGTTCATATACCCAGAGATGAAAAGTGAGTTTTGTTCTTTTACAGATACTGCCTAAAGAAACAAACAAATTTTAGGTCCATACCTTTGCTGAGAGCATCAAACCATCTAAGAAACAATAAACTTCATAAAATTTCCACTACCAGAAAATAATTTATAAAATGAAATAAATGGTATTGCTGCTACTGAATCTAATAAAGTATTCTAGGTCTTTTTAGGAATTAACTATTATTCATAAATTGTCATCAGTTCAAGAAACAAAGGTATTAACATCAATACTATAAAGAAAAAAACAAAACAAATGTAGCACATAGATCAGCTATGTTCATCAGTCTCTTCAACTGCTTCACTTGAGGTGGAAAGAAGTAAAGACATCAGCATACTATTTTCTTCAGCTACCTCTCTTTCTTGCTAGTAATAAATAGATATTTCTGGGACATATCAAAATCGTGATGGTTTTTCAAGACCTATATCCAGTCTGCCCACGAAAGACTATAAATTATTTATATTCGTATTGTGTTTTAGGACCAAAAAACACACAAAACAAAACAAAACAAACAAATTAACATCTTTCTCTTACCCGGCCATATTTTTGACAGCTTTGGGGCCTACTTTAATAAGTTCATCAAGACTTGCTTTATTGCTAAAACAAAATAAAATAAAAGGTCAAATTCAGTTGGAAACCAGCAAATTTTATGACTGACATTTTTTCTTTTGACACATGTAAATCATACAATGGGATCCTAGATAAAAGTAGTAAGTTTACTGAGTTTCTACTTCACAAAGTTTTAAAACATCCTCAAAACAACCCACTGAGGTAGATATTACCATCCTCCCTTTACAAATAAAGAAATCGAGTTTCTGGGAAGGTAAGGCACTCTTTGGGGGCCGTAGGAAGAAGCCATTGAGAACAAACTAGGTTTGAAACCATAACAACTGGACCCCCAAACCTCATGCTCCTTCCAACTATCATCCTGTCTTTCTGTCGACAGTAACTGCTTACATCTGCACCATGCTCATCACCAACATCATCACAGTAATCCTGAGACGGAGCTTAGCCTTACTTTGGTATGCATTTCTTGACTCTTGACCCCATATAGAATGAGTCTTAATTCCTCAAGAAGACAGAAATATATTCAATATTATCTAAAAATATTCAAGTCAAGTATAAAAATGTTATGTCACCAAGCTTCTTGGGTCATTTAAAAATCAAACTTTGGGTTTGCAAAAGAGTAGAAAGCCAATATTCTTTGGTTTATTTGGCTTTATGAACTTAAAATTTATTTACTATAAATTTACAGTAATGATCTAGTTATGCTATTATTGTGTCAAAATGAATTTGTCAAATGCTAATTATACAGAATTTGTTTCAGCGTTGTAATGAAATAAATTGAAACATGGAAAAAGAAGAGTCTATCCAACATCACTACTTAATCAACAAATCAATCTGTTCTCATTTTTTTCCATGTCCCCTTTCAGAATGCCCCTAGCCAAATGATTAGTCTTATTTTATTTTATTTTTTTGGCAGTAGCCTGCAACAAACTTTTTTTCCTTAGTTTATTGTCAAGTTGGTTTCCACATAACACTCAGTGTTCATCCCAAGTGCCCTCCTCCATGCCCATCACCTCCCTTCCCCTCTCCCCAACCCCCATCAGCCCTCAGTTTATTCTCAGCATTCAAGAGTCTCTCATGGTTTGCCTCCCTCCCTCTCCCCAACTATTTTTCCCCTTCTTCTCCCGCATCTTCCTCCATTAACTTCCTCCTAATCCACCTATATGTGCAAACATATGGTATTTGTCCTTCTCTGCCTGTGATTAGTCTTATTTTTTGGCAGAAATTGGAGACTTGCTCAAACACCAATAATCTTGGTAAAACCTACCTTGTGTTTGCTGAGGGAATGAGTTTGGGCCCTAAAAAAATGTTGCAAGTTGCAATAGGTGGTAAAATCAACTAAAATCAATAATAATGTGTACATTTTATCCAACTTGAATATTAAATTAAGTAATTGGGGCCAATTTAAAACTTTATTATTACTTGAATTCTTTTTAGTCCTATGTAAAAGCAGGTGGCTATGAATTCATTTCTTACACAATTATGTACATATGAGCATTAAATTTAGTTTTATTCTTATTTCTTTCAACACAACCTCAAATTTAAATTACTCTTGAGCTTTTGATTTTCCATATTACATTTTGTAGCAGAATTAGCATTTAGGTTATTTTGAGAGGTTGTAACAAACAAAAGAAAACTACAGAAATATAAAATCATCTATGATTTCCATGTGTTCCCCATTTCCAACCCCTTCAAAATAACAAAAACAAAAGCAAGCCAGCAAAACAACATAACCTGAGACTTTTAGAAAACAGAGATACTTCCTAATCTAAGGTATGCAGGTAATATATATAATGTGAATCTGTAACATTGAGGCTACTCTAAGATATTAATTAAATCACTTCAGAATTGCACTTCATGTTACATAATTGCACTTTGAATTACATAAGTTGCTTTTATTCTAAGCACTCAAATAGATAATCATAGCTCTAAAGAGACATTTCATTATTACAATGAGCTCTCATGCCAACACTAAGATCAAAGGTCTAAACAAGAAGCCTAATATGATATACCTTTTTATTGGACAATATGTTATATACCCTAAAGAGAAAAAAGCCAAAAATATTTGTATCATTTAACTAATCTTTACAATTAACTTATAAACTAATTTTATCATGTACAGACCCCGTCATGTAAATTATTGCATCCTATTATGTGGAACTATTATACTGAAATAGAATTATGTTGGAATCTCAAGCATGGAACACAAATCCCATACTGATAAGAGACATTTTAAGAAAATCCCTATCCTCCATTAAAGCCCATGGCTGGGGAGCCCTGAGCAAGGACTTGAACACCAGGTTTCTAACACAGCTATTAATTTTGGGTCACATCACTGTCTGTCTCTATGGTGAGACAATGAATTTTCTTACATTTTTTAAAGTTAAACAGAAAAATCCAGAGATACAGAAGAGTTCCATGAACCTCACCTTTGGTTGGTTCTGTCTGTTTCAGGAGCCACTTTGATGAGACTGTCAAGACTGTGGCCCCTTTAAACATGGAAGAAATGATCAGATCAGTAGTTGATTTATATCATGTGGTTGCAATATTTATTTAAACTAAGAACCATTTTTTATTGTAAAAATATTTATTATAAAATACTTATAAACATAGAGTTCATCTCAAAGGATTGAAAGTTTCAGTCCTATGAATATATATATTTGGACCTAACTATAGCTGCATAGAAATAATAAACAATAGTCAATGGTTTTAAAAAATTCATGATATGCCAGGCACTGTTCAAGTGATTTACATGATTTATATAATTTAATCCTAATCAATCATCCAATATAGGGAGTATTATCATCCCATTTTCACAAAGGGAAAAACTGAGACACAGAAATTTAGGTGGAGGCTAAGTATCTAACTCAAGAGCACATGTACTTTCCATGATACAACCATTGTATTGGAACTTAGTAACTGAATAAGCTTTGGAGTGACTAGACAGCATCTGGTCCAATTTCCTTACTGTGAGGATGAGAACACTGAAGCCCTATTTGGGAGAAGGGACCAATCACATTTCACACAGTTAGTGAGGGCAAAGCCAGACCTAGAGCCAAATCTATAGTCTCCCATCTAGTTCTCTTTCACCTCTTCTATGCCATCCTCCACTTAAGAAAACTACACACAAACTGGGACACCCGGATAGCTCAGTCAGTTAAGTATCTGAGTCTTGCTTTTGGCTCAGTTCATGATCTCACAGTGGGTCATGAGATTGAGCCCTGAATCAGGCTCTGCACTGATAGCACAGAGCCTGCTTGGGATTCTCTCTCTCCCTCTCTCTCTGCCCCTCCCCTACTCATGCACACATGCACATGTTCTCTCTCTCAAAATAAATACACTTAAAAAAAATAAAAAGAAACAAAGCAATAAAGTGTCTTGTCCATTCTTGGAAATCAACTGTACATCTACTTAATCAAAGGTTACCTCCATTATGTTAAAAATTAGTTGACCAAAATCTTTACCATTTTAGACATGAGGTCATGGAGGTCACATTTTCTTGAACTATTGTTGAGTTCAGTGTCAGTTTGCTAAAATGTTAATTCAGTTATGTTTTCAAATATTGGTATGTGTGAAACAAAATACTAGAAGCATATTAAAACTTACCCTTGCACAATTTTTCCTGTTCTTGGAACCACTTTGATGAGGTTATCAAGATCTTTGGAACTTAAAACAAAACAAAACAAAAATGATAAGTAAAAATGGAATTAAATGAACTAAGTATTTATTTAAAAGATATATATGTTCAAGATGAATTTTACTCTTACATTTTGAGAGAAATCAATACTAGTCTATACCCTTAATTTTAAAAAGTATAATTTTGACCTCCATACAATCATTGATATACTGGCTCAAATTTTTATTTACCCTCTGTAAAACTATAACATTAGAGCAATATTGAGTTTTGAAAAAATCAACCAGGAACTGTATAATGATTTGGTAAAAACTGTCACCTGCCCCTCCCCCCAAGTATTTAATCCAACACTGTAGCTGTTACTAAACTATATTTTGGTAATAATTTCCAGTTTTGGTGCCTTCTTGATTTTAAGGGATTTTTATATCCATTATTTCATTTGACCCTTACAACAATCAAGTGACAAAGGTAGAACAGACATGACCCTCATTTTATGACTAAAGAAACCTCAGCTCAGAGTGTTCAAGGGACTTGCTCAAAGGCATCCAACTGAGAAGTAATAGATTTCAGACTTGCTGATTCCAATCCAAAGATTTTGCCACATAGCTTCTCTGATGAGAGCCACAAATTGATGCATTTGGGGAAGGAAGAAAAATACGACATAATCTCACCCTGCCTTGCTTCTGTTAACTTCAGGGGTCATGTTGATGAGATTGTCAAGGCTCTGGCCCCTTTAAAACATTGAAGAAATGATGAAATTAGTGATAGATTAACACTGAATGAATAAAACTATTTATTAAAACTCAGAAACTATATTAACATTTACTGACATCATGCCAAAGGATGGAATACTGTTAAATTTGACTATGTAGGGATTTATACATCTCTCAGACTCAGTGAGACAGTAGTTTAATCATGGAGACTTTAGGCCAATCACAAATACGGCACTAGAACTCTGTTTCTATTGTGATTCATTTAATGTCATGCTCTTAATCTTTGCCAGGTGCACTAAACATTTTCTAATAGTCTATGCATCTCATGGAACATTTCAGAAGGCATGTTCTCTTAATATCAGCTTCCAACATGCTTTGAGAATTTAAAATCAACTTTGGAGAATCCATATTTTGGAAAACTGACATTTATTAGTAGGTTTTCTATTCATAAGACTAGATTAATATACAAACTTGTTAAAGTCCATGATATAGAACCTGGTATCTACATCTGGCACTTATAACTATGTGTTAAAACTACAAATTTTGACTAGTTATGTTGACAACAAACAATAGAAAGATTAAAATCTATAGAGTTCTGAAATGTAAAATATGTTTACTATAAGAAAAAACCCATGTAGTCACTAACATGCCAGTATTTTATTGTTTCTTTTACTATTCTGTTTCTGACCTTAACAGAATTTTGCTTTTCTTATTGTTTCTATTTTCCACCTACGCAGCACAAGTCAATGGCCCTGTGATCTACGGAGGATGCCACATGGGTAAAGGACATCCACAGAAGTTACTTTTTAAAAATGTTTGTTTATTTATTTTAAGATAGAGAGAGAGAGTGAGAGAGAGAGAGAGAATGCATGGGAAGGGGAGAGAGAGAGAGGGAGAGAATCCCAAACAGGGTCCATGCTGTCAGTGCAGAGCCTGATATGGGGCTCTATCCCACAAACTGTGAGATCATAACTTAAGTCAAAATCAAGAGTTGGGTGCTTAGCCACCCAGGATCCCCCCAAGAAGGTATGTTTACACCCTGTTTCTCCATGTCTTGTGGCCCTACTAAGATTGTGTCACAAAGTCTCTGAGGTTGCATCTATACAACATTACAGATACAGGTATTTAAAACAACTAGATGTTGACTTAAGTTTTTACTTGTATCCAGATGTATGAGAATGTATATACCAAGGTAAAAGCAGCAATAAAAAAAAAAAAATGTATGGACTTTTGTCATGCAAAATGAAACAACCTGAAAGAAGCAGCTATTCTACCCCCAGAATACTCGCTTGTTGATATTTTTAAATCTCTTGTTGATTTTTACCTAAATGAAGTATGTGAGGTTTAAATTCCAGAGTCTAAGAAAAAAATTTCCAGGATTCTATTTTCATATTTGAAGTACTCAAAAAAAATAACACAACAGTAAGCATTGCAACCCCTCCCTTGTAATATTTGTGTTGATTTTGGAGTTAGCTTTGATTATATTGCCAAGAACTTGATCTCTTTAAACATATTAAATAAAGCACATATTAGTGATGGGTTATTTAAATCTCAAAATAAATCAGATTAATACAGAAGAGTGTGCTAATTAAGATAGCAATTTAAAATAATATTTTGAGCTAAACTGTGTGAATCAATGCCTCATAGTGTATATATATCCTCAGTGTTTATTCATTCTTTCAATCCACAAATAGTTATGGATACCTGTGAATAATGCAAACATAGGCTTAGCCCTCACAAAGCTTCCATTCTAACTCAGGAAGAAGCAGGCAATACAATCAAGCATATAAATAAATGGCACAATTCCAAATAACAATACATGTCCTGAAGAAAATTAAAAAGAGTGCCTGGTGCCTGTGTTTTGGGGTTGGAGGAGGGGGTGGTGACAGTTATATTTGATGGTCAGAAATGACCTCTTTGAGAAAATGACATTATGAGGGTAGAGCAGAATGGGAATAGCATATGCAGAAGTCTTAAGGCAGGAATGAGCCAGGAATACAAAAAAGATCAATTTGGCTGGACTTTATTGAACAAGTGAAAGGATAATTGCTAAGGGTTAGAATTGTATTCTACCTAAAATGGAAAAACATTGTACTTTTTAATAAGAGAGGGAGCAGGATTTGGTTTTACTTTTAAAAGATCTACAGTGGTACCTAGGTGGTTCTTTCAGTTAAATGTCTGATTCCAGCTCAGGTCATGATCTCGTGGTTCATGAGTGAGCCCCGTATCCAGCTCTGTGTTGACAGCTCAGAGCCTGGAGCCTGCTTGGGATTCTGTGTCTCCCTCTCTCCCTGCTTCTCCCCTGCTTGAGTTCTCTCTCTCTCTCTCTCTCTCTCTCTCTCAAAATCAAACAGAAAAAAGTAGGGGCGTCTTGGTGGCTCAGTCAGTTGAGTGTCCAACTTCATGCAGCTCAGGTCATGATCTCGCAGTTGGTGAGTTTGAGCCCTGCATCAGGCTCTGTACTGATAGCTCAGAGCCTGGACCCCGCTTCAGATTCTGTGTCTCCCTCTTTTTCTGCCCTTTCCCCCACTCACACTGTCTCTGTCTCTCTCTCTCAAAAATAAATAAACATTAAAAAATTTCAAGTTAAAAAAATAAAAAGTCTACAGAACTTAATTATGTGTAGTAAAAGAAAAAGACAACTATTGTCCCTAAAAGTTCTCTGCAACTACAGACACACACTGTGCATACTCCCAAGCACATGCACATGGGTGCACACACATACACATCCATGTACACATGTATTCATATGCATACAAAAGCATAGATATACATATATCCATGTACACACAAGCATGTGTACATTGTTATGCAATCACACACAGGTGCATTTGTAAAAGCATGCACATACTCATTTGCATGTGGACTGGTGCACACATAAAGGTGCACCTGTACATATATGTACATTCATGCAAGCACACACACACACACAAATTTATTTGCATGTATACACATATAGGCATGCACACAGTCACACAGCAACATATGAAAAACAATAGGAGACTATTTGAAATACTCTTTTAAATAAAAATTAGCATGGAAGACATGGATTTTTCTTGGAGAATCAAAGTAAATTAAATATTTGAATCATTAAGAAGACATAATTCACCTGAATCTTTATTATTCCTAACAATTTCTCATAGCTACTATAGGCCAGGCAGGATAGGGTTATGATCCCTATTTTGTGGGTGAGTAAATTGAAGCATGAGAACTAGCAAATGACCACACCAGAATTTGAACCCAGGTCTTTTGGATTCCCTGTGCACATTCACTATGTGCACCTCCCTGAACCATGCATGTAGCCAAGGAAATCAATGCTTTCTTCTCAGTTGATTGGGTGCAAATACAAGTCTCTAACTCCCTGGGTTGCTGGCCTCCAACCATGTCATGTTGCTGAGAACAGGACAGCCTGACAGTATGCACACCAGCTTTTCAGCTAGCTGAGCCTTGCGCTGCTGACTAGGCCTGCAGGCATCAGTGACACATTTTAGAATCAACTAATAATATCATGTACTGAGTTAACTGAATGGAAAGAAGTTCAAAGGAAACCACATGGAATTATTTGGTGCACTGTTTTCAGCAACATACCAAGAAGCTCAGTTTCAAATATATTCCATCTGCTTTTTAAAAAATAAAAAGCAGAAGGACATAAGCTTTCCAGATTTACTTAGCAGTTCATGGGTAGGAGAACTCTTTTTTTTTTTTAATTTATTTATTTATATTTAAAGAGAGAGTGTGTGAGAGGGGAAGGGACAGAGAGAGAGAAGGAGAGAGAGCCCAACACAGAGCTTGAACTCATGGAACCGTGAGATCATGACCTGAGCTGAAATCCAGAGTCAGACACTTAACCCAGACTGAGTCAGACTGTGCCACCCCGGCACCCTTAGGAGAACTCTTTTAACAAACTTAACACTTTGTTAAGCTCTTCATCTTTACAAATTACACTATGTAGACATACACATGCTATACACAAAAGTGCTATATATGTACACGCATTGTTTGCACAGAAACAAATTTACAAATATCCACACATACCGCATGCATATATTTACTTGTAGTTATACTATGTCTATATACACACATACATTATATGTACACACATTTTGATGGTTAATTTCATATGTTAACTTGACTGAGCCACAGAAAACCAACATATTGGGTCAAACATTACTCTGGGTATGTCTGTGAGAGTGTTTGGGGATGAGATAAACATTCGAATCTGTAGACTGAGTAAAGCAAATGGTCCTCCCTAACATAGGGGCTGTGACCAATCAATTGAGGATTAGAGTGGAACAGAAAGACTATGTTAGAATGGAGTTTGCCTGCCTGACTGATTGACCTAAGATATCTCTTGGCTTTGGAAGCTAAACCATCAGCTCTCCTGATCCTTAGGCATTTGGATTTGGGCTGGAAGTGGCTCTCCTAGATATCCAGATTGCCGACTATGAAGCATGAGACTTCTCAGCTTCCGTAAGAGCATGAGCCCATTCCTTATCCTATTGTTTCCATTTCTCTGGAGAACCCTGATGAGTACACATAAATACTCTTATACCCGCATACTTATACATACACACTACTTATATATAGACAAATACATTTATACATACACACAGGACTTGCACACGCACACACATGCGTACACTTACACACACACACACACACACA